>NW_027041824.1:1903748-2438377 GCF_033297395.1 Canariomyces notabilis
CCCTTGAACCCTGTCCTCTCAAGAAACCCAAGACTCTTTTAGAGTCCCTTTTGCCTTAGTCAATGCCGAGAGACTAAAATTTGCTCTGTTCGAAAATCCGCACGGCGACGACTTACTCATTTCACAGTTCAAAGTCAAACCTCACAATGGACATCGGTACAGAACAGCAGCAGGGCGATGCTCTCTCAGAGGGCCGGCGCATCTACCTGGGCAACCTGCTCTATGCGGTCACTCCCAGCAACATTGAAGATTTGCTGCGAGAGTCCGGATATGGCGACTCATTGGAGAAGCTGCATATCTCAGTCGACCCCGTGAGTGGAAGGAACCCCGGCTACTGCTTCGTTGAGTTCACGACGCGCGAAGCGGCCGACCGGGCACTGGAATCGCTGCCCGGCAAGCTTCTCTTCAACCGCCCCATCAAGGTCGGGCCGTGCCATCCCAAGACGCCTCATCAGTCTCGCTGGCGCGGCAGTCGTGGCGCTGAGTATACCCCGACCTTCCAGCGTTGGGGTGACTGGAAAGGGAGCCCCGAGAACGCCGGTCGGCGCGGTCAGCCGCGGGAAGAACAGGGCCCGTATGCGGCAGTCCAGCATATAGAAGAGAGGAGCAGTCGCCCACGGTCAGGCATCAACACGACACAGCTTTACATTGGCGGCCTGGATATCATGATCAACCAGGAGCACCATGACACCGAGATGCAAAGGCTGCTAGAGGGTTTCGAATAGTATGTGAATCTGCCGTTTTCCCGTACCCGATTTCAAGTTTCGGCCAGCTGGACTTACACGTCGCCCCCTTTAGCGTCGCCATTGGCAAGCGGATCACTCCGCCAGCGGCAACAAGGTCTCTACCAGGTCGCCACCATTATTGTTTCGTCGATTTCAGCTCAGCCGAAGAAGCCGAGAGAGCGATCAAGGCCTTGGATAGTAGGCCGTTCAAAGGAAGCCCCTTGCGCGTTCGTCACAGCACAAAAAGGATGCCCGACTTGGACTGGAAGAAAGTAACCGGCGGCCCTCGCGACTCCAGTCAGCCTGCCATGGGCGGGCAGCAGGGCCGGCAGGATGACCCGGACAGGAGGGAGCGCAGCGAGAGGCAGAGGGCCATCATGACGGCCAGCAGCTGGCGGACTGGTCCCAATGCCAACTGAGACTGCATAGTAATGCTATGGGAGACCAGCCTATATTTGAATCGGCTTTCGGCGGCAATGGCGCTACTATACTACCCGTAGTAACCGTCCGACAGGAGACTACTCGAAATACATACATTAGGAGCATCGCTCTTCGCAAATGCAACCAACCAATCTAGGCGGGACTGAACACTGCAGTCTCTCTCAGAAGATGGGGTTGCCACCCGGAAGCTCCTTAAGCCCTGTTGAGACACCAACGTCAGCATGCACTCCTCACACACCACAACTTCCAAGCTCACTTACATCCATCAAAGTTCTCATTGACCATGTTGCGCACGGTGCACTTGTTCTGCTCCGAAATGCTCTGGGTCCTGAGCATGGGCGCCGAGACGTACGTGTGGGCGTCCATGGCCTTCTGGAGGGCGTTGTCCTTCCAGCCAAAGACGTAGTCGGCGTGGTTGCCGAAGCCCTTGCTGTCGCCGTTGGACCAGACGAAGGGCTGGCTGCCGTCCTCGGGCCAGTCCTCCTTGCGGTTGAACTGGGACGTGTCCCACACCGTCTCGAGCAGGATCTGGGGGATCTTGACCGGGTGCGTCGACGGGCACTTGCCGCCGGACTCGAAGGTGCCCGTCTCCGGGTAGGCCACGTGGTCGCGGTGGTTGGGCGAGTCGAGGTTGACGCCGTCCCAGCACGTCGGGAAGCGGTGGTTGGCCATGATGCCCAGCTTGCACGGCGTCTTGGGGAACCCGACCGTCTCGGGCGAGCGGCTGGCCTGGTTCTCCATGCACGTGTAGGTCAGCTGGCGGAAGTCGCGCGCCTGCTCGCGGTCCTTGTACGACGCCTCGCCGACGAGCATGCGGAATCCGGGCTTGAAGGCCGTGACTGACGACCGCTGGGCTGTGTCAAAGAGGGCGTCGGACATGTAGTAGACGACCTTGGTTCGTGTCAATTGGACAGATTCAAAGATCCTGCGATGCCTTCATGCTCACCATGCCGCCCTTGGTCCCCTCCATGCCTGCCTGGGCCAGCTGTGGCACTCGCTTAAAGGTTCCATTCCTAGCACGGAAAAAGAGGACAGCGGTCCAGTAGTTGGACAAGTCTTCGGTGAACTGGCATGTGGTGCACGTCGACAGCTTCACAAGATCATGGGAGGGGAAGTCCATTGATACATTGAATGAATTCTAGAACTGGTCAGCCTCTTACATGCTTTCACTCTGGAGCATCTTGTACATACTCCTCCAATGATTTGGTGGAGATGGGGCGACGGGTTCTGCCCAGGGGTAACCAGGGGGTCCAGACGCTGGATGGTCAGCTGAGAGCAGCCGAACCGAAGCAGCGCGTGGGTGGGCGCAACAAGCCCAAAGACAGCGGCGGCCGAATTCCACTTCATCGTTTCACTCGGTAGTCGGTATGGTAAGGGTGACGACGGTGGTGGAGAGGAAACCGAAAGAGGACAAAGAGGACAAAAAGGGGAAGACGGGGCGAGATGTATGGCGCCGTCTTATGAGACCCGGCCTCTGGTAATCACCAGTTGCCGGGTGCTGGATAAGCTTTTGATTGAGCCAAGGACCAGGCATATATAAACATATGAATACATCCATGATGGGAGTGGCAACTGACAATTATAGCACGTTTCCGGGAACCGAACCGATAACAGTTTAATCACACTTCATCTCGCCGCGTGGCGATTACCCAACGGCTCAAGCCTTCATCGATGCTGTCGATTAGCGCCGTCCACATGGCTAGCCGGAGAGAAGGGCGGGGATTCAACCGGGAGTAGAGTCTGGCCACTTGGAGCGATCCCGGTTCGATCTTGGTCCGCCCAGCAAGGGGCAAATGGAAAACGTATGGAATGGCAGCTGCTTCTGCCGATATTAGCTCTGGACGAATGAAGGTCACGGCCAACTTTTGCTGGAACTTTTAATCAAAAGGAAAACATCCGGTTTGATACGGTTGGTCCCGCCTAATGTCAGTGTATAAACGGGTTGTGGGACATCATCAAGATTCGGAGTCGGTATATTCGGCTTTGATATAGGCCACTCATTGATATACCACGCGTCGCTCACCTCAGGTGTCTGCCTGGTGGTCAACTTCAGCTGAGTTCACGCTGAATTCTATTGCCTTGCCGTCACATCCGCAAGTTGAGCACGCCCAGAATGAAGCTCGCAAGTTCTTTCGGGCTCATTGCCCTTTGTTTCACCATGGTGCTCTGCCAGGAGTTTCCTGAATGCACCAAAGAACTCCTCAGGACCGACGACTGCGCCGATGTGATCAATCCGGCTGCCTGCTACAACCAGTTTCGGTGGAATACTCGTACCTTGCAGTGTATCGATGGAGCCAACGACTCAGAGAGACGGAGAAAGGTACGAATTGTGGAGAGAAATTCATGCCTTGAAAATCCCCAGCAGATGATTTGATGGAATATGGGTGACTGACAGTTCGCATAGGCTTGCAAGTGCTGCAGCTGCGTAGGAACTGTCATGTGCAACTGGGTGAGGCAGAACCGCTACTGCAACTAAAAGGGGAGGTCGGGAAGGTGGTACGGGCCTACCTTGGGCAGTGAACTCTTGGAGGCTTTGCTGGAGAGAAGTGGCGAATGCATCAGGAAGGAGAGAGAAAAGCACCCGACGCCCCCCAAGTCTCAAGAGTTATTTGGGCGCATGCTGTCACTCTCATCTGATCTCCAGACTCCACGTTACGATTGTCGAGACCCCATGACCTCACATAGGGTTATCGAGAACTTAGTGAAGTGTATCGCATGTGTAGGCAGCAAGTCATTACATCCAGTCTAGGGCACAAGAGCTTTGTTTTTGGAACTGGTACCTTCTCGGCGTCAGTTACAAACCCTAGTCGCGGGTCACTGCATGCTGGGGGTGAATTTCTGAAAGTCTTCCAGTTAATTTTGCCTTCCTAGTTCCCAAACCTACCTCATACTCGCAGTAAGGCCGAGCATTAGGTAGGTAGAACGCGGGCATTCCAGTTGCTACTTTCCTCATCAAGAGGGAATTTCTCCTCAAAACAACACAGCTGACAGCTCCAACCTCGAACTTCAGGCCCACCAACTCGTGTCCCTCCCCGACGAGATGGCAGCAGAAACAAAACAGCAGTTCTTAGAAGAGCTGCATGCTGATCTTACACGGAAGTACCGGACCCACGCTTCCACGGTAGAAAGGATCTGGCGATCCTTTGACCAGAATCAACGAGCACGATGCATGAAAGCTGGCGCGGCTGATGGGGCGGTGTTGAGGCACTCGAGGGATCCATCCTTGGGAAGCGTTTGCAAAATCATTCCAGAGTGGAATCTGCGCGACATTACGGATCCCAACTCTGACTTGCTCTTGGAAATGCTGAAGCACCGCGCCACAACCTCCCTCGTTGAGCAATACAAGAACGGCCCAAATGGTGGGCCTGGAGATCATGGTGTTATCATGGAGATGATGCTCACAAGGAATCTTCGTCATGTCGAGGCTTTTCCGAATTGTTACACCGTTTTCCATTCCGATGAGCGCTACGGAGACTCGCTCAGAATCCTCAAAAACCACGCCGAGGTGCTTATTGGTCTCTCACCAATCATAAATGCAGGCCTCTGCGTTCCTCAATCCGCCGGGGAGCTCATCTTGGACCGACAAGTGACTCTGATACAGGTCCTCAACATCATCATCGAGGACATCTTGGAGTTGGGTGCCGAAAGTAGGGCTCGGAAGACAACGTCAGCCGGTTTGCCCGACAAGGAACTAGCCCAGCTTAGCATCCAACCTCGGCCTACATCGCTTGCTCTTCCGGACTTGGTCGCCAGCGCCGCCGACCGAAAGGCGTCACTTGATGAATACCTACAGCTGCTTTCGACCGAGCCCGTCGTGCTCGCTCATAACGTCAATATCTGTTTCTTTAGTCGGCCAGAACTTGTGCCGGACAAAAAAGGGCGCATATTGCCAGTTCACACCGATCGATACATCAGTGGTGCTGTTTTCGAAGCCCTCCACAGCGCAGTCAAGGCTGCTGCGATCTGGATTTACCTTAACCGCCTCCTCGATCTCCTCGAGCGCTCTGTCTCGGATAAAGTTTACCGACCCATGCTCCTTCAAGAGATATCCAATATCTGTCACATGGAATACGGACGGGCTCAAGCCCTCTTTCAGCGTCATTTTCAGACGGGTATGGGTGCCAAGTGGTTCAAGCGGCTCTCCAACCTGCATGACAAGGCCGGCAATGCGCGTGTCTCCATCAAAGAGCACATCAGGGGCTCTAAACCCGAAGTCCAGCTACAGCTCATGCTGAATCTCTGCCAACCGACAACCAGTGCCTCCATGGCCGCGAATTATCTCAGGGATCTGGCCAAACGGCATGAACTGCACCCCACGGAGCTAGAAGAACCCCAGGGGAGGGAGTTTGACGCCCTCTGTGACATGGCTGCCGTCGTTGGGTTCTTTCAAGATCTCTCCTCCACCATTAAGATGCCCTCGCCTTCACGCAAGAAGAATCAGACGTTCCTCTCTAAATCGCAAGAACTGGAGGCCGAGCTAAACCGTATCAAAGATGAGGTTGATCTCCGGGACTGTGTTGTTCCCATCGACAATCTTCTGGAGCCGGGAGTGGCTGAAGGCGCATTGAAACTTCTTGATCAGTTCATCATCGAGAAGACGGGTACAAAGCTGGGGTTTCTGTATCAAGACCTGGTTGAGGACTGCTTCTCTGATCTCAAGAGTCAGTACCAGGAAGCGAAAGCCAAATCGGAACAGGAGACAAACGAGCAGAAGCAAGACCAAACAGTTGGCTGGATACCCTTCCCAGAATCGGCTACGCAGCTGGTTGAGAAAAGAGTCGAACAGCGAAGGTTCTGCAGAAGGAGAAGGCCCGCCCGTCACATTCGTCCGTGTACGAGATTGCGCCGTCCACCTTGTCCACTCCTGCTGAAGAGCCCGTTTTGCCCTTGCAAACCTTCAAAGTCCGTCCATCGACCGTCCAAGTCTTTTCAGTACTGTTCGCAAAGTCCGAATCCCGCGGCGCAGTGAGCTGGGCAGCGTTCCAGGCTGCCATGGCCGAGCTGGGGTTCTCGGTCGTGCCCAAGTTTGGTTCTGTTTACACGTTCCTGCCCCCTGAGAGGATGGCAGCGAATAAGTCGTTCACAGTGCACCGCCCGCACAAGTCCCAAATCGAAGGGTACTTGATTCCTATCTTTGCCCGTCGGCTGAAGAGATTGTACGGATGGGGTGACAAGACGTTTGAGGTTGCTTGAGCTGGACACGTCGCCCGGTTTGCTTGGGACACTGTTATATTATGAGATATCAACTGCTGGTAGCTCCACAAAATGATCTTCGGGGTGTCATTGTCGAGCATGGTGTATTATTCTCGTCAGGATCTGCGCAGACCACTAGTAACTCGGCAGACAGATCAAGCAGAACATATGAAACCTACCTCCTACACTGACTGACCTTTGGGCGTGGGAATTCACCACTTGCAGTTAACTCTACGTGTCAGATCATGACTACCTGTGTACCACAGTGACACCAAAGCGGTGTATCAGGGCCGGCGAACCTCTACAACCAGTGTTTGTTCAGCTCCACCATCCACGGTATCCCCTGAGAGGTCGTCAGCCTGAGAGGGGACCCGTTGACTCATTTTCCCATCTTGCACTAGCATGATACTTTTCATTCCGTCCAGCTACGTCGTCAACCTCCTCTCCAAACCGATTAATGGGCCTGGCAAACTCTGAAAACCTCACACCGCACGACGCACATTCCGTTGCTACCGGCCTAGGTCCCGTCCTCCTCGGCGCTTTGACAAAGGCACTATGAGTCACGCCTCTCCTCTCCTGGCTCAAACTCGGAGTCTGAGGATGCCCGTCCACACTCGTGTTTCCCCCCCTGCCTGCCAACATGAAGTTTTTATTGGCAGTCCCCCTTCCCAAGTTCTCATCCCCCCTTTCCAAGTTCGCACTCCCCCTTTGGAACCCGGTTTTAGTCCCAGACCACATCTCAGCTTCCAGATCCTCAAGCTCAGGCTCTTCATATATCGTCTCCAGCCCCCCAAATCCCTGCATCCCTCCCGGTTCCTTCCCAAACCTCGTCTTGCGATTCTGCGCCAGCGCCGTGGCGGCAGCAGTGGCAAGGAAGGGATGATGTTCCAAATAGTTCCGCCACGTGTTGCCGCACAGCGAGCACCGCATCCACCACCTTTCCAACCGTGCCTGGATTAAGTTGTACCCGCCCAGCAGCGCGACGGGCCGCAGCCGGTGGTTGAGCAGCTCGGTGTTGCGGTGCGCGCGGTGTCCGCAGTGCAGGTTGCAGGGGGTGCCTTCGGGGATCAAGTGCAGCTGTGGCTGGAGGCTGATCCCAGGGTTTGGGACTATGGTAGTGGTGGCGGCCTGCATGTGGTACCATTGCCGGGCTGAGCCGGCGTTGGGGCAGCGGTGCTCCCAGTATCGGGGGATTACTTCGGGGTCGGGGTGCTCGGGGGCTGATTCGAGCGGGTTCAGGGGGTTGTCGGGGCCTGGGAGGTGGGTTTGATGATAGCTGGTGAATCTGCGGAATGGGGGTGCTATGGGACGGGTTTGCGGGTTGTTGGGTGGGAATCTTGGATTCCGTGTAATGGAGGGGTGGTGCCCGGGCATTAAGGGGTCCATGTTCGAGTCAACGTGGTTCGACTGGGTGATGATGAATGACGAATTACGAGCTTGCTTATATGAAGTTTGGCGTATTCAGACTTCATCAAGTACTTCAAGTCTCTGGGGAGACAGCTGGTATATGTAGAATACTTAGGTACAGTCAACTCGGTTCCTGTCCAGTGTCCACAATGTAAGGTGATGTACCTCAGCCTGTCAGCGTACTGCCTTGCGGTCTATATCCCTCAACATTGATAGACGAGGAAGGTCATCTAATAATTGGTGCCTTTGTGAGCCAGGTTGTTGTGGTGGGCTGAGGGATGTTATCTGACCACCTCCCTGATAGTTTACTAGAGTACCACGTATATGCTGAGAGAGCTTGTTGACAACTACACAAACTTCTAGAGCAAGCCTCAGTCGCCATTATGTCACTTTCAAGCCTTGTGCAGTCATCCGGTATATACTAGCAACTCAGTCTGGGCTCCTAATCAAGTCCCCCTTATAGCAAGTGGTTCCAGTCTCGACTGCGACAGATCGGCTGCGGCAAGAGCAGGTTATAGCTTAGATCTAAGTCATGACTCTTAATTCAAAAACTGACACTATAATGAATAATCTAAAGAACGAGCCATTAGCCAGCTGGCAATCTTGCTAAAGCTCGGTACCTTAGGTAGGGGGTTCAGATAGGATCAAGTTCCATTGTCAAGGACTGGCAAAGGAATTGCGTGTTGGCCTTCAGTAATACCAGGTTTCCTTATAAAGCGCAGCAACATATCCCCTGCCCTCTCCTATTGTTTCTAGCACCAGACCTCCGCGGTGCCCCGGCCGGCGCATGAACCTGCCGAGGTCGCGGTTCCTGCATCTGTTGTCCAGCCTGCGTCTGCTGTTGATGCGCTGCCGCCTGCTGGTCAGCTATACGCTGGTTTCTGATCTGCATCGCTATCTCTTCTGCGGGGCCAAGTCAGTACTGGATGTTGACTTGGGCGATGAAAGGATATAAACTCGCCGGCATCTGGGGGGTTTGCTGGTGCTATCGTAGCCGCAACCAGGGGTGTCACATCAGGATCGTCCAACATCTCCTCGGTTGGAAGAATTATGTCATAGCCGCCTGGCAATGACTCCACCACATGGAAGTCGTCGACAAGGGGTTTGCTGAAGTTACCATTCTGGTAGTATCTCATCCGAACAGTCCCAGCAGTGACGCTCTCCAACCCTCCAACACACTCAAAGACTTGAGGGTCTCCGTGAAAGTCCCTGCTTTGGAAACCAAGCGCCAGGACGGTGTCGTACGCAACCAAGGGTCCAAGCTGGTTTCCAGAATCAAGCAACGCGAGTGCCTTCTTGTACCTGTCACGGTTCTCACTCTCCAAGAAAAGAGCAATGTCGGATCTCTGTACATGTTTATGTGTTTGTTAGCGTCCCAGAGCAAAAGGTAGACTTTGATAGAACATTAGGGGTCAAGCGTACCCTTGGCGGACGAGCATTGCTCTGGCTGGATTCGGGACGCCTGAGATTGAGAGGCACGGAGCGTAAAAACCCATATGTGGTTCCGTCGTTGTTTGGGGTCAGATGCTCGAGGGTACTGTGCCTGCTATCATATCTGACGGCTGGTATTCGATGTGCGCGGCTGTGGATGGGGCACACATCATTATGATCATATACTGCCTGATGGTTGCTCGGTGTCGAATGCAGATAGCGGAGGGAGGCAATCCGCTCATCCTCGTAGGCCGGGTCTGGGGCGTCACGGACGGGGATAAGATGTGCTGTATTAGCGCGTGAGCTGACCGTGGAGTGTCCATGCCTCCTTCTACTGTCTTCGCCTCGCACTCCGTATCGAGCATGTCCCAGATTCTCCAGCGTGGGACGACAACTTGAAGAGGACGGTGACAGATATGAGATTGGCTCCTGGAATCTGATTCTGCCGCTGTTAACTGCCTCGTTCCGTCGAGATTGCCAGTAAGCTGGAGAGATAGGCTCAGGTTTGCGATGAGGATGATAAGTTTGGTCCAAGTAGGCCGGCCATCCCCGCCGCTGCTCGTTGTCCCTTTCTTGCTCTGAGATTCTTGTTGGGGTTGGAGTGAGTTTAGCCTCTTGTTGTGACTCGCCGTCTTGGTGCCAGTCTTCGCGATACCTCTCAACCCTGCGGGCTCCAGGGAGAGAACTTGAATGATAGTAGTAGTCTTCCTCCATGTCTCGTGCTCTCTGCTCTATCCGTGAGTAATAAGTTCCGAGAAATGTCAGATTTCTAACTGTCGAAGTATTCCTCAAGACGATGGAAGTGGAAAGAGGAAATAGGAAACTGTTAAATAGGAAGACCAGCTTCAAGTTATGCCCAGTCATGTTTAGTGATTAGTCTGATACGTGGCAGAGTTTGCGAACTCCCATGCCCCAGATATGACTACGACTTGGTTTGTTGATGTTCGTGTATGCTCATGACTAAGACGTATGGTACCTAACAGCTGGAAATGCGAAATGTGACACAGTTCCGGACTGGAAGCTGGAAGGAAGCTTGAAGGCAGCCAAACTTGTCGTTCGGCCATGTTTGCTACGACTTGAAGTTACTCCACACTGGGGACACGTCCCGTCTGGTCCAATACGTGTACATGTAGTCGTACTCCAGCTCTTAGTAAGTATACCTGATGGTATTGTACCAGGTTGGTCTTACCTTTCTTACATGTAGAAGTAAGGTACCTTAGGCACGGAGGTACTACTAGTAAAGTTTATACAGTCCTTCTCCATACAACAAATAACACAGTGAGGCAACGGCACTTGCCATCTGCCTGAGCACCGTGCACAACAATCGGGTGAGTCGTTCTTGCCTGGCCACTGGCATTCCGACTGGCGTGTTCTGCCGACTGGGCCGAGTCGTGATACGCCATAGATTCCGACGTAACACAAGTTGAGGACCATAGAGCTTCGATGCTGCAGCTAAAGACAGAACAAACAAATATCAATCCCTGTCTGTCCCTAACCAAGACACGACACAACAAGTAACACAAGGGCGGTCTCCATGTGCTACCGAGGCTTTCACCGGGGCTCAATCAGGCTCAGGCTCACATGTAAAGCAGGCCAAGTTCATAGTTCTCACTCTTCAAGCACATTCTCCTCAACAAACTCTGTACAGACTTATCAAGAAATAAAGGTATATAAACAAAGAAGAAGAAAAAATAACACCTCACCGCAACAAGAGCCATGGGACAGGAGGGAGCCGTCCATGTTGGCGACTTCACTGAAACCTCACACCGCTCAGAGGGCTACGACCGACTGGGCCAGCTAATGGGCCACTTGCCCGAGGTGTCAGCGTTCCGCCGCTTTGGAGCACTCTCCGCCGAGGACTTGCTGTACCGGCAAGCCGAGCTTGTCCAGCTTGAGACCAGTTTGCGAATGTACCAGAAGGATGACAAGGAGTCAGACCATCAAGACCGAAAGCGCTACGCCCTCAACTGGTACAAACTGCAGCGGTCAGTGAGTGACGACGCCCCGGAGGGAAACTACGGCATTCAGTGGGAGACAATGCTGGTAATCAGGGAGAAGTTGAAGGACTACTGTACGCTCATCCCTTCTTTCCCCGTCTGTCTTCTTCTTGGCTGACCAGGAGCCATTGCTGTTTGTATGTGGTTCAGACGAGGCTTTGCTCCGCCACCGCCAGATCCTTGATCTCCGCCGTCCACTTCCAGGCCAAATCAAGGCTTTGGACGAGTGGATGCACCGGCCATCGATGGGAAATGTGTATCTTGAGGGCTTGGACCGTAAAATCTGGAGCGAACCGGACCTGGACGATATGGTCAGCCTGGTCCCTATGTCTCCTGAGGACAACTTCACCACCGATTTCACTGTCAAGCTAGTCCACAAGTACAACAGGCTGCTAGGCAGGCACATACATGTATTTCAATCCCCCCATCAACTTGTGGCCTCCTCTCGTGCTAACAACAGGGTAAAAAAACAGCGAGAGGAAACAAAGGACTTCCTCCACAACACGATTCGCTACCGGGATGAAGGAGTTTTTCGGGTGCTCAAGATCCTATCCACCCTGGTAGCCTCTCTCCTCCCGGTAGCCAGCATTGCGGTTCTGTATGCCATACAGAACATGCCGGCACGCATCGGTGCTGTTGCCGCCTTTACCGCGCTCTTCTCCTTTTCCCTGAGCGTCATCACCTCGGCAAGCACAAAGGACATTTTCAGCGCTACCGCAGCGTGGGTCATGCCCCTTCTTTATCATATCTGAACAAACTGGAGAGCACTAGCAGTAACTGAGATCTGGTCACTTGTTTTAGCTTTGCTGCCGTGCTTGTCGTTTTTGTTGGAACCAGTACAGAGGGTGCCGGTGCTGCCCTTGAGGCGGCGGCCCCTGAACCGTGACTTGGTGGATCTGTAAAATGCTGCGAGTTGTTTCACAGCAAGATGGCCATCGTAGGGCTGCCCAGTGTGTCTGTTGACTCCGAGTTTCCAGTACCCTGTCGTTCGTGAAAAGAAAGAGAGAGCTGTGTCTCCAGGGGGTTACTGAAGGGTATGGAGTTGCTCACTGCCCTTCCACTTCACAATCCCCTGATTTGGTCGATGTCAGGATGGATAGTAGTGAGGTTAGGTACACATCTAGTCCAAATGATGCCCAAAAATAGTACTGTATATGTCCACAAGTCTGTAGGCACTCGGGTTGCCTCGCTGGTATGGGGTAGAACCATCAACCGCGCTCGCACTCGTATTCGCGTATTCGTATTCGCGCATCAACATCAGGGAGACAGAACTACCTATGTACTTACCAAGTTACTTATACCCATGGCCAACACTGTTATAATCAAGAAGCCATAGACAGACTCAATCTTCCCTAGGGAGCAGCGTGTTTTCCATAACCCTCACTCCCCGGTTCCTGCAGCAATGCCATCCTCCGATCGCCCTCGCGCCCCTTTTGCTGTCACAGTGCATCCGTTTCCGTCTCCAACACCACACTCTTGCGCATACGAAAGGGGCCCATCCTCAGCTCGCAACGCCCTGGTATTCATCGGCGGGCTCACCAGTGGGCCGCATTCCACCGACCTCGACTTCCTGGCGGACATGCTGGAACATGGTTCTCCGGCACTGAGCTACTCTCTGTGGGAATTCCGGATGCGCAGCTCTTATTCGGGGTTCGGGTACTCAAGCCTCGCAAACGACGTCGAAGACATGGCGGCTCTGGTCCAGTATCTTCGCGGTATTGGCAAGGAGAAGATTGTCCTCATGGGTGCTTCGACGGGTGCGTGTATCTCTGCTCCTCCGTTCCTGATGACTTTGCCGGATCTGACGTCGAGTGGCAGGCTGCCAGGACTGTCTCGAGTACACGGACAGCGACAAGCACCAGACTCCTCCGGTGGATGGCTATATTCTGCAGAGCCCGGTATCTGACCGTGAAGCTGCCTTCTTGTTCATGGCCCCTGATGCACTGGAACGCAGCATTCAGATTGCAGAGGGAATGATCGAGCGTGGTCAGCAGGATCATCCAATGCCAAAGACATTTCTTCCACCGATCTTCAGCACACCTGTCACTGCTTACAGGTGGCATTCCCTCGCAGCCAAGGGGTGAGTGGCTCTCATGTCGTGTGATGCAGGTGGTTATACCGTCTCTGGCTCCAGTCATCTAACGGGCAGTACAGGGGAGACGACGATTACTTCTCGTCTGACCTCCCTGACTCCAGGATTGCCACAGTATTTGGCAGGATCGACAAGCCGGTGCTTTTTGTGCCTGCCGGCAGTGACGAGATGGTGCCGGCGTCGGTGGACAGGCATGAGCTGCTGGCCCGATGGATTTCGTTTTGCCGGAAGGGACTTGCTAGCGATTTGTCTGGATTCATTCCGGGTGCCGACCATGTTGTGTCAGAGTCCGAGGCCCAGAAACGGCTAGCAAAGAGGGTGAAGGGATTTTTGGAATCGATTTAGCGCATGCCTGCCATAGTGACCTCAAAACCCAAGACTATTCTAGCCGTCAATAAATAGGAAGATATACCTTGAACCGGGAAACTGTGGATCTGGAAGCTCCATTCCGCTCCAAATACCGACCAGTCGGTAATAGGGGGCCGCGCTTGCGGGGAAAGTCCACACCAGCGGGGCCGGCATTCCCGGCAATGACAGCATCGCGGAGTTTGGAGCGGCCCGGCTTCGGAGATTCAGTCCACCCATGAACCCCGCAAGAAGTAGTCGTAGAGAGCCGACGTTTCCCTCTCCTTACCCCCCATGTCTCCAATATTCCCCTTTTCTCGCGACACCTTGCATCTATTTTCCATCAGCGTTGGCCCTGACCATGTCGGCGCCAATCAAGATTGCGGTCCTTGACGACTACCAGGGGATATCCGAGCCCAAGTTCAAGGCATTGGACCCGGCCAAATACGAAGTCACCTTCTTCAAAGACACACTTCTGCCTTACAATCACCCGGGCACGCCGCAAGATGTCAAGGACCAACTCGTCTCGCGCCTCCAACCGTTCACAGTGATATGTAACGCAACCCCAACCCCGACACCCTTGGCATGACAGCTTCCACGTAAATACTAGTACTAGGCACTAACACTCCCTTTCTGCAGCCACGATGCGTGAGCGGACCCCGTTTCCTCGGGACCTCATCTCGCGGCTGCCGAATCTCAAACTCCTGCTGACAACCGGCAACCGGAACCTTGCGCTAGACCTGGAGGCGTTCCGGGAGCGGGGAATTCCCGTAGCCGGGGCGGTGGACCGGGCGCATGCCGGGTCAGTCGGGTCCGTCAGCACGGTGGAGCATTGCGTGGCTCTGATCCTGGGCGCGGCGCGCAACACGGCGCAGGACGATCTCTCGGTGAAAACGGGCGGCTGGCAGACGGTGCCTGCCGTCACGCTGCGCGGCAAGGTCTTCGGCACCGTCGGGCTCGGCCGCCTGGGCGTCGCCGTCGCCACCATCATGCACCAGGCGTTTGGCATGCGCGTCGTCGCCTGGAGCTCGAGTCTCACCCAGCAGGCGGCCGACGACAAGGCCAGGGAAGCCGGGTTGCCGGTTGAGGACCAGAGTGGCGAGAAGACTTTCAAGGTTGTGAGCAAGGAGGAATTGTTCAGCACGGCGGATGTGGTGAGCGTGCATCTGGTCTTGTCGGACCGGTCGAGGGGCGGGATTGCGAAGGCGGATCTGATGAGGATGAAGAAGGGGGCCATCTTTGTGAACACCTCGCGAGGCCCATTGGTGGTGGAGGAGAATCTGTTGGAAGTGCTGGAGCAGGGGAGGATCAGGGCGGCGGCGCTGGATGTGTTTGATCTGGAGCCACTGCCCTTGGATAGCAGGTGGAGGACCACGAAATGGGGCCAGGACGGCCGGAGCCGGGTGCTTCTCACGCCGCATATGGGCTATGTGGAGGAGGCGACACTGGATGCCTGGTACGAGCAGCAGGTTGAAAATCTCCTGAGATGGGAGAAAGGGGAGCCCCTGGTCCAGAGCCTGTACTGAGTCACGGGGAGAGACTGGATAAAGGCCATCAGGGGCAAACATGCTAGGATGCACCTTCCCGTTACCCTGTCTTGGATGTGTTGGACAGGGCAAACACTGCCAGAGGGCTTCACTGTTCAAGAACCTCTAAACTTTTCAGACAAGAGTGATCTAAGATCTAGAACAGTTTAGGTTTTATATGTCAATCCTCGGATTCAAGCTCTTGAAGGGGCCTCCGATACCTGGTATAATAGGCTTTAGCCTTGCATATCGCAGCTATTCGGCTAGGGAACAGTTTGCAGCCCGCGCCTGGAATTTGGAAATCATGTCGCATGGGAGTCTTCTTTATTTCCCTGTGCCATTTAATAACCGGCAGCGACTAACGCGCCTTCGCTTTGAGCCCAGATGAGCTCATGAGCCTGATATAAGGTAAGCTGCTAACATTTAGGGGCGAGCCGTTGCTTTGGGTCTGCAGTTATAACCAGGATAACTGGCAGTGGACGTGAGTGACGCGATGGGCCATAAACCCAGTCCATTTCAACCCATGACTGCAAAGGAGGAAAGAGGCCCTTACCATCCAGTTTTAGCCCGGGGACAGGCTCCCTTGGATACACGCAAGTCGCGTAGTCACGCGTTGGTCAGGTGATCGTTTCTGAGAGGCTGTTGCAGGTGGTCGTTCCTTCCGTTCTTCGATTCGGCCGCCCAAAGTTTTGATGTACCTGAGCTTTCAAGACCTGTGACTCACCAACCGACCGGTATTCTTTTGGTTTGTTTCTAACTTCTCCATTCCCCTTCGCCCTCAATCAGAATCATCGACAAAGCCAGCCCTTTGTCGCGCTGGCCGATTACGCATCATCCTTGTGTGTTGACGGCACAAGGCTTGTGTTGACTAACCAGGACAACAGTATCTACGCGATTACGCGTAAACTGCGATCAACATGCCCTCCCCGCCGGTGAAGAGGGACCCAGAGGGTAAGCAGGACTGCATGCCATCTTGCCCATCGCTTGCGACGCTTGGTTAACATTGCCACAGCTCCCAACGGTCTGCCCACCAAGCCGCCCGTCCACAGTTCGACTGCGGCAGATTCAGGTTCGTGAACCTCTGCTGTCGCTGGAAGACCCTTATCTAACCATGCCTTGTTGACCATGACGCAGGCCGCACGCAAACCTCTCCGGGCACGCAAGTCCGGCGCCCCTCCTCGCCTTTCAACGGCCGGTCCGGCAGACGGTTGTGTTAGGAACACTCCCGCGTCGAGACCGGCCCTATCCCCAAACCAGATACTCCGCAAGATCGATTCAGAGCCATGCTTGGCTTCGGACAGGAGAGAACGAACTCAGCGCAATCCGGCGGAAGCACCGGCTTGCCCGCCGCTTCGAATAATTACCACCGGCCCGGTGCCGCAAATTCTGGCCCGGTGGCGATGCTATCTTCCCATCCTTATTCCCTGTCACGCCTGGGCGGACCGACAGTTCCCGTCTCAAGCAACATCTCTGCCCGCCCAGGCCTAGCCTACAACAGCCCGATGCAGATGCTGTCCCTATGGTGCCAGAGCCACGGCTTCAATCCGCAGTGGATGGAAATTAAGAACAGCGATGGTACATTTACCTACCATGTTCTGGTCGGCGAGAGATTTTTCTTGCACAACGAGAAGTTTCCCGATCCTCGAAGTGCAAAGATCGCGACGGCTCACAAGGCAATGATGGAGATTTTGGGAAAAAACCTCCACATCAGTCCCCAAAAACGCCGCGACGTTTCTGGTTCCGTGGAAGAGATATCTGCTCGCCTGAAGCAACAGGAGGACGAGACTACTAGTGGCCTTCTCAATACCCATGAGGGCGGAGCCACGGTCGGCCAGGGTCTCAAGTCAGGACATGATCAAGATGATCGGGAGAACCGCGATAGGAAGCTTGGTATGGGACGCCTTGTCCAAGCCTTCGAACGTGGTATGGGGCATGTTCAGAAGCGCGAAATCCAGCGCGAACTCCAGCGCGAAACCGACCTTGCCGGCATGTTGGCCCAGGTGGAGAGGGGTGACGCCATGCGCACCTTGTTACCCGACCACTTGAGGGGCAATCCCCTGGCTACCCGGGCCTTTCTTGAAGGTGTGGCCCTTGGGGCGAGTCTCGTGGAACCGACTTCTTCCGGTAAGCGGCCACGCTCTCCGTCGCCGCCCCGGTATACCACGGACCGGGGTGGTATGTCCAAGCGGCGCCGCATCAGTCCGGACTACTACCGCCCCGATCATTCGTACAACCACCAGAACATCTCACCCAGACCCGAGGACGGGTCTCTGGCTCCTGCAAACCGGCGTTGGCGCGAGTTGTACCCCGAGTTGTACCGGCCATTCGGCGCATGATACAGCTGTCATGACTAACCAGGGCCGACGCCTGCCCTCAGAATCCGGGCTGGCATTTCTCACACGGTTCGCCAGACTACTTATCTTTATCAGGGGTTGAACTTGTAGGATAATGTTGAGGATCGGTCGCTTTTCGGCGGCCATGTCAGGGATAGAGCCATTTGCTCTGGGAAGAACGGTTTGGCATGGCAGCTTGGCTGCATATTGATCGACGGATATTGGCTTTTTGTAGAGTATTCCATCCTGTCCATAGTAGTCACCGACAAGGCAATGAGACTCTGCTTGGCCACGCCCAGACGGAAAGAGAGAATTTTAGAACGCCGGCCCTTGATAACCCCGAAAACTCTTAGGTAGTCAATCACAGCTTGCTCGGCATCCTCGTCGCTCCGTCCAGCCTAATGACCACACCGTTCAGCATGACATTCTCAATGGCCTGCTTCACCAGCGACGAGAACTCCTCCGGCCGGCCCGGGCGGGCGGGGAACTCCATGGCCTTCAGCAGGCTCTGGCGCACCTTGTCCGACAGAACGGCAGTCATGGCCGAGTCAAACAAGCTCGGGGCGATGGTGACGACGCGGATGCCGAACCGCGACAGGTCCCGCGCCATGGGCAGCGTCATGGCCGCCACGGCCCCTTTGCTCGCGGCGTACGCCACCTGGCCCATCTGGCCTTCAAACGCCGCCGCGCTGGCCACCATGACAACCACCCCGCGCTCCCCGTCTGGCCCTTCCGGCTCTGTCGCGGCTAGGTGGGGGAGTACCTGCCGCACCAAGTCTAGCGTGCCCCGCAGGTTGATGGACAGCACGAAGTCGACAGCGTCGAGTGAGACTGGGTTGAGGTTCTTGTCGATTATCTGGTTCGGAAGCCGGGGTCAGTGTGTTGGCTTTTGGTTTGAAGGGGAATAGTCATACCAGACCAGGTCGGCCAACGCCGGCGGCTGGGATGATGCCGCCTAGCGGTTTGCCCGTCTGCTTCACCCAGTCGACCGTGGCTTTCACGACGGCAGCAATGTTGTCCGTGTCGGCGACATCGCAGACGAAAAACCTGACCAAGGCCGGGCCGAGTTCCTTGACTAGGGCGTTGCCTAGCTCTTCGTTCATGTCCAGGACGGCCGCGTTGCCGCCGCTTGCGACAATGTCCCGCACACAGGCACGGCCGAGGCCAGATGCGCTGGGGAAGTTAGTAAATCGTGTGTAAGTGGGTGTAACTACCTCTGGATATGGTTGGGAGTGGTTGGATGTCTTGACTGCTGGGAAGGCCTGGCTGGCATGTGATTACAGGAGAGAAGTGCTTACCCGCCCGAGACGACGAATGTCCGTCCTGCAATCTTCATTGTAAATGAGAAAAATCAGGACTACAGCGGTGGGATGAGAGACAGAGGTTTATGAAATCCTCAACTCATGTAACATCCTTGCAGGGCATCATGAATCGGTTAATCTGCTGTGTCGGTGCCTGAGTCCAGCGGAAAGTGCCTCGGTTCGTCCGCGCCGATTGCCCAGACGCCAAGGATCAGCAGATCGAACGGCAATTGCCGAGCTCGCGGTCTGTGCTTTGCCCCAGCGGCGCATTGTTGGTTGGTCGGAGCTGTGACATTTCCCGAACCCCCATGTCATCGAGTCTCGTGTCACTGCAAGCAAAGCCACGGTCGGCATCGCATCATCCCAGATAAGCAGCAATTTGAGCCGTCAATTCTAACAATCGTGACCCCCGGAGCAGCAAATCTTCCGCTTAACTGCTACGCGACCCGTTACAAACAATTCCAGTTGTCAATAACTTACGAAGAATTGCGTTACGAACGCTTACCTGACCTGTCCGCGCCAGAGCACGTTGCTATTATCCGCACAGACACCCGATTAGACGCAACCGACTGCGCGCGGCAGAAAGACACAGCAGCTCTCCCCACTCGGCACTGTCTCCGGGCTGGGCGGACGCATGAGCAGCTCCATCGAGCTGCCGGGCATGACGCGCCCGCGGGGGTCCTCGGCCGCCAGCGAGGACAGCATGGGCACGGTGCGCGAGCAGGAGCTGGGGAGCATGTACGACTATCTGGCGAAGATCATATTGCTAGGGCCGAGCGGGACAGGCAAGTACGTCGGCGGCAGGTTCCTCATGTCAAACCGTGACCGCCCGACTGACGAGCTGCCCACAGATCCTGTCTCCTACACCGCTTCGTCAAGAATGAATGGCGTGTCTTATCGTCGCAGACCATCGGCGTCGAGTTCGCGAGCAAGATCATCAAAGTAGGCACCGGCGCGCGGCGGAAAAGGATAAAGCTGCAGGTACACTATTCTACATAACCTTTACCACTTACTCACCGTTGCCCTCGGCCCTTGCACTAACCAAACCCCGTGCGCAGCTTTGGGACACAGCCGGGACGGAGCGCTTCCGGTCGGTATCCCGCTCCTACTACCGCGGCGCGGCGGGCGCCATCTTGGTCTACGACATCACGTCGCGCGTGTCGTTTAACAGCCTGCAACCGTTCCTCAACGACGCGCGGGCGCTGGCCTCGCCCAACCTCTCGCTCATACTAGTCGGCAACAAAGTGGACCTCGCCGGCGACAACGACCCCAACCTCTCCCTCCTCCCGCCGCCAACCCCGAGCAGCACCATCAGCTCGGCCTCAGCCTCTACCTCATACACCGCCACCCCGGCCGCCTCCTCCCTGCCTCCCTCATCCTACTCGTCCACCTCCACCATCCACCCGGGCATCGGCTCCCAACTCAAGGCGACCGTCGCCCCGGACGGGAGAGAAGTCTCGGCTGTAGAAGCCAGCCGGTGGGCCAGCGGTGTGAACATAGCCGTCACTATGGAGGTGAGCGCGTTCAGCGGGGAGGGCGTGGACGAGGTGTTTGGGCGGCTGGCGAGGATCATCCTGACCAAGATCGAGCTGGGCGAGATTGACCCTGACGATCCCATGAGCGGCATCCAGTACGGTGATGCGGGCGCGGTGTGGAATGCTGGCGCCAGCGACGGCGGGAGTATCAAGAGTACTATCACCGCAGATGACGTGGGGATTGGCGGCGGGCGGAGGAGGCGGCGGACTAATACCAAGAGGACGGGCCAGGGAGGGCTGAGGGAGTGGGAAGAGGTGTTTACGCTTACGAATAGACGGAGGAATAAGGGGTGTTGTTGATATGGTGCTGCGAATTGGGGTGTTGGAATGAGTGGTGGATGATACCATAATTGTTTTTGGTTGGCTGCGTCGCTGGAGTGTACCTTAATAAGGGGCGGTACTGCCTCCCTGCTTGCTTGGTGCATCCGGTGTGTTACGGTTTAGGGAGATTACCTGCTGTTCCCTGTACAGCACAGCTTGCCGCGCGGAGTTAGGAGAGCGAGGGCTAGAGACTTGCATCTAACGAGCCTTTTTTTCTGATCAAGTCCTACAGGTTTATTCATTCACGTTATCGGAGGCGATCTGTGACATGATACCGCAGCCGGGGCCATTATCGGAGTGGAGCGCTTACGCAGTACCCACTCCGGCCCGATCGGACATATCATTGCGGCTCCCGTTGCTGCGTGCAGATGTCAGGGAACCCGTTGCATGAGGCTGGAGCATGCACATGCGCCATCACATCCGGGCTGTTAGCCGCAAGCCGCGACAGCATCTCGACCCGCGCGTGGGAGGGTTCTCGATTTAACCGGAAGTGGATACGGAGTGCCTCCCTCCGCGCTCTAGCGATGACGCTAACACGCCAGGATCAGCTACTCCCGCTTTCAACATGAGCTGACCGTTGATATCCGGATTCCGGAGTGAGCGTGTACTGAGAGAAGAAGCTTCGGGTTTGTTTTTTGAGTGAAGAGCTTGGCCTGAAAGGCGCTGTAGCTGATTGATGTTTGGCGATGTAGGGGCTTGGAAAAGCTTGTGGTGGAAAGTACTGCACCATCGGGCGGGAATACCATATCCAATGTACTGTACAAATATCTAACGCGTCGCCTCGTGGAAGGTGCGCACTGGGGACCCGGAGCCGACTGCCAGAGGGCGATTACTTCCTGGACTGTAAAGGTGACCTGGGAAACCATTACAGACCGCTGCAGACGCTGTGGAGCGCCCAGGGCAGTGCTTGCATTTGCAACATTTCTCGGCGAGTCTCCCCCCGTGGTCACCAACATGGACGGCGCCTCAAACAACTACCCGCATCTGGCGATGAGAGCGTCGATATAAAGCTAGGTGAAACCCCGTTTGCAGTCTTTCTGCTTCATACCGCCCTTCCCCCTCAGACTACAGAGGGACCAAGCTCTGAGCTGCCAATCTGTCTTTCACCAATACTTCGATACTCTACCCCGCCATGGCATCCCGTCTGGTCATACCCATCGACAAGAGCTGGGAATTCAGGCAGGCAGACAAGACAGACGCCGAATTTCTGCCGGTCAGCCAGTTCCCGACCAACGTCCACCTCGACCTGCTGCACCATGGCCTGATCCCAGACCCCTTCATCGGCAAGAACGAGCTCCTCGTCCAGTGGATCGGCGAAGTCCCATGGACCTACAGGACCAGCTTCAAGGCCCAGGACGTGCCCGCGGGTGCCAAGGCAGTCCTTGCGTTTGACGGTCTTGATACCTTTGCAACCGTTCTTCTCAATGCCACCAAGATCCTCGAGGTCGACAACATGTTCCTTCCGGAGCGGGTCGACGTCACCTCGCTCCTGAAGGAAGAAAATGAGCTGGTGATTACCTTTGATAGCGCCTATCTACGCGGGTGGAAGCTCGTAGAAAAGTACCCGGACCACAAATGGGGGTGTTGGAACGGCGACAGCGCCCGACTGGCTGTGCGGAAAGCGCAGTACCACTTTGTGAGTCCCGGGACACTGCTTTGACTCGAGGCATTGCTGACCAGCCAGGGCTGGGACTGGGGTCCAACCCTCCTGACCTGTGGCCCTTGGCGACCCATCAACCTTGAAATCTACGAGTCACGGATCGCAGATTTGAGCGCCGAGAGCGTCGTGGAGAAGTCGCTGAAATCGGCAGACGTGAAGCTGGTGGCAGAGACCGAAGGCAAGGCCGACAAGGTACGGTTCGAGATCGCGCTAGACGGCAAGCAGATCGCATCTCAAACCACAGACTGTACCTCAGGCGCTGCCGCAGTGGCGTTCCTTATCCAAGATCCGGAGTTGTGGTATCCCATCCGCTACGGCAAGCAGCCTCTCTATGATATCAAGGCTACTCTGCTCAGTGGTGAGCACGAGGTGGACGCCATATCTAAGAGGATCGGCTTGCGGAGGGCCCAGCTGATCCAGCGCCCCCTGAAAGAGCAGCCGGGCACAAGCTTCTTCTTCGAAGTCAATAACATCCCAATCTATTGCGGCGGCAGCGACTGGATCCCAGCCGACAACTTCATCCCTCGCATCAGCCGGCAAAAGTACTTTGATTGGGTCAAGCTGGTTGCCGAGGGTAACCAGTTCATGCTGCGAGTGTGGGGTGGCGGCATCTACGAGG
Source organism: Canariomyces notabilis (assembly GCF_033297395.1). Taxonomy (NCBI): domain Eukaryota; kingdom Fungi; phylum Ascomycota; class Sordariomycetes; order Sordariales; family Chaetomiaceae; genus Canariomyces; species Canariomyces notabilis. The sequence continues at coordinate 1,926,675 of NW_027041824.1, forward strand.
AACAGGCCTTTTACGATGCCTGCGACGAGCTTGGCATCCTCGTATGGCAGGATTTCATGTTTGGCTGCGGCAACTACCCGGCCTGGCCCGAGCTGCTCAAGTCCATTGACCGCGAGGCCCGTGAAAACATCAAGCTGCTCCGCCACCACCCGTCCATCATCATCTGGGCCGGCAACAACGAGGATTACCAATACCAGGAATCGGCCGGCCTGACATACGACTACGAGAACAAGGACGCAGAAAGCTGGCTTAAGACAGATTTCCCCGCCCGCTACATCTACGAGAAAGTACTTCCCGATGCTTGTGCCGACCTGATACCCGGCACTTTCTACCACCCAGGCTCGCCCTGGGGCGCCGGCCGCAACACGCACGATGCAACGGTGGGCGACATCCACCAGTGGAACGTGTGGCACGGGACGCAGGAGAAGTGGCAAAACTTTGACAAGCTCGTGGGGCGCTTCGTGTCGGAATTCGGGATGCAGGCATTCCCTTCGGTTAAGACGATCGATGCGTATCTGCCGCTGGGCAAAGACGACCCGGACCGGTACCCGCAGTCGTCGACAGTTGACTTCCACAACAAGGCCGAGGGCCACGAGCGCCGAATCGCGCTGTATCTCGTCGAAAACCTCCGCTATGCTCCCGACCCGCTCGAGCACTTTGTCTACAGCACGCAGCTGATGCAAGGCGAGTGTCTTGCCTCGGCGTACCGCCTGTGGAAGAGGCAGTGGAAAGGGCCCGGGCGAGAGTACTGCGGCGGCGCGCTCGTCTGGCAAACCAACGACTGCTGGCCCGTGACGAGCTGGAGTATTGCCGATTACTACCTGCGGCCCAAGCTGGCCTACTTTACCGTCAAGCGCGAGATGGCCCCGGTGAGTATCGGCATCACCCGCCGCACACACCGCCACCCGCGCGACAAGTACACGCGCGTCCACATCGACGAGCAGACGCAGATAGAGGTGTGGGGGAGCAACCTGACGCTGGAGGACCTGACAGTCGACTGCGTGCTCAAAGCGTGGGACGTGGAGACGGGCGAGGAGACCTTCTCGAAGACAGTTTCGGCCAAGCAGCTGCTCCCAGAGAACCGGTCGACCGAAATCGTCGCGCTGGACGTGCCCGTGCGGAAACAGAATGTCGGCGAGGAAGGACGCACTGTTGTCGCCGCGTACCTGGTCCAGACCGACGGCAAGCAGATTGCGCGCTACGTCAACTGGCCCGAGCCGCTCAAGTATCTACACCTGCAGAAACCCAAGGAGCTTAGGGCGCAGCTTAATGCGGACGCCACCGCTGTTGAAATCAGCGCCGAGGTGCCAGTCAAGGGTGTAGCGCTCGAGTGCGAAGATGACGGGGTCACGTTTGACGACAACCTGGTGGATATCGTGCCGGGGGAGGTGGTGACGATCGGTGTCAAGGGGGCCAGTGCTGGAACAAAGATCGAGACGAGATACCTGGGTATGCTGTGATCTAATCATGTTTCTTTCTGAGCTTCCGGTCTTCAGCTAGAGTTTTCAGATACCTGGGATACATTCAAGACGCCAATGCATTCATGATAACCGAGGGCAAAGCTAGACACCGCCTATGCACCCGCAACGCCAGTTACAACCCGAGACCCCATGCAATACACAAAAGATACAGCCGTAATTCCCCTAGCAGCAACCACCACTAGCACCGCTAGCAGCAGCCTCCTTCAACTTGGCCTCATCCACACTCGTGTCAAGCCCGCTCTCGACCTTCTCGTTCGGCCCGGCGATGAGGATCTTGATGACTTGGCCCTCCTTGACCTTCTTGAAGGCCTCTTCGGCATCCTTGAAGGCGACGACGCCGTTAATAAGCTTCTTCACGTCCACCTTGCCCGAAGCCACCAGCTCAATGGCCAGCTTGTAGTCGCCGCTCCCGTAGCGGAACGAGCCCCTCGCCGTCACCTCCTTGAGGCAGAGCGCCATGATGGGGAAGTTGATGTCGGCCTTGCCCATGCCGCCCTGGACGTAGGTGCCGCCCATGCGGACGACGTGCAGCGACGTCTGGATGGACGGCTCGGCGCCCGAGGCGTCAATGACGACGTCGGCGCCCGCGCCGAGGTCGGCCTCGCGGATCAGGTTGCGGGCGTTCTCCTCGGCCGAGACGCGCTGTGAGAGGTACGTGTGCGTCGCGGCGAAAGACCGCGCAAAGTCGAGCTTGCTCTGCACAATGTCGACCGAGACCACCTTGGTGGCGCCAAACGACGCGGCCACGGCGGCGCACAGCAGGCCCACGGGGCCCGCGCCCATGACGACGACGCTCTGGCCCGGCTGCACGCGCGCCTGCTTGACAATGTGCACGGCCACGGCGAGCGGCTCGATCAGCGCGCCCTCCTGCAGCGACACGTTGTCGGGCAGCTTGTAGCAAAAGTCGAAGGGCGCCACCCAGAAGCCCGTGAGCGTGCCGTCGTAAGGCGGGGTGGCGGCGAAGACCATCTCGTGGCACAGGTTGTACTTGCCCGAGAGGCAGTCGCCGCACCGCCGGCAGGGGTAGCCCGGCTCGAGGGCGATGCGGTCGCCCTTCTTGAGCGTCTTGACGGCGGACCCGACCTCAACCACGGTGCCGGCCGACTCGTGGCCCAGCACCATCGGGTCCTTAACCACAAAGTGCCCGATGGCGCCGTGCAGCCAGTAGTGCACGTCGGAGCCACAGATGCCCGTGTAGTTGACTGCTACGAGGACATCGTGCGGGGACTTGAGCTGCGGGAGCGGTCGCTCCTCGAAGCTGACGTCGTTGGGCTTGTTGAGGATGAAGGAAAGGTTCTGAAGGGGTGGGTGGGTTGGTTAGCTCATAGGACGGCGGTGGTTATAGAGTAAGGGTTGGCTTACAGAAGCGCCGGCCATTGTGATTTGTGTTGAGATGAGTAGTGAGTGTGAACGACAGACGATGACCTCACAATGGCATAGAAGTGAACGAGGACCAACGCTGGTTGTGTTTTCGCAGTGGCAGAGCTCGTCGAGGAGAAACCAGGTGCGTCCTACGCAGGAACTTCCAAAAGATATGGGATTAAATAGACTCTCTGGTCCGTCACAAGATTAAGCACCGTTTCTCGGAGATGTTCATGGAAGCTAGGGGGAACTGTGGGAAAACGAGCAGCACCCCTCCTCCTCCCTTGGCCCAGCCGCATCTGTGGAGGAGGAGGAGAAAGCTCGGACGGCATGCGGGTATCCGTAGCTTCGCTGTCCGGGGTGACAAGCTGGTTCAGGCAGTTCAATGTCAGTACCCCCCCACCAACAACAACCTACCGTCCTCCACAGCGGCGAGGACTCGGTCGTGTCTTGGCCTCGCCGATTACGCCATGTTGTGTGGTGGTGACTATTGATCGGTACATAACCGCCAACGGCGTTGGGCACTGATGAACCTGTTGTGCAGCTTTCCCTACAGAACCCCACGAAGCTTCCCTGGGCGACCATTTTATCCAGCCATTTTACCCGCGCCAATCAGGAGCCGAGCGCATCGTCCCTGGTATCCGCTCGACTCGAGATGGCGAGAGAGTCTCTTGTCAGGTGAGAATCAGAAACTTCCTTTACCCATCGTCTAGAAAAGGGGCAATGTCGGTGAGAGAGGATCTAGAATTCGAGATGCAGTTTTCCCGGTAGCATCCGCAGGGTTGGACTCGGTGCTCCGAGCGAGTGGATGACTAGGATGTCAGAAAGCGCCATGAGGGCATTATGGGCTGATCGAGAGGGCATTGCCTGGTACACAATGCCTCAGACACGGCAGAAGATGCACCCAGCAATTGATGCTGCAGCTCTGCGTTTTCGCGACCAGCGTGTGATCGGACGGCAGACGACTACTAATATGTTTGTTGCCAGAACATGCTCGTGGGGATGTCGCATTGCAGACGTCAAGAACGGGACACGGGAATGATTGCTGCCGGCGCCGGCAGTTGCAACAATTTAGGGCCAGGAAAGGGTACTAGTATGAAAGGGAACTTCACCCAGTTCAAGAGAGATCCCAAAAGTACTATGGAAACTGCTTCAGATTTTGATCTGGAAAGAGCCATAAGATGCTTGGAAACAAGAGCAATGAAGAAAGTTTGAGATTTTTTACATGGAAGTTTTGGAGCATTCGACTTTGCCATTTCGATTGGTGTTGCGAGCAAATTCAAAGGGTTAGGGTTAGGAGGTTGCTGCTCGAGCGGGGCAGCTCTGACGTCGAACATCAGCGAATGTGGGCTGGGTCCGATGGTCGGCGGCAACTACACCGACGCAAACCGGAATCCCTATTCTTACTCAACTCTGCATCTGCAAGCGATAACGCGTGTACTGTGTATGATTCAGCACAGCAACTAGTTGCCAGAGATGAGTGTCTGCCTGGCATAGCAGCAGCAAGGCTCCAATGCGACATGCGCTGCTGTGGTGGACTGCAATTGTCCCGAGGTCGTTCTCACTGACCACCCTGAAATTCCGACCAAGAGCGTTTTCTAGGAACATGGCGGCGGCCGCCCGCACTTATAATGTAGGCAGGGCAAAGTGCCGTTATCCATCGCCAGGAACTAGGTAGCTAACGCATATAACCCCTTCAGGACGCGATTGATGCCCTCAACTCACTCCAAACTCCCTATGCCGTGATCGAGGCGCGCCGCAAAGCCGGCATCCGACCAGATGCTGTATCCATCAGCGAGATGCGTGGCTACCTTGCCCGCATCGGCTACTCCTCCCAGGATTTAGACCGCCTGAACATCGTGCATGTCGCCGGCACCAAGGGCAAGGGCAGCACCTGCGCCTTTGTCGACTCGATCCTGTCCCGCTACCAGCAGCGCGGCGGGCCCCCGCGCAAAGTCGGTCTCTTCACCTCGCCCCATCTAATCGCTGTGCGCGAGCGTATCCGCATCAATTCGGCGCCCATCTCCGAGGAGCTCTTCGCCAAGTACTTCTTTCAAGTCTGGGACCGTCTCGAGCAAAACGCCACTGTTGCCTCCGACAAGGTTGCCCCGGGAACCAAGCCCATCTACGCCCGCTACCTGACCCTGATGAGCTACCATGTCTTCCTGTCCGAGGGCGTCGATGCTGCCGTGTACGAGACGGGCATTGGCGGCGAATACGACGCCACCAACATCGTCGACCGCCCCGTGGCAACCGGCATCAGCACCCTTGGCATCGACCACGTCTTTGTGCTGGGCGACACGGTCGACAAGATCGCCTGGCACAAGGCCGGCATCATGAAGCCAGGCAGTCCGGCCTTTACGATCGAGCAGGTTCCGTTGGCTACACCTGTGCTGAAGCAACGTGCCGTTGAGAAGGGTGTGAACCTGAAAGTGCTCGATATTGACCCCCGGCTGGCCGGCGTCAAGATCCGTCCGGACGCGACTTTCCAGAAGAAGAATGCCACTCTGGCCGTTGCCTTAGCGGAGACTGCGCTGAAGAAGCTGGATCCGTCCTTCTCGCCCAACCCTGAAGCCCTGCCGCAAGAATTTGTCGATGGCCTGGAGCAGGTGGTCTGGCGCGGCAGGTGCGAGGTGATCGAGGAAGACAAAGTCGTATGGCACGTCGATGGCGCCCACACGGTCGACAGCCTCAAGATGGCGGCGCGCTGGTTTGCGGGCGAGTGTGCCGCGCGGACCAACGGCGGGCCCAAGGTGCTCATCTTCAACCAGCAGGGCCGCAGCGAGGCTGTCGACTTCCTCGACGGGTTGTGCAATGTCGTGAAAAATGCCGATCCGGATGGGAAGGGGTTTGAACACGTTATTTTCTGCACCAACGTGACCTATGCTGCTACAGGCTACAAACGAGGTATGCTGCTGCCTCCTCCACAATTTCTGACCTCGCGGCGGCTAATTGGCACAGATTTTGTAAACCATCAGCATAATCCCGCAGACATCGAAAAGATGACGATGCAGCGCGTCTTTGCCGACAAGTGGTCCGCCCTAGACCCCACTGCCAAGGTGACGATCTGTCATAGCATTGAGGAGGCCATCAACACGGCCCGAGACCTGGCGGGGCAGGATGGCGAGTCGAAGGTGAAGGCTCTGATCACGGGCAGCTTACACCTTGTTGGCGGCGCATTGGGCATTCTCGAAGGTGCGGATGCCTTGTAGGGGTGTGATTGAGTTTGGGTCTGGACTGGTCTTCATCACGACGCATGTCCATGTATGTATATACCTTGTGATTCAACTGTACAGGTCGGTAGCTTCACAGCATGGGCGGACAAGGCGTTGGATATTGCCATAGATTGGTAGGCGGTGTCAATTATCAGCGTGCTCTATAATTCTGAGCACCGAACCCAGGAGGTAGAAGCTCCCCGTGACTAGGACCTTGCACGTCTTGCCCTCCTTTCTTGCCTGGAGAGCAATCTCCCTGATGCGCTCGATGGCGGGCTGCACAGCATCCAGCACCGCCACTTCGCTCGTGTTGACCTCAACCTCACGGAATGCGTCTCTCGCCTGGTTCTGCACAGACAGATCCCGGACCTCGCCGTCGGCCGGTTTGTCCTCCTCGTTTCTTGTGAAGATTGCCTGTGTAAAGATGGGCGCTGTATTTGCTTCGCTCTGTGCCCCCCCAACCAGTGCCTTCAGCAACGGCGCAGGATGCCTCTCCTGCTGGTTGAACAGCAACACCCGAACCTTGTCCTCGCCCTTGGTTTGGCTCGCGAACCACCCGCCGACGCCGGCAAGGCTGTCGTCTGTATGCGCTCCATCCAGGTACCACTCGATGCCATCCGCATCCTGCACAACCTCGCACCGCCCTCGTAAGGAAGCCTCCCTCAGGCCCTTGACAAACCGCTCCGGTATGTCGTCCAATGACCAGTCCTCCGTCCCAAACTTCCCCTCCAACGCAACGCCCGTTTTGAGGAGGTGTTCCCTGGCGGCATACACGGCCAGCGCCATGTTATACTTCTGGAACGGCCCCTGGAGCTTTGCCCCTAGCACACCTTTCCACCGTTCCACCTCCTCATCAGTCACCTCGACCAGCGTAGCCTCCTTCTCCCTCGCCCTGGCGCGTAGCACTTCCATGACACCCCTCTGTGCCTCCCCCGGCAGCGTCCGCGTGAATGCCTTGACGCCCCTTTTAAAAATCCCCGCCTTATGCCAGGCAATCTCCTCGACCGTGCCGCCCAGCATACCCACATGGTCCAGCCCGAGCTGAGTCACCACGGCAGCGGTTACCATCTCAGCAGGTATCACATTGGTGGCGTCGTACTCGCCGCCAATGCCGCACTCAATGACCGCGTCGCCCACACCGCGCGTCACAAACAGGTGCACAGCGAGAATGGTCAGGAAGCGGAAATAGAACGGCTTGGTTCCCGGCCCGTCCAGGGCAAGGTCAAGGTCAAGGTCATCCATCCCATCATCATCACTCCCAATCCCTTCCTGTATCCTTTTAGCCCTAGCAGCGACCAGCTCCTCCCTCGCAGCCCTCGTCAGCCTTCCCCAGACCTGCGCCACGCCGCGCGCAAACACGTCGCGCGAGACGGGCTGCCCGTCCAGCACGATGCGCTCGCGCGGGCTGAGCACGTGCGGCGAGGTATACAGCCCTGTTTTGTGCGGAACATACTGCTGCAGGATGGACGCCGTCAGCGCGGCCACGGAGCCCTTGCCCTTTGTCCCCGCCACATGCACGCAGCGGAAGGCCGGGCCGCGGGGTGAGGTCAGGGAGGTCGGCGGGTAGCCTGCGCGGGCGAGCCAGAAGAGCATCTCCGGGATTGCGGCCGCGTTCATGTCAGCTCTTGTTGTTGAAGCTGCATCTCCACCGGGTTTGGGTGGTGTTGGTGCTGGCGGGGTGAAGAGGGAGGTGACGGAGTGGTTGGACTGCAGTTGCGCGAGCCGGGCAAGGGCTTCCTGGTAGGTGAACGGGGGCGCGTCGTCGTCTTCCTGGCATGTGGCCATCTTGCTGCGGGTACTTACGTGGTAGCCGCGATGAGTGGAGAGGAGTTGACGGTGCGGGAGAGAGAAAAGTGGGAGAGAAATGTTCGATGTCGCTCTCTGGAGACGGAGTATGGTTTGGAGGATGCAAGGGCTTGGTGTCCGCATTTCAATTTCAGGAGGTTTGATGTGAGAAGAAAGTCATTGTTGTGTCACGGAAGGCTTGATCTCTCAATCGGGCTTACTCCGAGGAGGCCGACAGCCTTATCTAATTATTATCACTGCAAAACCGAGTCAAGACATCGACCATGGCTCGGGTTAAAATGTCATCATCAAGCCTGCCGATTGAATTCCTTGCTGTGGTTTAGAAGCCTTTTGAGTTGACCGTCGCTATGAAAGTGAGAGATAAGATTCTGGAAATGGACGCAGAGCTCCAGTCTTATATCAGTAACAGATTTGCTGAGCTCCATGTGGCGCTATGGAACACCTCAACAGCACTCCCGGAGTCGCGTTTGACCTAAGCAGCCATCGATACACCACAAATCTGCCAGATCACGTCTATGTATTCACTAAAGTATTTAATACATTCGGCATACCCATCCCGCACGCCCTCTAGCGAGACAAACAGGGTCTACAGAACCGGCACATGTACATACAGCAACAAAGGGAAAACTGGCGGCCCAGGCACCCCTACTCAAGCGTCAAGCTTCAAGCTCTGTAGCCTCGCCTCCGTCTGGATTACCTATTTAGGGACTCACGTTAGCGCAAGAAGACTCGTTGGATCAAATCACCGAGAACAAGTACAAGTAACATACCTCCAAAGCCTGCCGCACCTCCAACACCTTGCGCACCTCAGCCAGCCAGTCGCGGCTGAGCGTCTTGGACCAGCCCGTCAGGGCGTTCATCTCGCGGGCGGCATTGTCCAGATCGCCCTCCTCAAGCAGGGTCTGTGTGCGGGTCAGGATGCTCTCGACGTCGTCGCCCGCGGCGAGCCCTTGCTTCTTGAACATGACCTTGCTGAGGAGGTAGCTGGAGGCGTGGCTCGCGACGCCCGCGTCGTCGGGCAGCAGCGAGGCCTTGCGCACCTCGGCTGCGACGCGGCGGAACCGGTCGACCAGCTCGGCCGGGGTCGAGACGCCGCGCTGGTAGGCCGAAGGGTGGATCGAGGCGATGGCGGCGTCGACGACCGGGTCGTTGGCCGCAATCTCCTTGAGGGCCGCGAGCTCCTTGACAAACGGCCGCGGGTGCCGCGCGTCTTCGAGGCTGGCGCGCACCGCTTCGACCGCCACGTGCAGCTGCTGCGTGCGGAGCGTCGCCGAGACGACGTCGTTCCAGCCCGCCGTGAGCCTTTCAAGGTCTGCCACGGCCGCCGACAGCTCCGTCAGCCGGCCGAGCCTGCCCTCGCGCTCCTCCTCCACGTGCTGCTTGATGTCGCGCGCGAACTGGCGCTGCAGCTCGACCGCCTGCTGCAGGAGCTGGTTGTTGAGCTTCTCCTCGGCGAGCTGCCTCTCGCGCTCCTGTACCAGCTTGAGCTTGCTGTCGTAGCTCTTCCGCAGCCGTTCCATCTCGGCCTCGAACTCGAGGCGCCACTGCTGCTCCTGCGACGTCATGGCCGCCTCGAGCCGCGCCACGAGCTCGTGGGCCGACTTGTCAAACTCGTCGACCTGCTTCTTGACCTGGTCGGCAGCCTCCCGCTCCACGGCCGTCTTCAGGTCGCGGATCTTTTGGCCCACCTTGCTGACCTCGTTCTTTGCCTTGCCGATCGTGGCTCCATACTTCTCGTTGGCGCCGTCGTGATTTACTACGGCGATGATGTCGTTAAGCATGCGCACCAGGTCTTGTACGACGGGATCGGCAGCGTCAGGCACGGCCAGCGGGTCGATGGGCGACGCCGGCGGCCACCGTGAAGGCTCGTCAACCTCGGGTGCTTTGAAAGGTGTCTTGGCCGGCGTGGACGCGGGTGTGGGTGCGGGTGTGGGTGCGGGTGTGGGTGAAGGCTCGGTTTCAGACGGCTTTTCAGCCACAGGTGCAGGTGCGGAAGCTAATGCGGGTGTAGGTGGGGAGCTCCTAAGGTTGGTTTCCTCGGCTTGTACCTTGGGCAGGTTTGCCGTCTGCTCCTTCGCCTCGACGACGGTAGCGGGCTCGGCTTTTGGTTTCGGGGCCTCCTTGGCGGCGTTCACCTTTTGGATTGCGCTCGATTGCCGGCTAGCGGGCTCGCTGCCGTCAGCGACCCGCCACGAGGCACCGCTCTGAGCCGGGATCTTGACCTTGTCGCCTGAATCCGTCCGCCTGCCGGTCATGCGGCTGGCCACGTTGGGAAACCGCTTCTTGAAGTCCATCTCTTCCAAGTATAGCACAGCCTGCTCGCCATATGGTACATACTCGGTGAAGAAGTCATGGAAGTTGTCGTTGATGCGCGAGTACCAGACACCGCCGCCAAAACCTAGAGCGCCCAGGAAGGTGAGGGTTAGGATGTAGTTGCGCAGTCGCCGGAAGAAGCTCTTTTTCTTTGGTGGGGCGGGCGGGGGAGGCGGAGGCGGAATCTTGGTCGTCGTCTCAGGAACCACGGCTGGACCCGGGGCAGGTGGTGTCAAGGGGGCATTTTCGGGAGGGATGGTCGACGAAGCGACTTTCGCAACCTCAGGCGGAGGGGGCGGCGGTGTTGATGGGGCGGTTAGCGTGTGCTCGGCGGGGAGCACTGCGGGCTTTGCTTCATCTGTAGGCTTCTTGCCGTCGGCATAGTATCTCTAGACACATACACATGGCAGGTTAGCCAGGAATCGGGGCTCGGCAGCTCTTAGCATGACCTCATACCTGACCCGACACGACAGCCCGTCTCGCGGCAGAAAGTTGCCATTGACGGCCGGCAGCAGCTGCGGCGGGCCTGCTGCCCAGCGCCCTCACGGAGTGTAGCGATGTACGCAACATGAGGGGATGGGATGGCCAGCAAGGCGCAATTGAACCTTGGGTTGTGGTGGTTTGGGGAAGAATCACTGAGCAAAAAAGAGCTCGGCAAAGAACCGGGAAGAGCTGGCAAGTGCCAGGTCCCACGAACTGGGTCTTGGCACCCGCACTGCACCCTCTCACACGACAGCAGCAGTCAACCCTGATGTTGGCAATCTGATCAAGTAGCAACAGTCTCTAATCAATTAACTCTAGAATATCGCGATCCCACTGTTATATATTTTACAGAAATTCGATCTCCTACCTCAGGTGCCAGCGCTGTGCGCTGTTGTACTGTTGCAGGTATGTACCATATGTACTGTATGTACTAGTGCACAGGCCACCTCCTGCTCAGTCTCAGCCAATCTGACCAACAGCCCAAAAACGGCAACAACGGTGGTCTCAAACCTCATCACTTCCATCTCTCAAAAACCGACACCTGAAACCGAATTCACAGTCGACGACTGTGTGGTCTCGGTGCGTATCTAGTCGGATACAATGACATGATTATGGAGACCCATGTCCCGAATCCATGGCGACACGAGCGATCTTCGCAACGATGACAGGAATCTCGTGCATCAGCCATTGTCCATGGATTCCTTGATGCCTGGCCGGAAACTGCTCCTTCGAGCCTCGATGTCCTGCTGCTTCTCAAAGGCAAACGTGATATAGGCGCGAAGGCACTCGCTCACGGAAGGCCATGGTCAGCCAAGGTTGGCTACAAAACTTCGCTTCAACCTTTGCATTAGTAGGATTTAGTTCTGGTAACGTCAAGGTATTCTACCATTGCCTAGCTTGGCTTCATCAGAGACAAGGTGCTCGTATCACTATTTCCCTCGCCGCTGACCGGACATAGCTATCAAAGCGCGCCTGGTAATGATGATTTCAGGAATGTCAGTGCCTCAGAGGGTAACCCCTTTCCCCTGCCGAGGCCCTCTCGGGTATTTGATCCGAACCCCCAAACCACAAATCAATTCATTCCCGGCATCACGGTATAAATCCCTGCGATCCCATAGCCGAGAGATGCGAGAAAAGCCCGCCGGGTTCACCAGCCTGCATCACCGACGGCCCAGCAGCGCCAGGCAGATTCAACACCAACGGGCCACTAGGAGTCCCACTCCACGGCGATTCATGCTGGTAGCCACCCCCAACGAACCCGCTACTTCCTCCTCCTGCTGGTGCTGCTCCCATCAACCCCTCTCCACCGCTACCCGCACTCGCAGAGCTCAGTGCCGGACAGAACAGCATCGGGCGCCTTTTTCGACCAGACCCAGATTCAGTACCAGCATCCTCAACGACAAGTTTCGCACTCATCATCCACCCCTCTGAGCTCTCCCGTATTAACCGGTCCATCCACTCACCCCTCCCAACCCGCTGCAAGTCCTCCGCCAGCTGCAGGGCATTAGCCCTGACGACGGCGCCGCCGCTTGCCGAGTATGCGACGAGGGTATCAGCCAAATACGCCAGGTTTGTCTCACTTTCTTGACTGCCCCCGGCGGAACTTGTGCAGAAATCCGTCAGAAACACAGACGCGGCCATGTAGGCGGCGAACGGCAGCAGCGGGTTGCGGAGGGCTTTGGGCAAAGAACCCGCGGCGCTCGCGGCGCGGAACACGGCTACGATAGCCTGCGCTGTTGGGAGGAGGCGACGATTCCAGTCCGCGGGTGAAGTTGTGGTGATGGGGGACGCCGGGGAGCAGCGGCCGAGGTGCAGAACAGCCATGCCGATGCAGATGTGCACGAGGATGGCGTCGAGGCTGCGCGGGTTGGCCGACGGGTTGAGATGGGCCGGGAGAAAATGGGTCAGGGTGGTCAAGTTGCGGTCAATGTCGCGGCGCCGGCGCCAGTAGGAGCTGTCTTCTACTTCCACTATGTTTCCGGGGAAGCTTGCCGCTGGGTCCGGGTCCGGGGGATTTGCGGTGTGGTCCAGGGCGTGCAGCAGCTCGTTGGCGGCGAGCAGGCGGATGGAAAAGGGGGACAGCTCGTCCGCTTGGCCCTGTTCCAGGCGGCGCAGGCCGTCTGATAGGCGTGTTGGATGGGGGTTGTCGACTCCGGCGGCGAAGTGTTGGTCGGCGGAGGGAAGGTTGGTACGGATGTGTCGCTCGTCGATGAGGGACGGCCAGCCCGTGGTGGAGGTGAGAAAACGGTCGGCCATGAAGACGACCCACCATGTTCGACGCCGCTCCTCGGCCTCGATGGCGTCTCTCGGCGGGGGAAGGCTCAGAACCAGTGCATTTTGGTCGTCAAGCTGGTGCAGCTTGAGCATCTGGGCAATGCGCACAGCACGGCAGAGACTGGTGGACGCCTTGGTGAAGGCGGCGTAGACATGGCATTCGTAGGCCGAGATGAGGCTCCAGGACTGGACGTGGGCCACCGTGGCGAAGACTTCGCCTTGTCCCTTCAGCTCGTCGGCATCGGCATACACGCGGGCCCGCTGGTAGAAGGGCTCCGCCAGGTGGCGGTAGGCGGGCGATGTTGCTGCCGCGGACGCCAGCACGATATACTGGAGACACATGGGGGGCCGCATGTGCGGAGGGAGGCGCAGGGACGCCGTGTAGCGCGCCTGGTGAAGCATGGGAGCCCCCGCGTGGATGGTCTGGAAGAAGAGGGACGTGAGAGCATCGATAAGCTCAAACGAGAGCGACTGCTCAAACAGGCCGAGACCGACGAGTTCTTGTTGACCGGTTGCCGCCGGCTCTCCTCCAACAAATTGAAGCTCCGCGTGCGGCAAGGATGGAGGGGGCAAGAATGACAGGTTAGGGTCCTGTTCCGGTTCTTGTGCCGCTCCGAGATTCAGATTGGCAGCCCTAAGGAGTCCCTCGAGCTCCTGTATCCGCTCCTCGAGATCCTGCACGGTCTTGCGTGGACCGAGGCCCCGCTGCCGGGTTTCCGGGTATGTGCACGTCTCATTCCGTTCCACACAGCGATCGCACCTGGGCCGCTTGCGATCGCATCTAAGCTTACGGTTACGGCACTGGACACACGAGAGCAGGCCCCGACCCCTCGCTGTGCTTTCGCGCCCGTCACGTTTTTCTCCTTGACTGGAAGACTGCTGCTGCGGGGGGCGCTGTTGGGTCTCCATCTCCTAGACAGAGCTTTTGACTCAGCATTCGGCATTGGCATCCAGAACCTCTCAATTGGACTACAAGTACCAGTCTGGATGAAAATGGGATGCAATCGAATGTGAAAGCACGGGACGGCGTTACGGACGATAAAGCCATGGGGTCACCATGGGGCATGAGGTAGCCGGGAAGTGGGAGCGTTCCAGCTGACGCTGCCCTAAACCCGGAGCAGCCAATAGTGGGCCGCTCGGTGTCCGAAGCGGGGTGCAGGAGCCGGTAGCCCCGGTCAGTACCGCCGTCACCTCCGGCCTCGACACCGCGCAACCCTGGAGCGGACTAGAATTATGTCCTGGACGCCCAGAATAGGCACCCACAAGCGAAAAAATCAAACTAGAACACTGTCGATGCACCTGGACCGGCTTTGTCATGTCTTGCTCATGGCCCATATCTGCTCTATGGACCGGTGGTCGGTTTGAAATCCGACTCATTTGCAAGCCATCATGCACGCCAACATGAAGGTTGAACATTTGTCAGACATCCTTCCGAGTTCTCCTCCGAGTGACAGTGAATGGACGAGGAGGAAATGGATATAAAAGACTCTGCCTTCTCCATCCCCCTTACTCCCCTCGCTCTAGGTGTCATTCGTGTTACCTTTGCTCACTTACACCAGATCATCGAAAACCCTGTTTCCAATATCACTATACTCCCTGCTACATCCAGACACTCAACCCTCTCAGAAACCATCATGTCCAACATCCTCACAGTCTTCGGCGCCACCGGCGTCCAAGGTGGCTCGGTGATCCGTGCCGTCCTCGCAGATCCGGTCTTGTCCAAGACCTTCAAAATCCGAGCCGTCACCCGGGACGCATCCAAGCCCTCAGCACAGGCCCTTGCCCAGCAGCATGAGGGGATCGAGGTCGTATCAGCCGACATGGACTCGCCTGCCTCCCTAGCCGCGGCGCTCAAGGACAGCCACACGGTCTTCCTCGTCACGCTGCCGGACATGGTGACTGGCGCGCCTGCCGGCACCGAGACACGGCACGGCAAGAACGTCGCCGACGCCGCCAAGGCCGCCGGCGTGCAGCACCTGGTCTTCTCATCGCTCATCAACGTCACCGAGGCCTCCGGAGGAAAACTCCCCCACGTCGCCCACTTCGACAGCAAGGCCCATGTTGAGAAGTACATCCGTGAGCAAGGCATCCCGGCCACCTTCATCCAACCGGGCTACTACATGACCAACTTCACCAACCTGGGCCTGCTCCGCAAGGGCGAGGACGGGTCTTACACGCTTGCCGGACCGACCAGTCCCACCAAAGCACAGCTGCCGCTTTTCTTTGCCGATGAGGATATGGGTGCGTAGTAATACCTACTTGACTTACACCTCTACATCCCTCCCGTCCGAGTCATGTCTCTTTCCAATCCCCTTGCCATGTACTAAGTATGATGCAGGAAAATACTTTGTAGCCATCGCACGCAATCCCTCCGTCACCCTCAACAAGGCTATCCCCGCCGCGGCCGACTACTACACCCCGGCCCGAATCATGGACGAGTTTACACAGGTGACAGGTCGCAAGGGCCAGTATGTGCAGCTCGACCACGCCGTCTACAAGAGCTTCCTGCCGCCGCCTATCGCCCAGGAGATTCTTGAGAATGAAATGCTGTGCGAGGAACCAGGCTTCTTTGCCGGCGGTTCGCTGGTTGACGGCCGGGAGCTGCTGGCTGGGGTTGGGCTGAAGGTGACTAGCTGGAAGGAGTTTTTGGAGGGGAGGAAGGGGCTTTTTGAATAATAGATGTGTATAAGTCTGGGAAATGGAGGGATAGAGGATCCTCTCGCAGAAACTGTTGGAACTTCGGGGTATAACATAAATACGGTAATAGAATCTAGCTCAACTCTAGCAATCAAGGATTTCATTTGATCCCAGGCTCCTCACCAGCACCTGTGACTTGGCCTAGGCTGATGGTAATTTGCCTCAGCTTGGAAGTTAGCACTTGAATCAGAACTGACAATGTAATGGTTCAATACCTGCTTACTGGAGTCACTGTTAGCTCCGACTTTCATAGTATGGTCCTGTCCTTGAACTGTTTCACAGTCCTGTTGAACAAAGTACCCCAGCCAGTGCAACGTCTATATTTGTAGCTCTCTTTCTATTTATTTGAATCCGAGCATCGGACTTATATACATAGTTACCTTCATCGCACTTACACGGCCTCACGTATTGATTTGTACAGAACTCTATATCACCTGTCTCTCCTAGGCTGTATCAGGGGCTTCGCCTCGAGCTCCAAGGTTTGGTCCAGCGGCGGTCATTGAGCTGTTGCCTTCTCTCTCCTTTGCGACATCTCTCACATTAACCGGGTGTCGACTGATGAGAAACAGTGCCGCTAAAAGTGCCACGCCGCTAAACACGGTGAGCAATTGAAACTGTCTCCTGTACCCCTCAGCAAAGGCAAGTTTTACCCTGGCAAGCCGTTCCGGCCCTAGTTTGTTGATGGCCCCGAGGGCCTCGGCAATTTCCTGGAACTCGGCAGGTGTAAGAACCCCGGCAAGACTATCCCGAACATGGTTGCTGAGAATGGCAGAGCAAATCGCAAGGGCAACCGTCCCGCCAAGGACGCGGATCTGGGTGAGTGCCCCCATGACAACGCCTGGTTTTCCCCGTTAGCACCATGACGCAAGTCAATCCATCAAAACAGGATGCCTCTCAATGCGTCTCACCTGCGTGTTCTTTGCTGACCAGGAGCTGGCTGAGCGTGAGCACGGTGGAGAGCGTCAACCCGAAACCCACTCCCATCAGCGCCTCAAAGCCGTATTGTTTTGCCGGGATGGCGTCTCCGGTCAGGGGTATCGTGATGGCAAGCCCAACAGCGACGACCTGTATCACCGATCCGATGAGAATCAGGTAGCTTGGCGGCACGTTGAAGGTCGAGGTCAAGATGCCCGAGGCGGCCGTGGCCACAGGCGATGTTAGCAACAACGGCAGCACCGACAAACTGGCCTGCACTGGGGAGAGTCCGTAAACGGCTTGAGAGTGCTGCGGGATGATGAAAAGGATGGCTACGAACGGGAAGCCGATCATAAAGGTTGCGCTGAGAGCGGGCGACTGTTAGTTGATGAAGAGGTGAGAAAGAAAGCAGTGTTCTGTCACGTACAACGTCATGCTCGCTAACTGTCTGTTTCTCAGGAGGCCCATGGGGAAGATGGGTTCACTGACTGATTGGGCCCGTTCAAGGTAAATCTCCCAGACAGTGAAGGTAATCCATGACAGACCAGACATCACCAGGGTGGATATGACGGCCCCGCTACTCCATGGATACCGGGTGCCGCCCGACTCGAGCGCAAAGACAAGGAGCACCGAGGCGGCCAGGAGGGAGACGGCTCCTAGAATATCAACTCGTCGCATGGTTCTACGCGAAAACTTGGCTTGGAGTCTCGCACCCCACATGGAGCTGCTGTCGACCTTGCTGGCTGGTAGGAATATAGCAATGATAACGAGGGCCAGAAACCCAGGAGGTCCACTGGAAAGGAGATCAGCACTGGAAGCGGCAACAGGGGGTAGATACACACTTTAGCAGGAAGACCCATCTCCAGGTGGTGTTGCTCGCTATTGCACCTCCAAGCAGCGGGCCAGTAAAGCTGGCAATGGCAAAGACAGATGAGATTATGCCGATGTATTTGCCGTACTCGGTTACCGGGACAAGTTGGGGCGCGAGGACGAGAACCATCGAGTAAATCCCCGACCCGCCGATGCCTTGAAAGGCACGCAGAATGATACTATAATTTGTTAGCTGCATGTAGGAGCTCGTTGAGACAGTCGGTTCAAGTCCCTTTTCGTACAGTTGATTCATAGTGCTGGCCGAACCGCAGCCGATCGAGAAGACGGTAAAGAAGGTGAGAGCGAGAAGAAACATGGTCTTGGACCCGAAAATGCTGGCCAACTTGGCATAAATGACAAGGAAGCCTGGATTGTGCGGTAGACGCAAGTTAGAGCACGCTTCACGCACATCAGACTGCTCCCCCTTGAGATCATACCGGTGTAAGTGAGGAAATATGCCGCAACTACCCAGTTGCGGTCCTCAAAGCCGCTCAAGGAGTCGGCGATGGACACGAGAGACGTGCTGACTATGGTCGTCTCGAGGGTCGACAAGAAGAGAGCGATCCATATTCCCGCCGTGAGCATGTATAGGCGCCACCCCTTCATGTATTCGGCTTGGTCGTTAGCACCAACAGCCTCATCGCGGGCATGCGGTGGTGGGATATCCTTCTCTGACGTATTCGGGGCATCCGAGACGTCGGCTGCAGGTTGAACTGTCTTTTCCAAATTCGTGCCACCTATCATGATGCGTTCGAGCTCTTGAACTTAAGAAGAACGGCTATGCCTCGGTAGCAAATGGTAGCAAGAGGCAATCGGGCTTTGGTGTCTTATCACGGGCTACAGGGAACTTCAAGTTAATAAACAACTTGACGAGAGGGCCAAGATCCTGGCGAGCGACCCAGAGTAGTCCATAATGCCGTTTAAGAATCGCAACTGACTGGGAATGGACAGGTTTATGAAACCAAAGCCCAAAAAGAACCCCCGAGTCGCTCACAAGCTCCCCTTGATAGTATGGGGTGTAAGTTGAAAGTGTTGAGCATTGTTATTGGCCTGATCATAAGCGAGTCCGACACTCGACAACGAGTGGTCGGCTCTTTCTGCTTGGAGGTGAGGACAGGGGGTCCGGATCCTACATTAAGTCACGGTAGGTACCTACCTTTACGAGTTAAGAACCGAACTCAAAATGACGACAGTCAGGTACTTACCCTACCTTAGGTATAGATCCCTGAAGTTATAGATCTTCTCCTTATAAAGCAACTGTAGTGTACTTCCTATACGCATTTCACTTCCATCAAAAGACCTCCCATTTACCTCAGTAGAGGATACTTACATACCTCGAGTAACTACCTACCTAGCACTACCTACTCTATATTGACAAAACTCTGCGACCTATCCGCTTGAATGCCGCTGCCATGAGGTGACATATGTAAATGTAGTAGTTAGGAACTTCATTGGCATTCATCAACAGCATAAAGCGAGCTAAGTACGGAGTAGGTACCGTAGATACCTTGGCTGAACACTACATGCACCTACTAGTACCTACCTTAACCATTAATGTTGGAGGAATATTTGTTGAGCCAGAATTCAAACCTGTCAAGGTCTGCTGTCGATGAAAACCGGGAAAAAGTTCAGGGTAGTTTGATTCTGAGTGCAACAGAGCTTGATCACAGCACCTCGGTACTTACCTATCCATTCGTTCCTCGTGGAATGGGAATAATGAAAAGGGGACTCGAAAAGGGGTAGGTACATGAATAAGGATAATTGTAGAGATAGCAGAGCAAACCAGCTTTGCAAACGGAGAACTACCTAGTAGTATTCAACGCCCAAAGTAATCGCGCAATGTTTCTCTCCAGTCTCCCTAACCCATGCACCCAGCATATCCTTGATTAGGATTACCGCGTCCGTGGCAAGCTGTTGCTCTATCTGCATACTATACATGGAATGCGCCAGGGGGTGGCCCTCCCACGCTGGTCTTGTCTGGTGTGCATTTGCTCAAGGCCAGTGTGTCGGGTGCAATCATAAAGACCCGTCCAAAAAAAGAAGAAAAAAGTCAAAAATACGAGGTATTAGAACGGCATAACTACCCACCCAGCAGACTCCGCTCCAAATGTTCTGATGCCGACATTCCTTCCCCCCAAGCCGGAGGCGCCCAAAGTGACGTAACCTTCTCTATGAACCGTGGTTTGCCATCTCCCGCCGCCGCCCCACCTCGGGCCCCTGCTCCGACTCCGGGTCCGCAGCCGGAGGCTTGCAAAATCCCCGCTTGCACCATAATGGCTCACGATTATAACCGCCCCCAGCCCTCGATTCTACCTTGCGCGACTCGGCTCAGCAAGCACATTGTCCTCCAGCTTGCGTGTTTGCTCCCTCGGGGGCTAGGCTGACGCCCGGTCGCTGGCCGGGGCGGGTATGCCTGGGCCCGACCTGGTCGAGAGGCAACTTCTTGGCGATGGCGGTAAACAGCTCTTGCACGTTCTCGGCCGTCTTGGCCGACGTCTCAAAGAAGAGCAGCCCGGCCTCCTTCGCGTAGGCCTCGGCGTCGGCGGTGGGAATAGCCCGCTTGTCGGGTTGCTCCGTTACCAGGTCCAGCTTGTTCCCGGCGAGGGCGATGATGATGTTCTCGTTGGCCTGCCGCTGCAGCTCCTTGACCCAGGATTTGGCCTTATCCAGGGATGTCTGATTCTCACGTCAGCACGCGGCCCAGAACGGACAGAGAATGGAAACATACGGCTTGGGTGATATCGTAGACGACGACAGCGCAGTTCGCGTTCCTGTAGTACATGGGCGCCAGGGACTTGTACCGCTCCTGGCCTGCCGTATCCCATATCTCGAACTTGACCGTCGTGTTCTCATCCAGGGAGATGGTCTGTGTTAGGAAGGCGGCGCCGATGGTGGATTCTCTGTACGAGTCGAATTGGTCCTAACGTCTGTTAGTGGCCTGGCTTGGACCAAAATGCGAGGCTGAGTTGAATGGCTCACCTTGACGAACCGCAGCACTATCGAGCTCTTCCCTACGGCGGATTCACCTGGACGGTATCAGCAGAGTCCGTCGTTTGACTGGTCCGATACCCTCTCACCCAAAAGTACCAGCTTGAACTGCGCGAAGCGGTTGCTCATGCCACGAGCGCCAGGAGGTCCTCGAGCTGCCATGGCGAGAGTATGATGGGTCGGGGTGGGATTACAGTGGGGAGGAGGGAAAACGGCGGCGCTACAGAAGACGGTGAAAAGACCGCTTGAGCCGGTGAAGCGAAGTAGCGTGGAGGGAATCGGAGGCTCGATATGGGTCTCGTTCGGCAGTGTGGTCTCGGGGAAAGGTGCTGGTTTGAAGACGGTCGATGGTTTTGGAGATGCAGTTGAGGTTGGTTCGGTTGCTTTGAGGGAAACCACGAGACTGCCGTAACAGGGTCTTGGTTGGAGCGATAGCCCGGAATGCAGGCTACACTGTCACTGGCCAGCGGGTGGGTGCACACGTCAGGCAAGGCCCGGAGCCAGCAGGCACCTCTGAGCGGGCCCTGTGCGGCTCCACGTGATGGCAGCAGCATCAGCCCGGTTACGCAACCCTGCTGGTTGTCCGTGCACAGCTGATAAGATTAGGTGCACTTGGCACGCTAATTGCCAGCCGGCAGCGGCAGACAATTGCGCCACTCTTGCTGCGCCAGCTAACTAACGTGAGGCCAGCAATTACACTACGCCTCTTGTTGGTGGATGGTCAGAGTCTCGAGATGAGAAAATGCCATAGCCGCAGGTTTCAACACCCAGATGAAATGAAATTATTTCAACTGGAAGTGCTCGTGTAATGCTGCAATTGACGAACTCCAACTCCCCCCCGTGAAATCCCCTTTTTTTCCCGCCGCCCACAGCGTTGGCGGTGCTCAGAACCATGGCGCTGCCCTTTCGCGACATCAACGTCCAAACAGCTTCCGACTCGTACATCTTCTCCTCGCCCTCGAGTCCCAATGCGCCGGCCCTGGCTGTCGACCGCCCGACGGGCGATATCAGGCTCGTCGATGCCTCCCTTCTGGCTGGAAAGCGCGTCTCTCGCGTGACGAGCATTGCTGGTATTCTGGGCATGATAAGGCTGCGGCTTGGTACGGAACCTACGCATACGCCATGCATCTGAGACGGCATGAATCGTGGTTTTGGCTAGATGCTAACCCCGTTCTTCAAGACAAATACATTGTCGTCATAACCAAGGCCCAGCCCATGGGCCGCCTTCGCGGACACATGGTGTACAAGATCATCGCAACCGACATCCTTCCCCTGCGCGAGCGCCAGGTCCGCGACCCCGACGAGGACCGCTTCCTGGAGTTGCTGCGTGGTTTTCTTAAGTTGGGCAACATGTACTTTTCATACTCGGTCGACCTCACAAACAGCTTTCAACGCCAGGCGCAACAGGATGCCGGGAGTCCGCTGTGGAAGCGCAGCGATGACCGCTTCTTCTGGAACCGCTTTCTCCAGACCGACTTGATCAACTTCCGCTCGCTCGGCAGCCGCGGCCAGCCCGCACCCCAGCCTGGCATCGACCCCTATATCCTCCCCGTCATCTTTGGCATGCTCGAGATTCACCCAACCACATTCAAGGGCACCCCCTTAACGTTAGCTCTGATAACAAGGCGATCCCGACACCGCGCCGGCACGCGCTACTTCACCCGCGGTCTTGATGACGAGGGACATGCCGCCAACTACAACGAGACGGAGCAGATCCTGGTGCTCAACGACAGCACCGCGGGGCTTGGCGGTTTCTCGGGAAGTGCCGACCCGGGTTTGCAGCGGAGCAAGGCGGGCGAGGGCAAGGAGATGCAGATCCTGTCGTACGTCCAAACCCGCGGGAGCGTGCCGGCGTACTGGGCCGAGATCAACACGCTCAAGTACACGCCCAAGCTGCAGATCCGTGCCGCCGAGGCGGCGTATCCAGCCGCCAAGGCGCATTTCGAGGAGCAGATCCGCATCTACGGCGACAACTATCTTGTCAACCTGGTCAACCAAAAGGGCCGCGAGATGCGTGTCAAGCAGGCCTACGAGCAGGTGGTCGAGATGCTCGTGTCCAAGCCCAAGGAACATACCCAGGCCGACCAGCGGACGGAGGAAAAGTTCCACACGATCGAGACGGGGGGCCCACAGCGCTCCCTGTTTGACCGGCTGCACTACATCTACTTTGACTTCCACGCCGAGACCAAGGGCCTGCAGATGCACCGCGCGCAGCTGCTCATCGACCGCATGCGCGAGGCGCTCGTGGCGCAGCAGTACTTCCGGGCCGGCGACGCGCCCGGGAGCCGCGTCGTGGCCGACGGCAACCGGCTCGAGGTGCGCAGCCTACAGACAAGCGTAGTGCGCACCAACTGCATGGACTGCCTGGACCGCACCAACGTGGTGCAGAGCATGCTCGCGCGCTGGACGCTCGACCGCATGTTTATAGACCTGGGCCTGCTCTCCCCCGGTTCTCGCTTCGCCGACGAGGACCCAGCCTTTGAGCTCCTGTTCCGCAACATGTGGGCCGACAACGCCGACGTCGTCTCCAAGACGTACTCGGGCACGGGCGCCATGAAGACGGACCTCACCCGCACAGGCCAGCGCACGAGAGCCGGCGCCCTGCAGGACGCCAACGTCGCCATCACCCGCTACTGCCGCAACAACTTCCTCGACGGGCCCCGCCAGGACGCATTTGACCTGTTCCTCGGCGCCTACCAGCCCCCGCCCGCCGGCGGCATCGGCCTGGGCCTGGTCTTTGCCGATCGCCGCCCCGTCTGGATCCAGAGCGTGCCCTACATTGCCGCTTTTGGCTTCTTCTTCGTGCTTGTCGCCATGTACACCCCGAGGCTGCCCGACTCGGCTGTCTGGCCGCTGCGGCTGTTTATCTTTTTCTGGACTGCTGTCACGGCGTGGTGTATACATTTCATCTTCACCCACGGCATGCTCTACGTATGTTTTGGATCCCCTTTTCAACCCGCAAGTTATCTTACTGACATGCGTGTTTCTCTAGGTCAACTGGCCCAAGTTGAACCCACGGCCGTGGGCGACCGAGGGGTATCACGAGACCATCAGCCGGGTGCGTAAAGACAAGATTTTAGGCCCGCTCGTCGCCCGGCACGAGCGCGGGCTCAGCACGGCAAGGTATATCAATGCCGAGGAGGGCAAGAAGAGGATCGAGTAGATTGCCTTTTCAGTAATCATCTTACTTCGCTTTGCTTGACTGTGTTGTTGTCTAGAGCCCGGTTAGTACAGACAACGGTCCTTTTGGTTTCTGCATTGGCGCGGCTTGGTTTTCGGGTGTGACTGCACCGCTTGTAGAAGGTATATATACACTGCGTTCGGCCTGCTTGTTTTAATAGACTATGTGTTTGCATCCAGGAGAATTACCCGATTCAATCCATCTCCCTGCGAAGCCGCTGGTGGACTCGATAACACCCTATCTTCAATTAACGGTCAACCAAGTCAGACCATCCCAAACCAATATATCAGGTAGCACATGAAGAGATACACAAACTCCTATGTATCTCTCATCCCCTTCGTAGTATGTATATTATCTAAATCAGAACTAACCAAAACAAGGTGATAATCCAGTACAGCTGCTTATTTCCTCTTGGGTATCAACCTCCCCTTTTTCTTCTCAGAAACATCTCACCCATCTCCCCAACTTCCAACTCTACACATCTCCTTATGATTATATAACAAATAATAGACCAACTATGTGCCCACTAAAGCCATAAGAGCCACCTAACCCCCATAACAACCCCTTTCCCAACCCCAAACACAACCCTCACAATCATAACCACAAACCAAACGTACCACATGAACCCGACAAGCACCCATTCAACCGCCAACCAGCCGGCGCGGCGCACCCAGCGGAACCGTCTTCTCCGGCGGCGGAGCATCTTCTCCATGGTATCCACGGCCCGTTTCACCTTCAGCCGCTGGCCGACGACAAGGTCGTGGTTGGCGTCGTCAGCGGCGTCGATGGCCGACTGCGCGAGCGCCGTCAGGTCGTCGGCGACTTGTTTCTGCAGCGCCTCGGCGCGCCGGATCAGGGCCGGGCTCGTGGTCGCGGCGAAGTGGGACGCTAGCGTGTGGAAGTGGGACGCGGAGGATTGAACCGAGGCGGAGAGGGTGCGCGCGGCGAAGGGGTAGATGTGCGTTTGCGGTAGTAATGGGAGAGGGGTGGTTTTTGTGAACGAGGAGTCGGTAGTAGTGATCTCCGGGGAGGGGAGCAGTAGTGACGTACTACTGCCCTTGGGCATGGCCGTGGACAATTGCCCGGCGCGACGGTCCATTTCCATCGCGTGGATGCCAGCGCTGAGGAGTAGCGCGCGGACGCGGGCGATTTCGCGCTTGGATACCACCGCGGTGCCAGAGCCGCCGGGGTGGGAAGGGGTGCGATAGCGATTGGTGAGGAGCCAGTGACGGCTGGTAGCGAGAGGGTAGTGTTTGGAGAGCGTGGGTGAGGTGACAACGCTGTCGGAGGCGGTACAGTCCCGGTCGGCATGGGATTCCATGTCTGAGTCGACTTGATCGCGATGCCGCACCTGCGGGGTTGGGGACTGGCTCGGAGAAGCGCTATGGACGTCAATCCGCGGCGGCTTGAGAAGATCAAACCGTGAGGACCGCCGGCTGAGAGGCTGTGCTGGAGGGGAAGCACTGAGTTGCCCTTGGGGCCCGGAAGTGTTGAGGTTCGCTGCTGATAAGACATCTGGCATTCCCTCGAGAGGACTCTTTTCGTCCTCAGATTCTGTGCGTCGCACGTCCCGCGGACCACGGGGCCTACCCCTGGTCTCGTCATCCGAGTCATCCGACGATGTCGAAGAGGATTGGTCATCAAGTCCGCTCGTATCCCTCCGCCAGAGCATGTCGCTGACCTTTGAGACGCTGCTTCGCAGGACAGTATCGATGCGAGGGCCGCCGCGCAGCAGTGATCGGAAACTAATGCCACCATCCTCTCCGCGGAGCCTTGCGTTGCCAGTGCTTTTATGCGAACGGTGGCCTAGAATCCTTCCTCCGGTTGGACTGCGAGATGGCTTCCGGCTTGCTGGCGATACATCGTTCCAAACCATCTCTGGCGAGCTGAGCAAGATCTCAGACACCCCTGGCGGTGAAGTAGAGCTATCGTCTCCGTTCGCGGGAACATCTGAGCTGCGTTCCTTGCTTCGCTCGCGGAAGATGTTCATGACTTTGAGGGGATTCCGAGGAGGTGAGCTCGGTCTGCTCGACATGGGCGAGAGATCGCCAATCGCGGGGACTCGGCCGATATCACGCGCGGGACGCAGGTCTGGAGAGTTTGGCTGCGACGTGTCAGAGTTGATCGAGAACCGCCTGCTGCTCGGGACCTCAAGACTAGCCCGCCCAGTAGCGTGCATTTTCGATCCAGCATTCTTCCCCTCGGCCTCACTCAAATCTGTTCGCGAGTCGAGTCGCTGGCGAGTTGTAGGAGCGTTGGTAGCGGGTCTCCGATCTCGTTCTGGAGTCATCGGACTCAGATTGGGGACCTTTATACGTGAAGTCTCGTGGTCGTAAAGTGGGTGAGATTCGGCATCTCGCTGTTCCCGTGCAATCATTTCCTCCATTTGCTTTTCCAATACAGACTTTATGGTGCTAGCCGGGATTCCGCTCCCCGCGCGCCGTCGGCGGTCGCTATCGGTGTCAGACGACTCGGACAGTGAACCCCGGTGAAGGCGAAGCAAGTCACGGCTAGTGATAGCGCTGGCATGCCGATGGTGCGAACTTTTTAGCGCCTTGAGCTTCTGCTGGGCCCGGTCTCGGGCTGCACTCAGGACATGTTCGTGATCATGTCTCGAGGGTGGTGGTTCCGGGGTTGCTTTCTCAGCAGACGTAAGCGCGTCTGAGGAGTCCTTGGCTGATCTTCCTGGAGTAGTCAGGCGCGGGGCTGCATCGTCGCAGGATGGCCCTTGAGGAACGTTAGGCCCTTGAGGGAAAATACGCCTCCGATGGCGGTCCTCGACCAGCTTCTTGTTATCATCAAGCTCCAGCCAGTACACGTCCGCAATCATGTCTGCTGGGTCAATGACCCAGTCAACCCGTGGCCGTTTTGACTTTCCCGTAGCAACAACCGTCCTCGGGTTTGTTGATGGTGGCGAGCTCTGCAGGTTGGTGATCTGGGCGCCGGGAAATGGAGGGAGCGCCGGATTCCCAGGTGTGCGAGCCTGCCCCGTAGCTACCCATTTTGCTACGTCGTCTATCCATTCGGAAACCTTGGAGACATCGTTGAAACCCTGCGCCTCGCCGTCAATAACCTTTCTTTCTCGAGCCCGTACCTTGCGATTCCGAATGTATTGTAGGGGATTGTAAGGACGTCCAATCCTTGCATCAGATTGCTCGGCGGTAGAAACCCGGGACACCTGGGTTGAGCTATTCGGCGTTCCCGGTGGGCTAACGGCCGAGGATCCAGCTGTCCGCGGCGGGTCCAACGGAGCAACCAATTCAAGCACGCGTCTGTACTGTGCCATGAGGTCCAAGTACTCCTTGGCCTTCTGGGCTCTAGCGAGCGTGGATTGCGAGAAGTGGTAACGATAACCTCCCTCAGGCTCGAACGCAGACTGCAGCGGATTGAAGATTCTCCCGGCACCTATCCTCGGCGAGCGGTCGGGCTTAGGCGAGACAGTGCGCGACATCTTCCTCTGCTGCTGGAGGTGCTGCCTAAGGCTCCCTCCGGGAGCACTGTCCGGAAGGGGCGCAAGTCTCGGGGGGGTCGGCTGGGAGACGTTCCTCCGAGATGCCAGACGCCGCGACTCGCTCAGATTCAAAGCCATACTGACAATCTGCGCAGATTCCATGTCGAGCTGCGCTATGCTCGCGCGCGGAGACGGACTGAATGCCGTGTCGCCAGCTAGCGAGGTGCGCTTGGTAACTGTGGTTGAAGCCGAGCCCTCCTCGACATGTCCGCTCTTACCAGCTCCATATTCGATCCCCAGGCCCAAGTCTGGAATGCCGCTCAAGTATGTCCCATCATGGGACCGTCCCAACCCGTGCTGGGCAACAGTGTGGATGTTTTGCTCAGCTTCTTTGTGATGTCTCCGGTCCGAGTGAGAAAGAATCTGTGCGTCGTGATGGCGTGCATGACCGTGGTGATTCAGTAAAGGGTCGGCAAGGAGGAAGCCACCGCTAGATCTATGCTTGTGGGCGCGATGCGTGTCCGACAGACGCTTGTGGGCGCGGGTGCGGCTATCGGATGTCGTTGATGTCTGACTGGGAAAGCCAACACCTCCAGATGGGCGCGCGGCCATGGAGTCGGCGTCGAGGGGGTTGTGGGCTCCGACATTTGTATTGAAGGCCTCAGGGTGTTTGGCAGCGCGTCGTGGGCGGATGTTGGAAGGTGGACTCGCATCTTGTTCCGACATCGCGATGGCCTTCAACTCCTCGACATGTCGAACTGTGCGAACACGAGGTCAACGAGCTTTGCAATGGGAAAATAATCACTCTGAGGACGATTGCATGGTTATTCTGATGGCGGTGCTGGCTCGTTTATTGCGGCTGGATGGCATGCGCAGTTCGACGTCAGGGGACTGTCGATGTCTTTTCCCATTCGCCGGCCCGAGGTGATACAAGCAACTGTCGGGAAACCCGTTGTGGTGAGTGAGAATCCCCGGGTCGGCAGTCGCGCGAAGCGCTAAGGGACCACCTGACAGGGGAGCGAAGACCCACTGTTACCCGCTGAGTGGGCCCCTGTCAGCAGATTCAGCAGTCAGCACAGCGGCTGCGGCAGCTGCGGCACAGTGTGATCCCGCAGCGTATGCAACGTCCTGCTGGCTGGGTCCATCGGAAAGCGTTTGAGAAACTGCAACCTTGGACTTACCATTTACCCAACACCTCATCGCCATCTTCTACAAATGAGATCCTTCATCGTTGGCAGAATCCATGTCTTGCTTTCCTACTAGTGCGACTTTTCTGAAGTCTTAGTACACTGCTTTTGCTTGCAGGCTGGACAGGCAGCCACAAGGCATGTAGGACAGTAGAGGGCCCATTGACGTCGGGCGACGCCGCAAAAGGCACAGACTGTCCGCCCCTTCTTCTTCACCCACCACGGATCCTGATGGCTACATCCGCCGGGATTCATGGTTTGCTTGGCTGGTTGGTGTTGGTTCTCCAGGCGATCAGCTGCCTCACGCAGGCTGGACCAGTTACGCCGCCATTCGTCTAGTTTCTCCTGGACTTGGGCCATCTTCAGTCGCTCCCGCGCCGCTTTGTCCTGCTCCGCCCTAGCTTTTCTCGCTGCTTTTTCGGATCGTCTTGCTGCCTCCCGCTGCCTCCTCTGCCTGGCAAGTTCTCTCTGCTCTTCCTCCTTGCGTCTCATCTCTTCCTCCAGTCTCCTCTTTCGCTCTTCTTCACGCCTGATGGCTTGCTCCTCGCGTTGCCTTGCTTCTGCCGCCTTACGCTTCGCTTCTTCCTCCCGGCGAAGCCTCTCTCTAGCGGCTAGCTCTTGCTGCTCCCGTGCCCTCCGGGCTGCGTCTCGAGACCGTTCTTCAGCTCGCCTCTCTCGTTCCTCCCTCAACTTCTGGCGTGCGGCTTCTTCCCTAGCAATACGCTCGGCCTCCTCCATCCCCCGAGCCCTCTCGCCATCCGCACGTTCCCTGGCGGCGCGCTGTCCTGCTGCTCGTCTCCGCCGTGCTTCATCTTCGGCCCGCTTCTGCTCTTCCTGTCTACGCAGACGTTCCTGCTGTTCCCGATACACAGCCCACTGTGCCTTGATCTCAAAATAGTATGCATCGTATTGGGACCGCCGTCTTTGGTCTTTCAGGCAGTTATACGCTTCCCGAATCTGCGAGCGTCAGCAGGGTTCTGGCGACCGCAGCAATTTTCAGGTATGCCACATGGACTAGGACAACTGACCCTGCGAAATTCCTCAGCATCAACTGCCTGACCCGGCGCTATCTTGTCAGGGTGGAATCGCTTCGCCAAACGGAACCAGGCTGTCTTGATGTCCCAAGAGCTGGCGTGCTGCGGCACCCCTAGGTCGGCGTAATAGTCCGGGGTCGCAGGCTTCGGTATATTGCGCATCTCCATCTTGCCTGTCGAAATCGGCCGACTCAGACACCGGGAGAGAAAAGTTGATGTTCGTCATGATATGGCGTCCTGCCACCTCGAGCCTTAAGGCTGCCATCGGCCTCATCTTTGACCGGGCAAACGAGGCTGCGCGTGTACTCCAATCATTGGCTCTGAAGGGGTCATATTGGGCTTGTCCGTGGTGCAACCTGATAAACCGTGTCGATGGTTGGACCCGCCCTGCCAGCAAACAGATGCCGCTGTGTCACAGAGGGTCTATCCATCTTCGATAGGGTGGAAATCTCTGATAGTCAATACGTCAAGGATCCAAAAGGAGATTCACTATATGCATTCTTCCGCCTCGAGTAACCTTCCTAGTCTGCTCCTGTTCTTTCGAGGACGAAACAGACAAATATTTCGGCCCATTTGCATGCGTAGACGGTGGCCCGAACATCCGCCAATAGGAAGGATTTAGGTACGAGACTCACATCTGCGCCTAACAGACCATCCAAGATTCTAGTCCTATCGAACTTCAGATCCGGTGTCAGAATGCTCTTTCTAGGAGACCCCAACATTGTCTGTGTACCTGTACCTTAGGGGAATCTCACAAACGCAGCACAAGAACAGCAAAGTCAGCCGAAGCTTTTTCTATACCACGGGGGGGGAAGAGAGACACATGCTACCATGCGTAGACACCCACCACCGACCGGAGATAGTAGGTATCTAAGGTACCTATTGTCTTTGAAGACTGCCTATCTGCGACTTCTCTTTGACACAGGCGGCTGGCTACATCTAACTCCTCAGCAACTTACGTACCAAGACTCATGTGTTTACGCTTCAAGTAGAGTGATATGACGTTCCATACTATGGGTCGTTGCACCATCCTGTCGACTGTTATACTAGGTAGATCTGGCAAGCCAGGCGGCTATCCTAGCTGCTGGGCAGAGTTGGGAGGTTCAATGCCTACCTGGCATGTATCAGATACAAAACCAGGGCTACTGGAGCCCGAATACACCATAATACATAGGCATGTCCTTGGAATTGTCATATGGTCATTCCAGGATAGATACCCTGCCCATGAGGTTCAAGTTGCCCCCTTAGGTGGCTTGCTTAGCCGGAGCCTCTTTGAGACGACAGGGACACCAAGGTAGCAAGAATATGGGGTCATTATACGACAAGTCTCGTCGCAGGCCAGGCAAGGGGATATAGGAAATAGACCGGGCCTCCTGAGGTAACGGAAGAAATGCCCCTGCATGTTTGTCCCTCAAAGCTTGCTCAATATAGTTGCCGGTTGATTGCAGTACAAAAGCGCCTCCGATGTCAACTTCAGTCTATTACATGTTCTCAAACTCAAAGCATCGCTCTAGCAAACGGGCACAAATGTAACACCTAGATTGATCCAAGAATAACACCGTTTGCTCCAGCCCCATTGTGAAATCCATGTAGAGTTACCGCCCTGTCCCCCTTAACAAATCGCTCAACGCCAGTACATATGTAATCATGCCAATCATGCCAATACCCGTCCCGATCCCTAAAAGACAGTCACAGAACTCACGTAACCGTTCTTCAACACCTCAAAAACCAAACCGGGGAAACCATAAAGCGTAGTGGTCGAGTCTAAACCTCCGTTCCTGCCCACGGCCGGGTTGGTGCCCCCACTCTCCTCCCACCCGCCGAGCAGCTCGCAGCTGCTCCCGGGGCTGTCACCCCATCCCCTATTGAGCACCATACCGCGCTGCTTCTGTTTCGCATCGGCTTCGGATGCGTAGATCGACTTCCACTCCTCGCGCAGCGCCTCTTCAATCTCCGGGAACGGCGTCTCCGAGTTGATCTCATTGTCCGCCGGCCGGTCAAGGTAGGCAATCTCCCAGCGGCACCGCCGGTGTCGGTTAAAGGGATACGACCCGGGCACGTTTCCATGGAGGATGACCTTTGTGGCGACCAGCCGGTCGGCGTGCTTGGATTTGTAGGGGTATTCGGGGATGTCCGGGTTGGGGTTCGCTTCCCGGGATGGAGGAATGCGGGACGGTGCGGTGGGCGTCGACACCAGAATGTCAAAGCCCATGTAGAAGTAGTTGTAGAAGCACTCGCTCGAGACGTGCGCAATGTCGTCGTCTTCGACGGCCTCATCATCATCATCGTCGTTGTCGTTTGACTCGCACTCGTCCGATGCGGGGTGCGATGACTGGTCCGTGTCGGTCAGATCGTCCTGCCGCTTGAGGTCGTTGCCATTGGGCCTGATGCCCGCGGTGTTGCTGGCTGCGCGGAGCTTGTGGATGTACATGCGCTGGTCGTTTTTGCGGTAAATGGCGTCCGGCGGGCCCAACTCCGCCACCAAGTCTTGGGGCGTCGTGTCGCCCAGCGTTATCCAGAAGGAATTGCTAGTCCACTTGCGGAAGAGTTGCAGCTTGCCGCCACCGTGTAGCTTGACCAGGGAAACCTCGTCCGGAACGACATCCTTGCCCTTGGCAAGAGGCGGGAAGGTCTTGATGCTGGGCAGTACCTCAGTCCAGAGCGTCTCGCGTGCTTGTGCCCAGGAATCGCCGCTGAACACGGCCATAGCCACGGGCACTGCCGAGGAATGTAACAGCGACACGACGTCCTTTTCAGGCCTGTAGTCCTGTTTCTTCATAGGGAAAATGAAGCCAACGCCGGGGTAGGACAGCACATACGTGCCGGCGCCGTTCCGGTCATCGTTCTCTGTGTTTGGTATGTATTCCCCGTCATATGTTGGTCCCAGAAACCGCTGATATATGTGTCGGAATGTCGGACCAGGGACGGGGTCGGCGGTCGACGAGGCGCCTTGGATGGTGCTCGGCGGCCGTACGAGATCGCGCTCCTTGCCATCTGCCGGCTTCAAGAAGATGTGATTCTTTGTAAAATCGAGGACCTCAACCAAGCGAAGCCGCTGCTCTGGTCCATCAAACCGCAGCCGTATCCCGTTTGCCGGCAAGCCGATGAGAACGCCTTCTTTCACCGGGTCTTGGGGTTGGTAGACCTCCATCTTTGGAAACCGTTGAGGTTCAGCCTTGATGCGCGTCAAGACATCATGAAGAAATGCACCAAGTACAAAAAAGCCCAAGGCTCGCCCGGGGTGGAGCTGGGCTGAGAAAAGGGACATCGCGAATCCGATAGCGATCGATCACCCGCCAGCGTGTCGGTTTACGGGCTGCAGGGGACTGGAGCTAGGCTGATAAGCTCCGTATGGGAAAGCGTTTGAAGGAGGTAAAAGGAGAAACAAATTGCTTCTGCAGTGTAAATGTCCAGAACATCAGGGGTCGAGCTTTGTACGGAGGACGGAGGCCGAAAGAAGCACGGCTTTGGGCAAGCCTCCAGCTGGCTGCCCCTCGTGATGCTCCTCCCAGGCGCCGAGACGTCATCTCGGCAGGCAAGGCTGGCCCGCCAGGGGGCTTTGGAGGAGCAGGTGGGCCTAAAGATGACTGTGGTGTGAGAGTGGGGCTGATGGTTGCTGCGGCAATCACGTTCTTGGCAATGCTTGCGGTGTTTACGAAGAAGGCAACATCGCGCCGCCAAAGTGCATCTGCCATCTGCGTCTGTGATTACCCCGGCAGATCAAATCCCCACTTTTGGACATGCCATTTTCGCGACGACACCTCATTCCACAGACCGAACCACGAACTGCTGTTGCTGATCAAGTTCGACATCTTGGGATTCTTTTTTTTCTTGGCCCTAGATTCTTACTATCATCCATTGATTGATTGATCGGTCCATTTAGCAACTCAGTATTCGACACGAAAACTGCGACTCTGCTCCTGATGGAGCGCAGAAACACGTCAATGGCGCCGCCTTCCCGAGGTGCTGTCGGAGGACGCTCTAGTATGCGTCCAGGAACACGAACAGCCGTCCCGTCCAGACTCACAGGCACACGCCACGCGTCGGTAGCATCCCGACTGGCCCGAGCGGAATCACCAGCAGAGTCCCTCATATCGGTAGCAACAGCAGCCACCTCTGGCGCGAAGCGCAAGGAACGCGACTTTGATCTCGACGACGGTGAGGCTACGAACATCAACGTCGTCGTAAGATGTCGCGGTCGCAACGAGCGCGAGGTCAGGGAGAACAGCGCCGTGGTGGTGCGGACTGACGGAACCAAGGGCAAGTTGGTTGAGCTCTCAATGGGGCCGAACGCGGTCAGCAACAAGACATACAATTTCGATCGCGTCTTCTCGCAGGCGGCAGACCAAAGCATGATATTCGAGGATGTGGTCAAGCCGGTTCTGGACGAGGTAAACCTCCCCATGGGCCGTTCGAAATATCTCGCGCTAACGCACCCAGATGCTGGCGGGTTACAACTGCACCATCTTCGCGTACGGACAGACGGGGACGGGCAAGACGTACACCATGTCGGGTGATCTAACAGAAACAATGGGCATGCTGTCCGACAATGCCGGGATAATTCCCCGCGTGTTGCAAGCACTGTTCAACAAGCTGGAAATTGACGAGAAGGATAACGCCGTCAAGTGCTCTTTTATCGAATTATACAACGAGGAGCTGCGGGATCTCCTGGCACCCGACGAGGGCACGAAACTCAAAATCTACGACGATAATTCTCGCAAAGGCCACTCGACTACTGTCGTGCAGGGAATGGAGGAGAGATACATCATGAACGCTGCAGACGGGCTAAGGTGGCTCCAGGAAGGCAGCGTGAAGCGTCAGGTCGCTGCCACTAAGTGCAATGACCTGAGCAGTAGGAGTCACACCGTCTTCACCATCACGGTCTATACCAAGCAGAAAACGGAGAACGGGGAGGATTTCCTCATGCTGGGCAAGCTGAACCTCGTCGACCTAGCCGGGAGCGAAAACATTCAGCGGTCTGGTGCCGAGAACAAGCGCGCAGCCGAGGCCGGCTTGATCAACAAAAGCTTGCTGACCCTGGGACGCGTCATCAACGCTCTGGTTGACCGCAGCGCGCACATTCCCTACCGAGAATCCAAGCTCACCCGCTTGCTGCAAGACTCGCTCGGAGGCCACACGAAAACGTGCATAATTGCAACGATATCACCGGCCAAGAGCAACATCGAGGAGACAATATCGACCCTAGACTACGCTTTTCGAGCCAAGAACATTCGCAATAAACCCCAGCTCAATGCGTTGACTAACAAGAAGACGTTGCTGCGGGACTTCACCATCGAAATTGAGCGTCTCAGGGGTGAATTGATTGCAACACGGCAGCGCAATGGCGTCTACCTTTCGAACGACGTGTACGAGGAGCTCACAGTACAGAACGAGTCACGCCGGATCTTGACGGAGGAACAAGCGGCCAAGATTGAGACACTCGAAACTAATCTGCGCCACAAGGTGCAGGAGTTCCTGTCGCTAACCTCGAACCTGATGGGGCTCAAGAAGGATCACGAGGCGACACTGTCCCAGCTCAGCGAGACGAAGGAGATCCTGGAACAGACGGATATTGTGCTGGCAGTCACCAAGAAAGCGCTCGCCGAAGAGACGTACCTCCGGAAAGCCCACCAGGCCACCGAGGAGCAGCTGGCTGTTATTGGAGACAACTTGATCAGCACGCTTGCGAAAACGGTCGTCGACGTTGATGGCTTACACGCCAAGAACAGGCGCAGGGCAGACCTCCACGATCTCAACCGTAGTACCTGGAACATGTCGCAGGCGCAGGTCGCGAACGTCACTGAGCTCGTCGAGAGGCGCATTGAAGAGTTTCGTCAGGACCAGGAGGAGCACATCTCGGACATCTCGGAGCGCATGCAGGCGTTTGTAAGGGAAGAGCTTGAGAAATTGTCGTCGACACAAACCTTCTTGGACCAGAACCTCGCCCAATTTGCCGAGTCAAGGGCGCAATTGCTAAGGCAAAAGGAGCGGTCCAAGGAGGAGATGGACGGCGTGCTGGAAGAAATCAAGGTTGTTCGGGACAACGTGAAACAGCGCGTCGGCGAAAGTCTACAAGCCATCGCCGCGGCGGCGGAGCGGATCGCCGGCGACGTGCTCAGCGAGCTGGGCACGTTCCACGACCAGCTGCACTCCTCATATAGCTCATTGGGACAGGACTTCAAGGCCGTCTTTGAGGAGCTGCTCCGACACATTCGAGCCCAGAAGGCAGAATCTGATAGGCTCAGGCAGGAGCTGGAGGAGGCAACCCAAGCCATGGTAGAATCGAACCAGTCCGTCTCCGCCAAAATACAGGAGGTGCTGGACGAGGAACGGAAACAGGCGGCAGCAGAACGACAGGCCCTCTTGGCCCAGATAACGAAGCTGATCAACTCGCAAGCGGAGCTCCAAGAGTCACGCCTAGCCGAGAAGGCGACCGTAATTCGAGAAACGATACTCGAGTCGAACAAGAGCTTGGAGGGCAGTGTTGCGGAGTATGCGGAAGGCATGGACGTCTGGAGCGAGAGGGATAGCAAGTTGCTCGAGGATGTCGCCAGTTCCAGGGACGCTCTGAAAACTAGACTGAAGGACGATTGGACGGTAGGATCAATGTCTCTCATTGCTCTGCGCTCCGCTGACGAATCTAGACCGCGAGCAAACACAGCAACTCGATCCAAGCAGCCACCAAGTCCGTACATGCGGAAACGGTGCGTGTGGTCGAGGAGCAGATGGAGGACCTTGATGTCCAGATGCAGGATCTGGACGGTTTTGTGTCGCGGGCCAAGTCACAAAATGCTAGTCTTCATGTCCAGCACGGCGAATCTGTGCAAGATCTGGATAATACGGTGCAGCAGTCGTTCAGCAACATATCAAACCACTTTAAAGAAACATTTGCCCGAGTTCAAGATCTTGGCGACGAAATGGACGCCGACGCCAAGAAGCTGCAAGACGCCCTGGAGCCTCTCGACGAGGCCGTCTGCCAGCCGCTGGCCGAGCTCAGGGAAGACATCCAGGGCACCGAGTTGCGCGAATACGAACCGACGGGCAACACTCCGGAAAAGACCAAGTACGAGTACCCGACGGAACTGCCTCGCACCCAGGCCCACGATGCGCTCATCGCATCCATGGCTGGATCACCAACTCCGACCAAGCCGAGCCCTTCGGTCTCGCCGGACTTGAACTCGACGCCAGTCACCAACCAGTCTCCGTCGCGGCGGCCTAGCAGCTCATCGAGCCAGCAGTCTGAAGGCAAGAATGCGCTGAGCATGAGCGGCCTTAGGGAGGTGAATCCGAACCTGACGACCACCAACTCGATCATCTTTAGCGACCCGCCTGCCAGCAGCATCCTGTCTCCCACAGCAGGGAGCGACAGTAATATGGCAGCAACAACAATGCTAAAGCCCAATACCAGGACGCGGATCTCGCGGCTGTCCAAGAAGCCCATCACCGCGGTGGCCGAGGGGCCGGAGAACGTGCCGCCTGCTTCGCTGCGCAGTTCTACTAGGAGGAAGAGTCCGCGGTTGCGTTAGTCTCTCATGTTCGGTCGGTCAGTCAGTCACTATTGGGTTGGGGAATTCATTTGTTATGGTAGGAGTCCGGCGGCGTTGGGCTGTGGTGGGCAAAGGTATATGCTATGGTTTCAGTGGTTGTCGTACAATACAAGGGAGGAAGGGCCAAGTTTGTCTATTGTTGTAGGTTTACTCAGCAACGATACCCATAACGGTTGGGTTTTTTCTTAGTTTACTGGTTCATGGCATGTATTGTACATCACTGTATGGAAGAAGGGTCGATCACTGTCGCTTAGGGCAGATATAAACAGCCGGGAAACCAAGAAGGTCTTCTCAGAAAGAAGAGGTTCCTTAGCGCGGCGACCTGCGCTGCTGTTCAATATGCCATTCTCTTGACAATACTTGATCCGTACACAGTATGTGAATTGATGTTACTAATGATGCCCAACCAACTCCAATGCCGAAAGAAGAGCAACCTCGATGCGCCCATCCTCCCTTTACGAATCTACGGGACAAAAATTGAGACAGGAGGATTTGGCTACAACCCAGCAGGATGCGGATGTGGATACAGATGCAGACGCAGATACGGGTTTAAATGGCATTATGGCGTTTGGTAGCTCCGGACGTTAAGTCCGATATGCTATCTCTATATTCTTGATTCGTGATGTGTATTTGCAAGTGGAATCTACGTACTGCAACGTCATGTTGTGTTGTTTTTCCATGAGTCCTTCAGCCAAGCAGCTCGCCGACGACAAATCAGGTCAAGCGCCGAACGGCGTACTGCTTCAAGGATCACTAGCAACTAAACCGGCCGATAGCTTTGAAGATCGCCAAGCGGGGTGGGGTAATCAAATCACAGGGGGAAGAGAGAGTGAAAGAGCATGCTAGTCAATGCTCATAGAACAAATGGATATAAACCTGAGATTTCTTCTCGGTCACTGCAGCTTGACAATGGGTTTGAGGGCCTCCTTCATCTAGCATCTCATCATCCTCTAGGCACACCTCTCTCACCGTGTACAGTACCGTGAACCCCTTGCAACTGACCGCCCGCCATGCCTCAACCCGACTTGACAAGCTTCAAGGCCCTGTCCTTTGACTGCTATGGCACTCTCATAGACTGGACCACCGGCCAGGTCTCCGACCTCGCCCCTTTCCTGGATCTCCTGCCTTCAGACCGTATGTATTACCCACCCTTTCTTCTCTCGACCGTCCCGGAAGTTATGAGCCATCATGAGTAGTACTTGCATTTCCACAGACTAACAACCGCGTCCCCATAACCCCTAAGCCAGACCCCTGGCGTGACCCAGCCAACCCTCTCCTCCCAGTCAAACACTTCTATGCGCACTCGGAGCACCTGAGCGCAACCCAGCCCACACTTCCCTACAACTCCAACCTGGCCGAATCCCTGCGCCTTCTAGCCGCCGAAGCCGGAATTGACCCTTCTCAAATACCTCCCCAAACCCTGGAGCAGATCAGCACAGGACCGGGCCGCTGGCCGGCCTTTCCCGACACGGTGGACGGGCTGCGGCGGCTCGGGAGGTACTACAAGCTCATCATACTGAGCAACGTCGACGAGGCAAACATTGCCCGCGCCATTGCCGGGCCGCTGGGCGGGACGCCATTCGATGCCGTGTACACGGCCGAGCGCATCGGCAGTTACAAGCCGAGCCTGCGCAATTTTGAGTATTTGTTCGACAGTGTCCAGCGGGATTTCGGTGTGAAAACGGGAAACAATGGGGGCGAGTTGCTCCACGTCGCGCGCAGCTTGCCGGCCGACCACGTTCCCGCCAAGGAGATTGGGTTGAGGAGCGTGTGGATTGCCCGTGGCGGGGACAAGCCCGAGGGGTATGACTTGGGGGGTGATTATGAGAAGTTGAAGGCTGAGGGGAAGCTGGGGTTTGAGTGGGTGTTTCAGACGATTGGGGAGTTTGCGGATGAGGTGGAACGGCAGTTTGCTGAGAAGGAGAGGGCTGCTGCGAAGGAGTAGTAGCAGTAGCAGTAGCTGCGGTATGATTTACTACTGTCTTATACTCAGTGATACTGCTGCTCTCTGCTCCCAATGCCCATGCATCGTCTCAACGTTCTCAACCTAAAAAAACACCCGACGACAGCACCTTAATAGATTCTCAGGATACCTGGAGATACAGCAGTTGACCTCGCATTTTCAACTTCTGGTATGAAGCGGAGAGGTTAGATGGGAACTGCCAGCTTGGAGGGAAGTAACAGCCACTGAGGCAAGATTTGGGTACTCGGCGGCTGTCGCTCCTGCTATTTCCCCATGCTATTTCCCCATACGGACGCCCACAAAAGGGGCAAGTCCAACTCAACCCTTTCTGTTTCGCGCCAGTATAAACCCAAACCCCCCCCCCCCCCCCCCCCCCCCCCCCCCCCCCCCCCCCCCTTTCCCATAAGCAGCTAGCTAGACGACAGCGCATCGCGCATAGAAT
Source organism: Canariomyces notabilis (assembly GCF_033297395.1). Taxonomy (NCBI): domain Eukaryota; kingdom Fungi; phylum Ascomycota; class Sordariomycetes; order Sordariales; family Chaetomiaceae; genus Canariomyces; species Canariomyces notabilis. Next base: position 1,965,884 of record NW_027041824.1, read on the forward strand.
ATTGTGCGTCCGAACCAAGCTCGTCTGATCCCGCGCGTCCCATGGCAGATCGCCTTCCCTTTCCCTTTCGTGACAGCCGCTGCTGTGTGTCTTCTGCTCGCCAGCCCTTTCTGAGCTTGATCGGCTGTAGGAATCCATCCACATGCACGCCGCCGTGCATCTCGTCCATGCTGTCCTCCTCTCCCTCGGTAACCTCATCGGCCTGGTCGCCATGCGTTCTCCGGAGATGCCGCGTGAGATTATTTCGCTTCGTGAAGCCCTTGATAGCCCATGGGCAGTCTGGATAAGGGCAGAAATGCAGAGGCCCGGGCGTGGCTGATCGGCTCCCGCGGGGCGTGTTTGCTGCCGTCTCGGTCTCAGCGTCGGGCGACGACGTGCCGGTCAGTCTGACGCTCGGTTGACGGGAGATGATGCGATGCTGGAGCAACACGTCTTCCTGGTCATCTTCGTCATCAGAGGATGAAGGCATGGGTGCGTCCGGAATGTACCGCACTGTCTGCACTCTATCCTTGTCGGATGTAACAGACTGCTCAGGCAACGTATGTACGACCATCTCCTCCCGAAAGAGTGTAGAGCATCGCTGCGCGGCGCGGGCAATGACGGCAGGCGAGAACCCGGCCAAAGCGGCGGCTCCGAGCACGTCATGCCAGTCCCGTAAGCCCCATTTGGTGAGTCGGTGGCTTCTGTGTCTCACAGGCGAGCCAACGGAGTCTCCGGATCTTGGCTTGCTCGACCGGGAACTCGCTCGTGAGTCTGATATTGAGCGCCTTACCCTACTTGCGCTTCGTCTCCCATCATGTTCATTTTCCGCCCCGGACTCGATTTTGGCCGGAGAAGGGGTCGGCTTCCGCCTCTTTCTTTTCATGCCGAGTCCGCCTCCGGCCCCATTCTCCTCCTCAGACTCTGCCGTGTCAGGAGAGAATCTAGGCAACCGTCTCTTGCTTTCCCTGGCAATCCTAATCAACATCTCGCGCTCCGTCTCCCCTTCTTGGGGGACATGCACCTTCCTCGGCCTCCCTCCTCGACCCTTAGGAGCGGGTGCGGGCTTTGGCTTTGGCGGTTCCGAAGACCGGGTCAGACCTCGCTCAGCCGGCGCGGGCTCAACCTCTTCTTCGTCTTCGTCACTGGACGAGGATTCGAACATGTTGGCAAGACCCGAAACCCTTGCATTGTGCAGGACCATGAGCGTATTATCAAGCTTCGACATGATCCTCCGTGCCGCTGGCCGAAGCAATGCATATGACCGGTCGTCATCAGCCGACAGGACGGGCGAAAATGAGGACGACGCCAACCTCCGTCTTTTGGCCGTTCTAATCGGTGCATCAGAGTCCGGTTTATCGCTCCCAGTCTTTCCCGCGGCATCCGATGTATCTCCCTCCTCCGAGTCACTCTCGGCCTCCTCGATGGACGCCACCACCTCGTTGGTTGCTTGGGCCTGCAAATGCCTCCTCTGGAATCTCTCCTTCGCGTACCGCAGCATCGTAGCCGAGATCTCCCCCTCCAAATTCTGCCCAGCAAACTCCCGCGACGTGCTTCCCCGCCGCAGGGTAAACAAGTCCATAGCATCCCTCGTCCTGGGGAGAAGATCATCATCCGGTACTTCATTGGCCCTCACAGGCCACGCCGTCCACAGATTCCCCGGCTTCCAATCCTTCCCTCCATCCCCATCCTTAAGATCCAGCACGACTGGTTAGCATCACGGTTCCACTCCATCTCAGCAAAACAAAGCCCGAAAAGAAATGTTTTTTCTTACCTGCCCTTCGACAACAGGCCCCTCCCTCAACCCCTTCTTCAAGCCGAACGCGTTGAACAAGTGCACAGCGAGGTCGGCCTTGCGGGCGCTTTCCAGCGCGTACCATGTCCTGCGATCCCGCTCGGTCCAGGTGCGCCACGTCGACGGGTGGCCCCGCCACCGGTTGGGCCGCCGTTCGTGTAGCTCGTCCGAATCGGCCGAGTGAATCTCGTCCGTGTCCATGTCCATGTTGATGTCCATGCTCATGTCCCGGTCTCGCTGATGGGCGGTGTCGACGGCGGGATGGCTGTAATTGTGGCTGCTTGGACGACTGGGATTGGTTGGTTTGGGATCTGAGTCGATACTATCCAAATCCATCTTTCCTGCCTGTGGTACTGGTGGTAGTGATGAGGGATCAGTTCTGGTTCTGCTTTTGGGGAGGAGTGGTTCTTGAATGTGGCGTTGATTCTTCTCTTTATGTGAGAGCATTGCCTGTATGTACAGTACATTAGAAAAGGGAAAGAAAACGAGATTCGCCGAACAGCAAAGTCACCTAGTACGTTTCATGAAGAACCGATGAACCAGACGGAATCGATCTCTTCCGGGAGTACTCATTGTGTGCCCGAGAAAGTGCCATTAAGTTTTCATGATCTGGAGGTTACTACTGATTCGCAGATTCGGTTGTTGAGATTTACCAGAGGCAGGCAAACCGCTTTAACCCTAACCCTACAGTGAAAGCACGCTCTCTGTCTCTCCCTTTTGTATTTCTAAGTGTAAGTCAGAATCAGGGGCCGGGATGACCGGGCGCCGATGTGATACAATATTGCTCGGGACGACGAATTATCTGAAGGTATCATCTTAATACTCAAACCCTCCCAAGTATAAGCTACGTCTTCTTCGCCGCCATCTCCTTTTCCAATCTCCTCCGCTTCGCCCGCAGCTTCATGTCCTCGGCGCTCTTCTTGTTGTTGGTGTACTGCATCTGCTCAAACAGCTTGCGCTTCTTCTTGCTGAGCATGCCCTTGGCCCGCTCCAGATCCTCGGCCTCCTGCCGCTGTTTCCGCTCGAGCGCCTTCTTGGCCTCCAACTTTGCCTTGGTCTTGGCATCGGTCTGCTTGCTCTTGACCGATTTGCCCGAAATCTCAGCCTCGAGCTCGCGCTGTCGCTGCAGCACAGCCGACTCTTCTTCATCTTCGGAGCCTTCCTCCTCTTCTTCGTCGAACCCGCCAAACTCGTCGTCGTCTTCCTCCGCCTCTTCGTCATCCCCTTCGGAAGCGACATCCATGTCGTTTTCAACTTCGGACTCGTCGCCACTCCGCTCCTCTGCGTTGGCATCTTCGAGTTCCGCGTCGATGGCCTCCCTTTCTGTTTGTTGCTCCTCCAGAGGGACAGTAGGATCGTACTGCCCCTGTGTAGGCTTGACAAACGGGCTGAGATGCGGGGGCAGCGGCGCGCCAGGAGCATAGAGCTCTGGGCTCTTCAACTCCTCGTCGTTGATACTGTCCCACACCCACTGTGGTTGCACATACACTCTCCCAGGGTACCGGTGGTTCGGTTCTAGCTTCTGCGCCGTCTGGTTATCCTCGCCATCACCCTCCGCACTCATCGCCGCCTGGACCACGGGCCTGTCAACTATTTGGTGCGTGATTGACGGGTCTGATTCATCTGTTGTGAACGCGCCCTCGCCGAGTACCGAGTCCCAACCTATCCTCTTGCATCCAAATGCACGGAGAATGAATTCTAGCGGCTGCCGCGGCGTTTCGCGTGAGAGGTAGAACGTAAACCTGGAGAATAATTGAGATGGATCATTGTTGCTGTATGAAGGCTGAGGGAGAACGTCGCCGCCGGGCGCGACTGGCTCAAACTTGTCAAGGGCATCACTGGGCTTCTCATCAGTCTCCCCGTCTTCGTCCTGGCCTTCCTCGGCGGTCTTCTCAGAGTCCTTGCTAGCGTTTGCCTCGTCTCTCAGCTCCCGCACCAGCTTATCGACCTCGGCCTGCACCTTGGGGTCGGGGCCTTGCTCCGCCTCGCCGTTCGTGATGGCTTTGGGTTCATTGTTTGTAGCCAGATTGACGCCCTCGAGGGCAATGGCGGCAAGTTCGGCGGCCTGATCATCCTTGGCCGCGTCGAACTTGGGCGGATATTTGAGTCCAATAGAGGTATATAGCCGGTAGTTGACGAAGCCGAGCAGGGTCATGTAGAATTCGACAAATGTTCCCATGATGCGAAAGTCGACATCTCCGACAACCCTCTGGTTGAACTTGTAGGGCACTAACCACAAAATATCTTCACCCTGGATGTTGGCCTGGTAGTAGATGCCCTTGATCGATAGGAAGGATTTGCGGAGGCTGTGTGAGACGATCAGATAGTGCTGAAATTCGAGGCAGAGGCGCTCGCAGCGCGCAATCATCTTGGCGGGCACCGCCGTAGTCGACGGAAGGTTGGCGAAAAGGAAGAGCATGGACAAGCAGTCGTCCAGGTCGCGGAGGGCATCAATGAATGTCGGGTAGCGCTCGCGGATGACGTGATTGAGCGTGTAGCGCGGCTTGCCCGTCTTTTCAGGGCGGGCAGCATTGCGCTCGAGACGGGCGGCGTCGGAAACATCGCCGCGGCCGAGGGCGCGCGAAATCTTCTTCTCGAGGACCTTTTGTTCGCGGAACTTTTGCAGCAGCGGCTCGTGCAGAAGATACTGGATGTCCTTGGTGTAGTAGAACGTGGTGGATGGGGTAGACGACCTTGACACCTTCTTGCGGTTCCGGGGCTCGCGCGGGTAGATGCCCTTCCAGATGCAGAGCTTGCGGAAGTCAGGTAGGCTGATCTGCAGCTTTTTGACCGCCTGCGTGCGCGTAATGTAGTTTTTGGCCTGGCCGGCCTGGCCCTTCTTCTTGATCTTGGCCATTGTGCCTCGATTGGAGTGTGGTTGTGGTGGCCGCCGGTGGATGCTGCCTCGACCCTTCAACAAACTTATTCTCTGGTGGGGATGCTTGATTCACTGAACTTTTGGATTTTTATCCGAACATTCTTTTACTGCCGCCTACCACCGCCTTTCTGATATCCGATAACAACCATTCGGCCCCACTGGGTCTTTGCCAAGACTTAGTCAGCGCCAGCTGCAGGCTTGTCTTTACAGCTGCCTGCCTGTACACTGTTTTGCTGGCCTGTCCCTTGGTCACTCGGGATTTCGATATAAACACCAGTGTCTTTCCCATGCTCTGGCCATGGGGCATTGAGAAATGGATGGCGGCAAGGTAACCCTGGGAAGGACGGCGGGCCTGTATATCGGCGCTGCCGTCCTGCGACTTGCCATCTTTACCCTACTTCCCGGCCTCCCTGACCTGCTGACGGGCCGCGTCGAAATCTCGACTCCCGTCACTAGCTTCAAGCGCTGTAAGCCCGAGTCGCCTCGCTATTCTGTTTTCTGTTTACACGGTTCTAACCAGTGCGCAGTGCAGGAAGGCCTGTTTCTGTACAATCACAATGTCTCGCCCTACGACGGCGGCGTCTACCACCAGGCGCCCCTCTTCCTCCCGCTCTTCTCCTTGCTTCCCAGCTTTGCGACCTATCCGATCTTTACATACCTCTTATATATTGCCGTGGACCTACTGAACGCTCGCGCTCTATGGAGAATTGCCAATTCGGGAGAAGCTGGCTCATCGGCGCTTTTCACTTCCCCGCGACGTGAGAAGCGCTGGAGTGGCTTTGTCATTGCTGCCGTGTATGTCGACGTGCCCCTGCTCATGACAATATGCTTGGCGCTGATGATCCCAGTTTTCTCTTCAACCCGTTCACAGTTGCAACATGCATTGGACGGTCAACGAGCGTATTCACAACGTGCGCCATCCTCCATGCTATCGCCAAGGCTGTCTCCGGCGCCCCCCTTGGCGCCATGGTGGCCTTGTCGTTTGCCAGCTACCTATCCATGTACCCGCTACTACTCCTTCCGCCGCTCCTCCTCCTCTGCTACGACAGGCAGCGCCCGGAACGCGCCGTGAAATCTAGCCTCGCATTCGCCTCGATCCACGTGTCCATCGTTGCCGGCGTTCTGGCATTACTCTTTCAGATGTCGTATCTCATCACCGGCTCCTGGGAGTTCCTGCCCTCGACGTACGGCGTTCAGCTGACGCTGTCCGATCTTACCCCAAATGTTGGCCTGTGGTGGTACTTCTTCATAGAGATGTTCGACTCGTTCCGCTCCTTCTTCCTAGCTGTCTTCTGGTTGCATCTGTCTTGCTACGTTGGCGGCCTGAGCGTGCGCATTCGCCGCCAGCCGCTTGTGGTTTTGACGCTCCTGCTGGGCATCATTGCTATCTTCAAGCCGTACCCGAGTATCAGCGACACGTCGCTGTTTCTGGCCATGGTGCCGCTCTACCGCCACGTCTTCCCCTTGATGCGCTACTCCTTTGTCATCGCCGCCGTTATCATGTATGCCACCTTCTTGGGGCCGGCGTTCTATCATCTGTGGATCTATGCCGGCAGCGGAAACGCCAACTTCTTCTATGCTATCACGCTGGTTTGGGGATTAGGGCAGAGTCTGTTGGTATGCGATCTGATGTTTGCCGTGCTGAGAGATGAGTGGGAGGTGGAGAGGCCTGAGATGGTGGGCAAGGAGATTAGGCAGATATAGGGACGGAAGGGGAACTATTGGTTTTGTGTTATTAATGTAAGGGGATTTCAATGCATAAAGTCATGACCATCGATCGACTCTTCACGCTGCTCTCACCGAGGTATACCTCAGTTTCTGTTCGTAAGGCTAGGTACCTGATCTTCCGATTCTTATTCCTAAGCCCTTGCTGCTGCGCCGTGGGGTATCACATAGGAATTGCTAGAGGTTATAATCCGTACAAAGTGCCGGAAAACAGAGCGCCAGCCGCCCCAAGAGTGCTCAACATCGCAGCAGGTCTTCGCCATGTCTGTACTGCCGCGCCAAACGGGGGCAGTCCACGGTAAAAGAAGATGCCCGCGCTCATGGCGATTAGCGTGCACCCGAGCCACGAAACCAGCAGCAAATCCCCGCTTGGCCCGGTCTTTAACCCTCTCCCCTTCCTCTCCTGCCTCTTCTTCCTCGCCACCCACCACCGGCACCACTGCTCGCCAAACCACGGGACTTCGGCCAATACGCCCCTGGCGAACCTAGCCCCGACTCCTACAACCGACATACCTTCCCTATCCTGCACCCACGGTAGCGCCTGGATCCCGCCCGCGAAAACGTCTCCGATAAATCTCTCCACAAACTTCCCTAGGGCCTGATATCTGCGCTCAATTACCTCCCTTAGCCACGGCCTAGGCACCTCAGGCAAGGCCATCAACGCAAGATAGCCAAACGCAAGACACCTCGCCGCCACGTCCTGCCCGTCCCAGTCCACAGGGGCAAGCACGTCCAACACATCCGAGGCCAGCCCCTCAAGCCTGATACGCGCCTTATCCTCAGGAGCCAGCATGCCCTGCACGCTCATCCCCATCCTCGGCTTGCCCTTACCAATTCCAAGCGAAGACCGAGACGGCACAGCAACCCACCCCGCCTCCTCCCTTTCCTCACCTCCGGACGAGGACCGATCGGCGTCCGTGTCAAGCGCCGACATGCCCAGGTGCGCGGCCGCGCGGCGCTGGGCGGCGCGTACCGCGGGCGGCTCGGTCCACGGCAGCGGCAAGGGGAGGACCGCGCTGTAGGCGGGCCGGGTCGCGGCGCTGTAGTTTGCCGACGAGACGTACAGGGACAGCGCGAGCAGCGGCGCCGCGTGCGCGGTTAGAAAGGCTGTGTATGCTGAGCTGTCGGCGGCTGCTTTTCTTGCCGTGGGGGTGGTGGAGGAGGAGGAGGAGGAGGAGGAGTGGAAGCTGGGTAGCGGGTGGAAGGAGAGGTGCCGCGTTATCGCGAAATAGCCGGATGTCCAGGTGGAGGTGGATGGGTTGTATAACGCCGGGAGGTGCTCTGTGCGTCGTTAGGGAATGGTTAGAGCAGCGGATTGGGACTTGGGGAGCGAAAGAAGGGGTTCTGGCGGAGTGGAGCGTACGGGTTGGCACACCCGACGGGCTGCTTTGGATTAGTTCATACTCGGCGGGATTGGTGGTTTGCGCGAGGTAGGCGATGGCGGCGAGACACTCGGCATCAAGGGACGGCAGGCCGAACGCCGGGCCCCAGACGTAGAGTTGGAGAGCCATGCCGCAGAGAGGTAGGGGCAAGTACCGTCAGAGGAACCAGACGTCGCCGCTAGGCTGGGGGGCCTGGGATCGGACTTGTACAAGTACCGGTAATAGTCCACAACACTAGGTAAAAGGATCATTGGAGACGGGAACGAATGGCAATCTGCCCTGGCTCTTGGCTAATTAGCGGCCGATGATGATTGGGCTCGCGATCGATCGATACGTGGACGTGTGTTCGAGAGTTGAGATCGCACGTACTCACGTGGCGATAAGATACAGCAGCCCCGATCGTAAACTTTACCCTCCCTCGAGCCTCCGCAAGTTCGCAACCGCCGGGCCGGCCGAGTTTGGGAATATTCCAGAACACTGCAACGGAAATTAGGTGGGGCGGCCTTAACTTACCCTGCCGCCGACCCCCTTTCCCCGCGGCTCCCGCCGAAAATCAACTTGGCGTATTCAAAAATTAGCGAATGGGCAATTCCAATTTGCTCGTGTCTCCCGTTGCTCCCTTTTGTCCATCGTGACAAAAAAGCCTCCTGTCTCAGGACAGAACATCACAGAACATTTCTATTTGCAATTGCAATCAACACGGTTCACAGCAATAACATGGTGTTTCACATTTCTCAAAATATCTGCCTCGCTCGCATCATGTTTGCAGCACCTCGGGCCGCGCATGCGCTGCTACACTAGCCCTTGAATTTCCCAAAGGAGCAATCCCTCCCTCAAGACCCGCCCTCCCTAACTTAGGCCTCGTACCATTGTTCCTGAGAAAGTTTCGCAAATACTAGATTCTGGCGAGATTGGGGGGTTACTAGTGTTAGACCAACTTGTTTCTTGGCAGATGAGGTGGACTGCAATCCACGCACATCCAATGGCTTCCGCAACAGTCCGATGCCCTTCCCTCCGTTCTGCCCGATTAACTCGGATCATTGCACCGATCGATGGTGAGGGTGAGCGGTGATGATGATCGGATGGGACGAAATGCCATCATTTTCGTTTCAAGTCGGTGGATTCAAATCGGCGAGGCCACCCCATCCCTGGTATGTATGTACAATACACTTAGGCGTAATGCAGTGGAATTCCGCACGGAATTCCGCAGACTGGTTGTTGTGCACATATGTCATCTGCCCTGCTTTAGGTGGACGTTCACGAGTCTGAGCTGAAAGTCTGTTTCTGCTTCCCAATCATGTCCCGTCGTGTCCGTTTCAATGATCGGGATCCTCACCACTATGATGTAACCTTTGCGATGCCGAAGTGGTTGCATGGAGGTGGGGGACCACGGTGAGGGCGGAATGCTGTTCCGAATCTCAGTCAATCAGCCAGCAGCTCATGATGCGATGAATGCAGCGGTCCTAGGGCGGTTAGCTAACGGATTTGGATCGGGCAATATTGCAGCAGCACACAAAGTTTCCGAGACGAGTGTATTAAACGTCGGCTTCGTTCCTATTCGGAGAATAACATATGCCCATGCCAGGTTGAAGTTGTCCTAGTGTCACTAAATAGGTCGTAATAAGACACACTCAAGAAACGCTCTCCATCGCCCTTTCTGCCATGTCGAACCCCGCGAGTCGGGGGCATGTAATTCAGCCATCCTCGCATTCCAACCAACTCAGGAAAACCTATCATTCTCCCTCGTAACTGTGGTTCCCTGGGTATTGGCGACCTGATACCATCTGACGCCGGTGTCCATGCTCTAGTTATACACATGAATGAAACCATCTAAACAACTACCAAATGTGCCATAAGAAAAAACAAGAAAGTCGTAACCCTTGATATCGATGTCATCGCTCCGAAGCCAAGAAAAAAAAATGTGAAAACGTTGATTAGAAAATCGTGTATTACAGATGATGGTACAGGCCGAAGGTGCCGGGTGCTCCGTGTCGAAGTCGAAAGGATGAAACATGATTAAGGGGAGGCCCCTTGTGGGCCGGCCACTCGGGACGCGTCCGCGAAAGAGGGTGTAGTAGTTGATCACGAGGTAGGGATGCAGCCGATGGCGGGCTCGTTGATGCCGGGAGTTGGAATTCTGCACGATGCATCGTTTACCGGGTATTTCGTCGAGGAGCGGAAAGTTGACCGAATTGGCCAATCAGAGCCGGTGCTTCTTTGCAGTCGGATGGTGGGTGTGCATGGCTGTGTTGAGGCTGTCGGAGTGGTGCCTCGCCATTGCAGCTCGAGAGGAGCACAGCAGCGCATGCACGATGCAACAGGCGTGCAGCGGCCGTGCATGCGCAGATACGGAAACCAAGGGAAGACCGAGAGGGCTAGTCTCATATCCGCAGCTGGAAACGTGCCGGGATTCTGTCCGGTGATATAGAAAAGATCCATGAGCCATGGTGGTCGGCGAGCGACAGCACCTATACGGGTGGGCGGAACAGTGTGTGAATGTCGAGTGGCCATGGCAGCCGGTTGCCTGCAGACCGTTACCCTCTCTTGGGAAGAGGGGGAAGAGGCCGGCTCGGCGGCGGGCCGGGGCAGGGAGGAAGCTGAGATGGTCTTTGCGAAGGCATCATATTGATTGTTGGTGTTATGGTTGAGAACCGGATTCAGGTCGGGTGGCCGATGTGGGCTTGGAGAGCTCTGCTGGTGAGGCGGATGGGAGCTTAGAAGTGTCCTTGGAGGAGGAGGCCGGGTATTTCGTGATAGATATCTCAGAGAGATCTTGCGTTCGTTTTGCGATTGGATTGATCCGATGGTCTGATGGCGGCCGATTGGTCTGTTGATGCTGAGCGATCGAGAGTTCAGGCAGGGCAAGGTGGGAGGGCAGACGCTGCCTTATGTAGGTAGCCGACAACTGACAACAACTTCAGATTACAATTCAAGGGCCAGGTTCGAAAAGAGCAAAGTTCACACTTCACACAGACAGGGCTGTGGGCACATGCCAGGCTGGGTGGGGCGTCAGGTACCGTTTGGTACCTGGCAGATCTGAGTATCCGGTACTTTATTCGGGACAAAGTATACAAGTCGAGGGGCCCAATATCCCGCAACTTTCGCCCAACATGAAGTCATTCGCCTAGCGAAACGGATGTACCGGAACGACTTTAGACCGCAAGTTGCGGTGACGCAGCCAGCGCTTGGCGGAACTCGAGGTTTGCCAGGTTTTCGATTGCCCACCGCAGGTAAATGAAACACCGCATCACAGCCAGGAGTACCCTGTCGTTAATACCGCTAACCCCATGTTCCAGGAGACACGAATATGTACAGTACAAGCCACATGTAGTGTACGTGGACACTTCTCGCACCGCGATGAGCCGATGACGCTTTTGTTGAAATTTGTTGAAATTGACAAATTGCAAAATTGGCAGAGAAAAAGGCGGCCGATCGACCAGGTTACCCAGCCCTGCCTGGCTAACAGCCGGGCTGGCCGCGGGTTCCGTGTGTTGACCGCCAGGCTCTTGGTAACCTTTCGTCCGATGCTCAGGCAGCGGCCGTTTGACTTGAGCAGCCTAGAAGTGCGCCTGCTGTACTATGGGATAAAGCACGCATACAATACATAGGCCCACAATTGGCTAGTATTGAGAATACGTTACGTGTAGTATCGAGTAGCAATCCCTCTGTATAAGCCGGGCACTGTCCTGCGCAAGAAAAAGGTTGAGGAAAAAGCCCTCAGGTGCCCGGCGCGGTGTGCAAGGGAGGCTCCGGGCCGGGATGAAGCGAACATCTGCCCTGGAAGTTCAGCCTCCGGAAACGGCAGGCTAAGTCGAGCTGAGGAATATGCAAATTTAGCACGGCAGTGGGGACGAATGGCTTCACATGTGTGTGCATGAACCCCACAGGCAATTTCAAAATTCTAGAAGATTTCGTATTGTTGAGAGTCGATGTGCGCAACAAAATTTTGCGCTTCGCAATCAGGGCTTTCATCCTCGGGAGACCAGGTGGACCTAGGTTCCCAGCCATTTGTAGCAAGTATGGGTTTGGGCTTGACCGCATTTCCGCGCATTTAAGGGGTTCATCATCCGCCTGCTCCTGAGAATTGACGAATGCTCGAGGTCAATTCAAATAACAGCCGAGCGCAAGGCCCGGGCACTGACGGAGCTCTCGATTCAGTGAGGTGCATACAGGTCATATCCTGCGGGAATGTTTGTATTTAATTACAGCAACAACTCGGCACAGTACATGGATAGGATTTGAGTTTCCCCAATGGTTTGAGAACTGCACCTCGAGAGCAACGTTTCAGAAACAGTCCTTTGAGTTTATAGAATCAGTTACCGCCCTGCACAGATGCACAGTACTGCATGTACGTACACAATTCATAAAGTCCGGAATGTGCGATCCTCGTCGTCAAGTCTCTTGAGGCATTCCTGGCTCGTACTCCGTACAGTACTGTAACGTACTGTACATATATGTAGGGTACTTCGTATTCTCTACAAGTTATGCCCAAAACTGCCACATCTCGTGGTGGCTTGGAACAATTAATGTGACCCAGACACTTTTGGTCATCGAGATGAGAGATCACAACTCAGGTTAATGGAAATACCCGAAACGATGCCGCTGGCAACCCGATCGCACCATCCCTCGTTTCTGGGGGAGACCAATCATGATCAGTGAGGCGTTATTCGCTCTTGCTTTTTACCCTTTCCTGTTATGTGCCCTACCATCTCGAAGGCCAAGCCCCTCAACTCAATGCTGCTGAACTCGACGGCGATGCCGCCCCTTTTCAGCAGGTAGCCGCACACATCCTCTAGTTAAACGGAGACCCTTCCGAATACTATGTATTGGCATGATTCTCGACCAGTTCGGGAAACACGGGAGCTCCTCGCAGCTTCGCCTCAACCAGGCTGGTCTCCGAGGTCGTTTCGCGAGGCCCTGCCTGGTAGCTAACGAGGAGGGCTGGAATGGGGGCAGTTGTCGGCTAGTCGCTCCGACAATGAGCCCATTGTTGTGCCACACCATCATCGTTTCCCCCCCGTTGATGCCCGCCGAGAAGGACCTTTAGAGCCGGAAGTAGACTACCTCCTGTCACAATTCGAAGACGGCAAGGTTCCTGTCGTGTACTTACTAGTAGGAACAAAACGTTACTTTGGAAACCCCACGCACCATCGGGCGTCTGCCGCAGGGCTACTTACACTATATTCGATCCCCCGCACTCCGCCGCAGGCACAATCAAGGTTGTGTGGAATAACTACACGCAGTAGGTAACTCAAATGCTGTGTAAATGGTGGGGAAAGGTATGTACAGTACATACTTGGACAGTGACGTGACGAGAAATCCAAAGCCCAGGGCTTTCTTCGCCCGGAGTGTGAGCAATAACGAGCCTTGATGAAGCTACCGCTTGCGCAGGCCTTGCTTCTTCCCGTTTCTGGAAAGCCGATGCTTGGCCCGCCGCTGACCACGTTTCTCATGTGAGTCATGGAATCTAGTGTATCGGTAGCCTGGTGAGTGGAATGGCTCTTCACGGATGCGTTGGCATCTCACGGTCCAATGGCCGGGGTCTAACAAGAGATCAGGCTGCCCTGATGCTTGGGGTAAGCAGGGTCCATGTAATTGCAGCCCAGCCAACAAGGACGAAGGAATGAGTGTGACAGGTGGGATTTCGGCACACAATCAAGTGGTTCCAAGTTGTCGCGATATCTTCAGTGTTTTGTTCAGGGACTTGCCGAAATGCTGTAGTCTGTACACCCGTACTGTATTGTACAATACAATGCAAAATCTGGCCCGGACGCAGGGATTGGTGGCACTTGCCGTGCATTGCGAAGATCTCGTTCGAGTCGGTGATACCTCTCCCGCAGGTTACAGCGGCAGCACGGTGACGGCACCAACCACAGCCGCCTAGCGCGCCATCGGCGCTTCCCTATGTACATAGTGCGCTAGACGCTTGTTCCAGCGGTATGCACAGCAGCCGCGCGCACCGCAGCGGCTATTCAAAGCAATTCGCATTTGCAGCAGGCCCTGTATTTTTGGCGTCCCTCGTACAAACGTTTATCGCAAACTTCAGGGAGTATGTCGCGTAACCATTTTGCTAGTTGTTTTGTTTGCCCACAAGAGGCACAGGGCGGGAGCTGAAGGCGGCACGGCGGCGGCCACCGGAAAACCGAAGGTCCGTGAAAGTCCGTTCGAGGCTTCAAGCTAACTTGGGTCGTGGCTGAGGGACCTAGAGAAGACGACAGCCGAAGATAGGTCACGAAATGAACAGACCACCATCTACAGAGTACCGACAGCATTAGCACTACCTTACCTACGTATAGCCGCTGTTGGTCGTTGGCGCGGCCGACAGATACCAGAACGCATACCACAGTATACCCAGAAGGATGTGTGTGTGTGGTCCTCAATCCAATCCCCTGATCAGGGCATCAGAGGTTTCTAGTGGATCACTAACGTCCCGCTGAGTATGGATGTATGTAAGGTACTGTACAATGAGCGAATCTCACTCAGCAACCTACCGGAACATCATCGGGCAAGCCGTTGAAAAACGATTTCTCCTGCGCGCTGCAAACCGAAAAGAGTTCGCCGAGTTCAGTACATACACGCATGCCCATGGTTAAACATTTTGTCTACCTTGGTTACCCACCTCAAAGTTAAACACTTCAAGCCGAACTGGGCGGAGCACCACATGGCTACTGATTTTTTGTGATGTAACGACCGAAAGACCCGGCAGCTTGGAACCCTTGCCCAACCCGCAAAACGGTTTGCCTAACAATACAGATTACGGAATACACTACACTACGAAGGACTCCTTCCCCGTTGTAAGGAAGTCTCGGAAAGTACCTTCAAGTTCGAAGAGCAGGTTTCGCGACATCAAAAGCACCCCTCCCTTTCTGCCGATCATGAATCCTCCGACCGAGTGAGCCGGTGTTCCTGCATTCCTGCACTCCTGAGCAAATAATGCTCGACTGTTATACCCTCGAATTTCCCGATTGGTGTCTGAAAATCGATCATCTGATGCGAAAAGTGTGGTTCCAGGATCTTTTTGCCCGGCGAAGCTGGCGGCGTGCCACCGGATTGGTCTCCGTCCCCGCAGGCATATCCCCGTCTTGTCAAGCTTCCAGAAGGCCAGAGGGGCCAGCAGAAATGGAATTCTAGCAAACGCCATCACACCGCCGGTTCGTCGCTATTACGAACGTTTCTTTAACCCGGGATGCCGCTGATCGGACACAATGACGAGCACCGTATAACTAGCATCTCAAATGATCGTGAAACTTGCCGATGGTCAATAAGGAATGGAGTATAGTTCCGGGCCAACCGAGGGAATCCTCTGCGATACAGCCGATCCAACCTCACAGCAGGAACTGATAACAAATGCGACAGGTCGCATGCATGTGAGACTTGATGGATGTGCACCCCCTGTTTCTAGTGTCCATAAGGTGCACTATCTCTAGGTTCGTGTAGAAAAAACCACCATATGCCGATGTAGTGTATTGTGCGCCCCTGCCTTACCCTTGCTGCCGGACTCTGACGTGGATGTTGAGTTGCATGCTTTAACAGCCTTATGACTCCTCCGTTGGGACACTCCAAGCGTGCAAGGGCCAACAATTTTACGGCAGATAAGTTTGTTATACGTATCGCGACCGCCATGGTTGCGCAGCCTGTATGCAGTCAGCGGGCGCAGAAAGGCGGAGCTCTGATGACTTTGGAGGGGCGGGTAAATCGTTTAACCTGAACTTATCGTTCATCACCCATCATGCTTGCCTTCTCGAGCGACAAAGGAAAGAAAGAACTACCTCTCATCGGACCTGGTTCTGATGAGGATTCAGGCAATTGTATGTACGTACAGGACAAACGGCGATACGTAGTGTAGAGCGTTTGTCAAGCCTGTGTAGGTTCCCGATGCCCGAGAACCATGCGGTTTGGAATCCATACACCACCTAGGTAAGGCCACCATTCTCCGTACTGTAGTTGCACACACACATGGATCGCCAGTAGATCAAGTACCGCTAACCCAATTGAACAAAGAAAATTGCTCCATTTGCGACCAGGACGGTCCCGTCTCGCAGTCTTGCTCCGAACTTTCAGCTCCTCGGGCTTTTCAGGACAACGTGCAAATTCTCCGGCTGTTCGGCTCGCTTCTTGTGTGTGGCTTATCCAGAACACGCATTCCCCTTGTCCATTGCGCGTTTGAACCAATGGCCAGCCAGATACTGATATTGTCGGTCCTGAAACCAAGGAAGGAAGCCGAGGTCCTCAGAGTTCGGCGTTCCCAGAAAAATGATGTTCCCCACCCAAGCTGACATGACCCCTGCGAACCACGTGGAAAAGCAGCCAAATGGCGCAGGCACAGCTGCGATATCCTTGCCGGGATCGTATGCAATCGATACAACACCAACCCAATTTCGGGCACATACACGCTGCAAGGCTGCACCTATCAACATATATGTGGTTGTCCAAATGAAGGCGGCCGAAATGAAATTCAAGAAACCCATGCGGCCACATCGAGTTGGAAACTTGAGTTATTGATCGCTACCCACCAGAAACCAGCGCCGTGGGAGCAAGGGGAACCAGTGAAGGATGTTAGCCATCTTGAAAGGAGGGAAGGCTATAACTGACAGATACGTAAGCTATTTTCGGATACATACAAGCAGCCTCGCATGCAAGGTCGCAATGTGCTGCGACCCGTGCAGTAGACTAGTGCCGAGCAATCATCCAATGTCAGACAACGGGATCGCAACAATCAATTTGTTTGTAGTGTGCGCTAGGTAGTTACAGGCGTAGTGACTACTTAAAAGCCTCTCTCTTTGATCATTTGTCCCATGGAAGTTCCCGTCGTCCGGCTTCGTATTTGCTATCGGCCTGTTTGGGACATGTACCTAACTATTACACAAACAGAGAGCCCAGGTGAGTAACTTGGCCAGGTGCCGCGCGTCGTCCGGCGCGCGGGGTTGCTACATACCTAGTACTGTACAGATGGAATGTATGTACAAGTGTCGTCTGAATTGTTCCACCTATACATTGGCTCATCTGCATACACCAAGTACTCTACTGTACATACAATATTATGTAGGGCGTTAATCAAGCCGATCATACACTATCTACCTACTATAGGTAGGAATCACATAGTAAGCTCTTCTTGGTCCTTACATGGTTATCATGCCTGAGCCTGTTATCAGCCGCCGGCAGGAACACGGGCTAGGTACCAATGCCCATCAAGGGGCAAGACGATGTGGCTGTACACGTGTATTGTATGTATGTAGATACATAAACAGATAACTATAAGCCGCCATACATGGCCTGATAAAGGAACGCCTCCATACACAGTAGATATGGGGTCTATACAATCCAGATGATGCTCAGCGGCCTAGCCACCGATCAGTGCTCAAGTGCACCTGCTCTTTTACCTAGTGTGTCCCCTATGTCACCTCAAGCATCAGTCGATGAAGCTACTAGTATCGAGAAATCGTTCGCTACACCAAAGCGTTTGCGCCTTGCCATCCTGTTGCATTCCCGACCTCATGACACCACAAGATCAGCGCTTCTATGCTGTGTCACATGCACCCGACCACATGTGTATCCGTCCGTTGGTGTGATTGATGTGATAGCGTCGAGCCAGGGGCCCGCCCAGAAACCGGGGTCCGTCCCACGACACGACCGCCACAGACACTCGGACCAGAATGCCACAGGACGCTGGTACTGAGAAACGAGTAGAAGTCTCATTCTGTAACTAACGTTAGCCGCAGCTTTCACCACGTTTACACGTGTAATCTACAATTGGAGTATGTATCCGGAGCTCTTGCGGGACGGTGGTATTGCACCTAAACCAGTTGCAAATAAGTTCCGAGTTGGGTGTGAACATCGATAGCGATTCCACCATTATTCGTCATATTCGCAAATCTGCTCCGCAAGCGAGAAACTGAAACAAAGGGTGCGGAGCCCTTCCAATTGATAATTTCCAAGATTGGTTGAAGGGTGAAAGGCTAGTGTGTTCTTGCCTTGGTGACATCAAGCAGTCGTGGCAGTTATGATTAGCGATTCGAGCCACACAAGTGCGCCCTTTCAGGTGGCGTCGCGGAGACGATCCTCGGCAGATCCCCCGCCCAGAGCTTCTCTGCCGAGCCCGCGTTCCAGGGCGGTCAAGCTGCGTCTCCCGCCCGATTTGGCGGCCAGTCGCGGGTCACTTCAGGGGACGTCGGCTTCCCCAATTGCGGGTTCAGGCAATTGGGTGGATGTAATCCAATTCTCCATCACGGCCTGGCCTCCTGGGCGGTCGCTTTGGGATTTACCGCCCGACGGGCCGGCTGTACTGCCGCCGTTGCCTCCGCCGTCCCGCCGCTTGACCACGAGGCACAGCACGCGCCCGTAGATGGCGAAACCCTCGTACGATATATCCATAGCCATCTTTTTCTTGTCGTCGCGCTGCTCGGTCCCACCATCCGGCTCCGCGCTTTCCCTGCGGCGCTTTGGCGGCGGCGGACCAATCGAAGCATTGCTCCCATTGCCGTCGCTATCATCCACAAACAGTCGCTCGGCGGAAGAGTCTGTTTCGATGGCGTCCACGTCACTATCGCTATCAGCGTCGGAGGTCTTGTCCGACTTGTTTCCCTGTTCGTTAGGCCCGGCCGGTCCTCGGCGCCGTCTCTTCGGTCTCCTATTGGTGGGACCGGGCTCGTCTGCCGTTTCATCTAGCGTAGGGATGTCTGCCAACTTGACCCTGTCTTCGTCCTCGTCTTCTTCCCGAAGTATCGGTACGTTGGTCTGGGTACCCGCTTGAAGAAACTCGCCCTCCACATCAATGGGCGCCTCGCGGGATGCGCCCGTTAGCTTGGACGAGTTTGACGTCAGCTTTGTCTGCACCTTGTCGCGGAATAGCTTTTGTTTGTGCAGCAACGAATGTCGCGTGTCGGTCTCTGTCAGAAAGATCGACACCTCGAACTCATCTGCGGGTACTCAGCATATCATTTTGACTGGTGCTTGGTGCTTGTCATACCCACCCTCGACGACCACATCTTTGATGCTGCGTTTCTTGTTTTTCTTCCTACTTCTCTCCCGCTCCCTCTCCTCACGGAGTTTGGGCAGGACCAGTGGGCGCACGCTCTCAATGACCTTTGGCAGGATTGGGTCTCGGGGGTTGAGAAGCCAACTCTGCGCCAGCGCGGGATTGTCCAAGTATATGCGGCATTCGAGCACCGAGTATTTGGTAATTCTCAGGTAGCGGCGTATTGGCGCCATGTTGTCGGGTTGTGTTGGAGCAGGTCATGTACATAAGATGGAAGAGAAGGTGCCTGTCGCTTGCTCATCGTGGAAGCTCCTTAACAGACGATACAGAGTGGCACTGTCACCGGAAAACGCCAGGAGAAAGTGGATCCCCAGGGCCATAGTAGGGTGCCCTGCGAGCGCGCAGCAGGTCAACTTGACTGCTATTGAGCCCAAAACTCTCCTCTATATATTGGCCTACATATGGCATACGCGCACCGGAAAACCACGTATATATAGGTAACCTAACCTCTAGAATCCGAATCTACCCTTAGTTTAATAGCGCGCATAATGCGCGTAGAGGTATTGATGACCTTAAAATGACCTGTTTTTCGAGCATTTTTGCCAAGAATGCTGAAAATTTCGTTGAAAGATCTTTGAATTTACAAGAAATCCTGGTAAAAAAGGGCCTCATCAATAGCTCCCTGTGCATTACACGCGCCATCAAACAAAAAGGATAGATTTAGATTCTAGAGGTCAGACTACCTATATATA
This sequence comes from Canariomyces notabilis, assembly GCF_033297395.1. Classification (NCBI taxonomy): domain Eukaryota; kingdom Fungi; phylum Ascomycota; class Sordariomycetes; order Sordariales; family Chaetomiaceae; genus Canariomyces; species Canariomyces notabilis. Next base: position 1,985,370 of record NW_027041824.1, read on the forward strand.
GGTGGTTTTCTGGTACGCGCGTGCCATACGCAAGCCAATATATAGAGGATAGTTTCGGGCTCAACAGCCGTTGAGTCGATTTGCTGCGCGCTGGGCAGGCTGGGTACTATCCAAAAACACAGGACCCGCTTTCTCCTGGCGTTTTCCGGTGACAGCAGTACAGTAGGTAGGTGGGGCCGCAGCCGGTTAGCACCCCCTGAAGTTGGCTTGCTCTGCCATGAGCCGTTCAAAAAGACGGACCTTAGAGAGCGCACGTAGATAGTTCACAATTTCTGGAATACATACAACAAACATCAGTCTACACTTCGCCACACTGGTTAAGTATCTGTAGGAGTCTGCAAGCCGCAATGTGTAAGTCGGGTGCCCTAAAAATGAGTTTTGGTGGAGGCTTCATCGACGGCAAGCACCGGCTTGGCACCTGCACTAATTACACCACGGTGAAAATGCGGATTGGCCAATGTGCTGTATCTGTCTGCTAACTCTACTTTGGTTTTCACATCTGAGGTCATGTAGGCATTCTTCGTTGTTCACATAGAATTTTCGATATTCGTTGATTCAATTCCACGCTGCGTGATCGTTGAGCCGTTAATTCCCTGTGCTGTGTTCACTGTTGCAGCAGCCTGTCCCGAGACTTCGGGACCTACGCTCGCCCATTCGGCAGGCTTTGGCCGAAACGGCCGAGCGCTCAATCAATCCTGGAATTTTTTTCGTCAAACATTTGGCATGTCAAGCTGCGTCCCACTATGATGCGTCTGAGACAATGACGAAGAACTGGGCATCGACACTGAGGCTGCCCAAATCGACATTCCCGTAGGCATTCCGCTACGCGCTTCTATAGCTGGATGCCTTGAACTCACGCGTCCCAGGCCGCGCCCTCTGCCCGAAAAGCAGGAACAGTATATCCAACGATGCGCCGATGAATTCTACAAATGGCAGGCCGTTAACCGGCCTGCCGATGACGAGTTCGTCCTGCACGATGGGCCTCCGTACGCCAATGGCAGCCTGCATGCCGGCCACGCCCTGAATAAGATTCTCAAGGACATTGTTCTTCGCGTCAAGGTCCAGCAAGGTGCGCGGTTCGCCAGCACCACCTGACCCGGTCGACTCTAGACGCTGTTTGATTGCTGACCAGGGACATTGCACCCAGGTCGCCGTGTGTCTTACATACCGGGATGGGACTGTCATGGCCTGCCGATTGAGCTCAAGGCCGTCGGGGCCGCCGAGGGCAAGCGGATGTCGCCGGGCGCCACCCGCAGGGCGGCGCGCAATCTCGCCTCGAAGACGGTGTTGGAGCAGATGAAGAGTTTCCGAACGTACGCTGTCATGGGAGACTGGGAGGCGGCATGGAAGACTATGGACATGGCCTACGAGATCAGGCAGCTGCGCCTGTTCCAGAAGATGGCGCGTCGTGGCCTGGTCTACCGAAAGTATAAGCCCGTGTACTGGTCACCGTCATCTGGCACCGCTCTGGCCGAGGCTGAGCTGGAGTACAACGAGAATCATATCTCCCAAGCTGCTTATGTCAGGTTCCCCATTGTCGGGGATTACGGGCATCTGCCCGGCTTGGAGGGTTTCGGAGGCAAGCTGTATGCTGTTATCTGGACCACAACACCATGGACGCTCCCAGCGAATAGGGCCATCGCTGTGCACGAGGGTTTCACCTACCACATTGTCCGTTCCGGGCCGGATGCGGTCTTGGTCGCCGAGAATTGCCTAGAGCGTGTTGCGAAGGTGCTGTTTAGAGACGGTTCAGCGCCAGAGATTTTGAGCACAATCAACGGTAGCCAACTTACGCAGCTCAAGTACGTCAACATGCTACGTGGTAAGTCCGCACACCCACAGCCAATCATCCATGGCTCGTTTGTCACGGAGGGCTCTGGAAGTGGACTCGTTCATTGCGCCCCGGGCCACGGCTTCGATGACTACCTGGCCTGCTTATCGCTAGGAATCCCGGTGTCTGCACCCGTAGACGACGATGGCTTTTTCACCGAAGAGGCGTTCCCGGACGAACCTAGCCGGCTTAAGGGCATCTCGGTTATGGCTGGTGGCAATGTAGCTGTTATGGACTTGCTTGGAAACGACGTGCTGGATGTCCATGATTACCGCCACAAGTACCCCTACGATTGGAGAACCAAGCAACCCGTTATAATCCGGGCCACAGCTCAGTGGTTTGCCGATGTGGATACGATCAAGGACCAAACTCTGGCGGCACTTGAGGAAGTGCGCTTCGTGCCAGAGACCGGGCGCAAGAGGCTCGAGGCCTTCGTCATGGGCCGTAGCGAATGGTGCATCTCGCGACAGCGCGTTTGGGGCGTGCCGATACCGGCGCTGTATGAACCGAACGGCAATGCCGTCATGACGGACGAGGTAATCGATCACATCATCTCAGTCATCCAGGAAAAAGGGATGGATGCTTGGTGGACTGATGCTCCTGACGACGCGGCGTGGATTCCTGCTTCAATCCGGGGGAAGGCTGAGTACTCGCGGGGCCGCGACACGATGGACGTTTGGTTTGACAGTGGGAGTAGTTGGACCATGATGGACAAACAGGCGGACCTATACCTTGAAGGCTCGGACCAGCACCGTGGTTGGTTCCAGTCCAGTCTTCTCACGCGAGTGGCAGCCATGGCTGACCGGGGCACAAACTCTACCACAAACACACTCGGCCTATCTCCGTTCAAGACGCTCATTACACACGGCTTTACGCTGGACAAGGACGGGAAGAAGATGTCCAAGTCGCTGGGTAATATCATCTCAGCGGACGATGTCATGGACGGCTCGCTGTTGCCGCCTCTCAAGACCAAGAAGAAGGGAAGCGCACCAGTGGTCAAGGACGCGCTCGGCCCTGACGCCTTGCGCCTCTGGGTAGCCAGCAGTGACTACACGCGCGACATTGTCCTCGGCGAGCCGGTGCTCAAGACTATTCACCAGGCCCTTGTCAAGTACCGCACAATCATCAAAATGCTCACGGGCTCCATGCACGAGTCTGCCCGGACAGCCCCGCTGACGGCCGTTGACCAGATGGCTATCATCCAGTTGAAGGACGTCATGGCGGAGGTTGGCAAGCATTATGACAATTACGAGTTCAACAAGGCGTTTAGCAGCCTGAATCGGTGGATCACCAACGACCTGTCGGCTTTTTACCTCGAGGCACTCAAAGATCGCCTGTACTGCGGAGACGGTGGTGGCGTGCTGGAGCCTATTTTGGTAGGCTTTCTCAGGATGCTGGCGCCCATCACGCCGGTACTTGTGGAGGAGGCCTGGGAACATTTGCCTGGCTGGCTGAAGGGGGATGAGGCGTTGGTCCACCCGCTTCGACAGCTGTATAACGCACCCGTAATTGACCCCAGCCGTCTCACGCTCGACGAGTCCGAGCTCAGGGAGCATATGCCCGTGTTGATGCGCACCGGTGCAGCGATCAAGGCGGCCTCTGAGCTCGCGCGGGCAGACAAGAAGCTAGGTTCGTCGCTGCAGTGCGATGTGGTGCTTGACTTGCCTCAGGGCAAGGTGCTCACGACTCTGGAAAAGTACAAGGACGAGCTAGAGGCCATGTTCGTGGTCTCATCGGTTGAGCTTAATGGAAGTTTCCCGGAGGCCGAATGGAGCTACTCCGAGGAGTTCGATCTGGATGGCGCCCAATGCAAGGCCTGGGTGCTGTCGCCCAGGAAAGCCAAATGTCCCCGGTGTTGGCGCTATGTCGCACCCAAGGAAGACCAGCTCTGTGGACGATGCGAAGATGTTGTGGGCAGCTCTGTAGACTAGATGTACGAATTGTATTTGTATGATACACTTATATACTGTGCTATGCAAAACGGGCTTGAACTACTAGTAGAGTTGTGGCAATGGACATTGGGAGGCTCTGTATCAGGTACCATTTTATTCCGTATCCAACCTTAGGATCCAGCTGTATGTACAGTACACACGGAACTTCCATTGTTTGCACATCTATACAGTATGGTGCTTTATGAACTGGTGGTATGTACAGCACCTCCCAGGCTGTTGGGGGTGACTGGTGAGGTGGTGTTACTGTTAACTGTTAATGCCAAATGCCAATGGAGTCCAGCGACCCCACGGGCCGATAAGCCCTTGGCAGCTTCTGTGGGGCTGAACATTTTCTTATCGCGACTCAATCCCCAAAATTCCTCTTCTATCATGTTCCAGTTCCTCAGAACGCGAAACGTGACCTTTCGTGGGTAGACGACGGCTCTGGTCATGGATATCCTCAAAGTGCTCTCGAGGGGCATTAAACCAAACATCAAAAACAAAACCCAGGCCGCGACAGCCACCGCGCAGCTTCCCTCAGCCGGAGCAGTCCCCCACCCGCAGCTCTTTCACGATGTCGTCCGCGACGGCAGCCCCAGAGGCAAGAAGAGGAAACGGAGACGCGATGCGCCCGATCATGACGATACAACGGGCAGAGACGAGGAAGATGACGTGAGCGATGTGGATTACTTTGCACCAAAGAAACCATCCTCCGAGGCGGCGCACCAAAATGCCCAAACCGACGACGCCGCTCCATCCAAGAAACGCAAAATCAAGCTCCTAGATGAGGACGGATGCCGCCAGATCCTGCGCTCCCATCGCCTCAAGTTCACTGTTCTTTCAGGCCTGCAGCAGAATACCAACGCCAATGAGACGGCGCACCATGGCGAGGCAGCCGAGCAAGACAAGAAAAAGAGGAGAAAATCGGCCGAAACCGAGGCGGAGAAGCAGCCGAAAAAGGACGACCAGAAGAAACAAATTCACCCCCAACCTCTAACCTCGTTTCAAGATCTGAGACACGTTTACGACGTCGCGCCCCAGCTGGCCGAGAACATCTCGGCCCAAGGATTCCGCGTGCCGACCGAGGTGCAAATGGGCAGTCTGCCCTTGCTGCTGCGGCCAGACACGGCACTGAAAAATACAGGGAGCACTCTCACTGGAGGGACTGGGGGAGGGGTAGATTTCCTTGCGGTTGCCCCCACGGGCAGCGGCAAGACAATCACCTTTCTGATTCCGGCTATCGACGGAGTTCTGAAGCGACGGGCAGAGCAAGGGCGGGAAAGCGACGAGCATGTGCTTGAGGCGGTTATTGTGGCGCCCACGAGGGAACTGGCAAGCCAGATTGTGAACGAGGGCAGGAAGTTGGCGATTGGGACTGGCGTGAGGGTCGTGCTGATGAGGGGGCGTCTTAGGCTCGCTGCTGAAGATGTGAAGGGAAGTGATGATGCAGAGGGGGGTGAAGAGGAGGAGAATGGAGGTGAGGAGAGTAGTGACGAGGAAGAGAGCAGTGACGGAGAAGAGCCGGATGCTGAAGAGAGCAGCAAACCGGGGGGCTTCAAACCGCCGGCCAGGGTAGACATTCTGGTGACGACGCCCAAGATCTTGTTGAACTTCTTATCCGGAGGCAAGTCGGGACCTAGAAAGGTCCTGCCCACCGTCAGGTCCCTCGTCCTCGACGAAGCAGACGTCCTGCTTGACCCAATTTTCCGCAAACAGACAATGGGCATCTGGCGCGCCTGCACACACCCGGACGTCAGCTTGTCATGCTGGTCCGCTACCATGGCGTCCAACATTGAGGCCCTCGTCACCCAGCAGCTCGAGAAGCGCTCCAAGCGCGCAGACAGCGCGCCACGCCGCCCCTTGATCCGCCTCGTGGTCGGCCTCAAAGACACGGCCGTGCCCAACATCACGCACAAACTCATCTACACAGCCACCGAACCAGGCAAGCTGCTCGCCCTGCGGCAGCTTCTGCACCCGGTTTCGTCAGCCGACTCCGGCCCCCCGCTCCGCCCGCCGTTCCTTGTCTTCACGCAGACGATTGAGCGGGCGCAGGCGCTGCACGACGAGCTCAAGTACGACATACCGCTTGAGGCGGGCGGGTCAGCGCGCATCGCCGTGCTGCACTCGTCGCTGCCGGACTCGGCGCGGTCCAGGATCATGGCGCGCTTCCGCGCCGGGGAGGTGTGGGTCCTCATCACGACTGACGTGCTCGCGCGGGGCGTCGACTTTGCCGGCGTCAACGGCGTCGTCAACTACGACGTGCCCACTTCGGCGGCCGCCTACGTCCACCGCGCGGGACGCACGGGCCGCGCCGGCCGCGAGGGCGGCGTCGCCGTCACCTTTTACACAAAGGACGACGTGCCCTTTGTCAAGAGCGTAGCCAACGTCATTGCCGCCAGCGAGAAGCAGGCGGGGAAGGACCAGGGAGACCAGAGCGCAGCGGTGCAGAAGTGGCTACTCGATGCGCTGCCCAAGGTGGCCAAGGAGGATAAGCGCAAGGTCAAAGTCCGGGGCATCGAGTCGAGGCGATCCGGGGGTAAGGCGACGATAACGACCAAGAGCTCGTGGGAGCGGAGGAAGGAGCATAACAGGCAGCAGGCCATCGAGGCAAGCAAGCGGCGTAAGAGGCAGCAACGGCAACAGGAGAGGAGCGGCGGAAAGGTTACCGGTGGTGAAGCAGGAGAGGAAACCGAGTGGGGAGGGCTAGACGATTGATCTGTCTGTCTGTCGTTTTTGATACCCCGTTTCTTGAAGAACATACAGTTGATCTACGCTGAATCTATTGTACAAGTACACTAAACAAACGCTCCGCCCTTGCCGCGCCCAAAAAAAAAAAAGAAGAAAAAAAGAAAAAAAGAAAAAAAACCGAGGGAGAAAAGAGCAAATCATCAACATCCCGCCGGCTTAAACAACCAGTCCTCGGGCCTAAAGAACACCCTAAACCCGACCTGCCCGAAAGTTCCAATGGCACAAGCAAGGTCATGATACCCCTCAAGCCCGACAACAGGTAGATCCTGCTGCGCGTCCGTCTCCTCGTGCAAATTCCACCGCCCGCTCTCGCGCCCTTGCCGCGTGAAGAAGACGTCGACCGCAATCCTCTGATTGCCTGCAACGGCAGTGAAGGTCATGCCAATCCCGTACCGCTCGCCCGGGGCAAAGGGCTCGGTAAACGTCTTGCCCCCCCACCGGTCATTGATGAACCGGTGCCCGTCGTCGCCGTGCACCGCCAGGCTGCCCCGGTGCCAACCCGGCATGCGGAACTGCGGGTAGGGGAGCGCCGCGTACCCCAGTGCCAGGCAGACCTCGCCCCGCCGCGGGGAAGGTTGTATGACCTCGACTTCGTAGTAGATTGTTTTTGGGCTGGGCTTGGCCTGGGACTGGGAAGAGTAGGGGTAAGGGGGTGGGCTGGAGAAGGGGTTGCTAGGGAGAAACTGGGGGTGGGAGGAGGGAGGGGGGTTGGATGGAGAAGTGGAAAGCAGTGGGGACTGAAGCGACACCTTGTACAAAGGGGGGTAGGCGATGATTCTGTTTGGGTAAGTTAGTTAGTTTATCTCAAGTCCTCTTTCTACTAGGATTGGATGGGCAAGTGAAGGAAAACGTACGACATATCCCCAGCCTGGGGCTCGGTGTGTCCCTCCCAGACGCCCGGGGCAGTGCGGACGAGCGAACCCCGGAACCAGGTGGGCTGGATCAGGTTCAGGTTGTGCGTTTGCAGCATGTGCAGGGCACCCTCGACGGGCTCGCCCAGAGGCACGTTGGGCTGCAGCGGGTTGGCGGCACACCAGCGCTCGCCGGCCTCGGCCTGGTCCTCGGAGGCGTTGGTCGCCGGAGAGCGGTCCCATCCTGAGAAGAAGCTCGGTGGCGGCGGCAAGAGCGCGGTATCCGGCACTGCCGTCGCCCAGTCGTGTTGCGGGCTCGGCTTCTTGGTCTCGGCCTGCGCCGCGTGGGGTGGTGGTGGACCGGGAGGGGGCGCGATGTAGCTCAGGGAGTTGTCGTTCTGGCGATGGACAGCGCTGCTGTGGGATGGCGGAGGCCCACGGGGGGGAGCAAAGTCATCTCCTGGCCGCCCGTAGGACGGAGGCGGCCCCGGGGGAGGAGCAAAGCCATCGTCGCCCGAGGGTGGCATGGGCTGCGGGTGCGACGGCGGTGGTCCTGGCGGCGGGGCGTAGTCGTTGCTTGCTGAGGGGAGCTCAGTCGGCGGTGGATGCTGAGGATACATAGCCTGCTGTTGCTGTTGCGGTTGCTGGTGCCGTTGCTGGTGGTACTGAGCAGGCGTACTCTGCTTCGGCTCCGGGGCGTAAACTGGTTGCTGTGGCGCGTGGCCCGGAGCTGGTCGCGGCGGTTCCTCGTCGTAGATATTGTTCTTCTTGCTGCCAAAACACATGTTCTCTATTTCTTTTCAAGTGGCTGGATGACCACTTCTTGAAACCGCTAAGAATGAAAAAAGACAATCACAGACTGGAACGAGGTCTTTTGCCGGCGTAAGCTGTTGTCATAAGGGCGGGGTGAGAGGCCAACGTGATTGTAGGTGTGTTGGGCGATTGGTTTGTTGGGAGTGATCAATTGGCAAGAAGCTTTGTTTCCCTTGTTTATCCAGTTCGATAATTTTGTCGTTTCTCAACTTCCCACACTCGGGCTTTTCCCCTATGTAGACCCAACAATCTGTCCTGAAGCCGTTGTTGTACATACAGTTACAACCGCTTGAGCATATGATCAGGGGGACTGACGCAAGGTCGCAAGCGGAAAGAAGCTGAGGCTGTGCAGCCTGCCAAGACAAGCAAGCAGCAAGTATCTCGACGTCACACACTACGAAGTACTGTTGGAAATACAGCAGTGAGGCACGAATACTGGGCGAATTGGCCAGTGGTGATGGAATTCTTAGTGGATTGATTGATCAATTGTTGTTCAAAGTTATCCTGAATCTTAGGAGCTCTCTAGAGCCAATTTATCCTGGTAGGCGCGTAGGAGCAGTAATTTCCGACGTCACAGGCACGAAGTGGCCTGTGCCCAGGGGTGGTATTTCCAACAAGTACCTAGAACTACAATCGAATCCGGGCTAAGAATTACCAACGACGTTGGCGGCCTCCCTTCGGACGCATGCCCCGCACCTTCGCGGGTTTGCAATCTCGAGAGAACTCGGATTATGTGCCTTCAACGGATTACAAAGGATCAGGAGCCCCTATGGCTGAGTTGGCTGCTTGCACAGATCTACCTACCAGACTACCCGCAGTCACCATGCCGTCAGTATGCCAGGTTGATACCAAGTTGTCCACTCAAGATTTTAGTCAATGGTTATCGTGCTGAAAGGTGAGAGGATCAATTGCTAGATCTCTATCAAGTAGGATATCCTCCAAAAATCAAAAGAGTGTAATTCGACATCACACGATCCTTAGGTAGCTTTCTCGCCTCGGAGCACAGGTGAACTAACTTGATTCCCCCTTGCCCCTGAGCATCCAGAACTGGTCCAATCCATTCTCCCCATCCACCCCACCACCACAAGACTCAGCATGCTAGTTGTTAGACATAGGCATAAGAGCTCTCATCTTGCAGCTTCCGTCCAGTTTCAAGCACCCAATGAACTAGCCTCAGCTGCGTTGGGGTAGAAGAAAGCCACGACGCCGATGATGACGTAGGTAGCGATCAAGAGTGCGCCCTCGAGATAGTTGCTACGCCCATCCAGGACCAAGAAATTCGTGATGAAGGCCGACACGAACAAACAAACTGTCTCGAACAGAGTGAAGTAAAGCGTCATCTCGCGGCCCATGGCCCACCCGATGATGACAATAAGAGGCGTGACGAAGAGGGCAATCTGAATCGAGCTTCCCACCGCCACGCCAATCGCTAGATCCATCTTGTTCTTCATCGCTACCGTAATGGCCGTAACATGCTCGGCCGCATTGCCCACGATCGGTAGGATAATGAGGCCGATAAAAATTTCACCAATGCTGGTCGTCTCGACAAGCCCGTTGATCGAGTCTACCATGAACTCGGCGCACACGGCGACTAGACCTGTTGATACGATCAAGAGCACCACGGCTGCAGTTCGGGACAGTTCCTCGCCATCTCCGACAGTATTTGCGGCAATAGCCGCTCTTGGTACGCCAGCTAGGGGGATCTGCGAAGGCATCATTGCGCCGGGAGCCCCGTAGTACTGGTTCAGTCGGTCGGGCAGAGAATTGGTTCGGCGGATGCCATAGCGGACCCGGGGGACAGGGCCCGAAGGTAAGCTTGGCATCGCGGCATCGGCCGGCTGCGTGAAAACCGTTGGGGCTAGGCTCTTAGCCACCGGCCCAAGGGATTTACCGCGCAGGACATTGAACCGGTTGCGAGCTGCTACTGCCTCTGCTGTGCCCTCTCCGGGCGCGTCCGCGTTCACTGTGGCGAAGTCCACTCTCCGCGGTTCACCAGGAGAGGACATGGGTCCGGCCCCAGAGGCGGTGTTTTCGTCGATGGTCTCCCCGGCCGTACATTCCCGTGACTCCTTGCGCTTATGTTTGCGATGTTTCTTAGACGACCGGTGACGATGGTGACGCTTTGCATGCCGATGGGCCGTTTCATCCTGGATAGCCTCCTCATTCCCGTCGGGCGTTCCGCTGCTAGGCTTTGTGACGGCGATACGGGGACGGGATGATGGTTCCTCCGAAGGAGTTCCATCAGGCATGACCTTGGGATCGCTCGTGACGCTCGCACCGAAAGAAGATGTCCGAGAGCCCTCACCCGCTGTTGAGACCACGCTCGACTTGCGGCGTCGGCGCATAGCTCGCCTCATCCGCTTGGAAATGGTTCCCCGGGAGTGGTCAGAGTCGTTCGAATCAGAGTCGGTCGAGGAGCTGTCATCGGAACTGGAGGAGTCGAGCCAGTTGGCGACCGGGCCGGGCGTTGCTTCTTCATCGATGATGTGCTGTGGCGTAGACTCATACATGTATGAGTGGGAGAGCAGTTGGAAGAGGAGGTATATAATGTACACCAGCAGCAGAATCTTTACACAAAATCAGTATCTCGACTAGCAAGGTCGCCAGTGCCAACACTTACCACGCTGGTGCCGCGGCTGATCTTCAAAGACTGGGCGTCTGCAAGCGCAGTATCGCTGAACGAGGCATGAAATGCGGTCTAGGAGCATGTTAAGGCGATTCCCCGCAATATGGAGTCCTTTACGAACCGGTAAGACTAGACTAATCACACTCAAGCTCAAAAGGCAGGCGCTCATCTGGGTGACAGTGCTATTGTAAATCTGTTTTTGTTTAGCACTTATTCTGGCATCAAGGGTACGGTGACCGACCTGTTCCCGGAATCGCATTCCTCCAAGGAAAAACGACATGCCCAAGATGAGCAGGAGGTTGGACAAAATGGAGCCCAGTAGCGAAGCTTGAACAATACGAATCTCATTCTGGCCACAGTTAGTTGCTGCGCGTATCAGAAAGAAAAAAAAAACCAGAGCATACCTTGACAAGAGCGATACTGTTGACGGTAAAGAGATCAGTAAGCAATCATCCAGAGACTCAACGGATCAAACAGGTGACGACAAGGAATATCACTAAGTTGAGACGTGCATAGACGGAAATGCCGTTCTTGCTTCAACCAGTTACCAAGGAGGACGTACATGCTGCAGACCGTTAGTTCGATATACACAATCCCTTTCCATGGGCATGGACGGCTTACAAGATAATTAACTCTACGGCGTTGCCAAATGTCACATTCAGCAGGGCACCTAGAGAGTCTCCAAGCCTACGCGCCACCGTCTCAGTGGCAAAGCTCAGGAGCCCGGCGAGCGGGACGATGGCGATGGCGTTCATGCCAAAGACGAGACCGGGCGACATACCCGGGACCTCGTTGACAGCGATGCCGACGGGCACAAAGACAAGCAGCAAGTTCAGCTTGCTGTGCAGCAGGACCATCTTGGCGGTGCGCAAGAATCTCTGAGCAATATTCTTTTTGGCAACATCTTGGTCGTCCCCGGGACCTATGACAGGCCCCGGCTCCGCAGCCTGCGGTGATGGAGCGACCGGCGGACTACTATTACCGTGTGACGGGGCAGGGCCACTGGGGATTGCAGATCCGCCAGGCACGCAATTGGGCGAGCCAGGTGCTGCATTGTTGCCGATGTTGGCGGAGATGCCGCTCGACTCAATGGTTTCGGAGGCGCCGTGACGGCTTATGGGAAGGGTGTTGGCGTCAGGTTGTCGCGATGCGCGATCAGTGCCGCCATGCGCTTTGGTTCGTGCCCACGAGCGGATGCGATCAAGGTACGGGGGACTGGGGGAGGTTTCCTTCATCGAGTGGGCGTTGCAAAGGCAGTTTTCGACGCTGAGGTCGCAAGTATGTGGGGCAGCCGACGACAAATGAAGGAAAAAGCCAGGGGCTGGTTGTGGTTGTAAAGAGGAAACCTGAACTTGAAGTGTGGCCAGCAGGTGCACTTATACCGTGTAAGAGCGAGCCGGACTGTGACAGTCCCGCTAGAAGGCAAGCGATTCCTTCATCGCCATTGCGATTGCAGGGTTGGGTCCTTGGAAGGAAGCCGTGGTCCACATGCCACTCCCACATCCCGAACCCAGGCTCCTCTCTAAGGAAGGCGAGATGGGCACCAACAGATTCATTCTTCCGAGTCGTAGCACAAGACATGCGATGAGCGTGGAAGGATGTATCAACCCTTTACAAGTGGGCCTTTTGTAAACATAATGCTGCCGATAAGAATGTTATGCAGACAGAAGCCAACAGCCCAAGAAAAGCAATGACAACCAGATGACAAGAGAGTTGTATATGGCAGGCGCTGTACACTAGCACCGCATATCAAGCGTTGAGATCAGATCTAGATTTCCTGCCGGCTACGGGACCTAAGGTACGAGGGTACCTTCCCTCTCAGCAGGACTCGACCTCGCTTATCTTCCAAGTTTCCAGAGCATAAGGCACACTAGCTTGAGACTGGGTACTCGTAGTTGAGGATAAGGCAGCTGGCGCCTCCGCCATCAGCTAGTTGCCTCGGTTGCCCAGCAGAATATGCCCCTCCTCCCAAGGCCTCTGACGCCAGCCAAGCAGCCACACAGCCACAGAAAGCTTTGATTCCGCTTGCCAAATGAGGCCACTCTATGGAGTTACTATTGATACGTACAACTCTATGTATATAAGGTATCCATAAAAGTATCATTGATAACCTAGCTACGGAGTATACTGTGGTAGTCGTATCAATCTTTGAGGCACTACGGATTCCTTAGTGAAGAGTCTTGCTGGTTCAATCCGTCAAAAAGTTCGGAGTATTTACTACCGACGGCAATCCACGAATTACACTGTTGATAAAGGCGTCCACATCGTGCTGCGTAAGGTAAGTCTGACTGGTCGAGCTGGTATAGGACAATACTGTATCCGTACATACAAGATAACCGAGGTAATCTATCTGTAGCTTTACCGGGCCACAAGAATGACGTCACACCATCCCTAGAGAGCCTAGACTGCAATACAAACCTGGTATCCGTATTGTACATATAATACATACATACGTACGTCTGTACTAGTACCTCAACTTCAAAGCCCAACCGAAGCAATAACTGACTACCTCTGTATTGACTATAGAAAGAGCACAAACGCAATGATATGCAACGACATTGCAAATAGCGATGGAGGTCAAATCATCGCTGATCACAGAAATTGTCATCGGATATGATGCTCTTGACAAGTGAGGCCACATAAGAGGAGGTACGCGAGGGAACGCACATCAGCGCTGCAGTGACGGGAAAGCGGACACACCACATCACTTCACGCTCAGCACGTCGTCACGAAACCTGGCCGAAACCTCTCGGATAAGCATTCCGCAAGGGAAAATACCAAGCACAATCTCATGTACCGTACTGTCCATTGTGGGCTGAAGCAGATACGAGTAAGGTACAGTGTAATCCTGACTCGAATCTGGATTTCGTACCTGAGGTACTTGACCCACCATCGTCCCATCTCAAGTCATCAATCATTCACAGGTATCCTTCTGTTCTTGTAGTCTCTCTGTGTCTCTGTCGTTGAACAAAACAAAACAAGAATCATAACAAAAGATCAAATCCTCCTGCTTGAGAGTGAAGAAATGAGTTGCAGAAAGTCAGAAAGCGAGTTGAAATCCGAACCAGCAGTAGTCCCAACCCATCAAAAACCCGTCCAATTCATACATCCATCCAATCATCATCATTCCATCACGTCGTGCCATCTAAATATCATATCATCGTAACCCATCCATCCCCTATCGCCAAACCAACAACTTCCAGGACTCAACCAACCTTGGCCCCTCTCCTCAGGCTAATCAACCTCTTGATTCCCGAAACCTTCCCACCTGATCCCATCTCGTGTACATGTACATCCCCCCCACCACGACCACCAAAAGCCGCAATCTTTTCCCCGACTTCAACCCCAGCATCATGCGGCATGTCATCCATGTCCATGTCCATGTCCATGTCCATCATGTCCACATCCCCGTCCGCATCTCTGTCTGTTCCAACCACACCAGTAGCAGCGACAGCAGCCTGTTGGGCCTCTTCCCCTTCATACTCGTACCACAGCCGGGGCACAACCAGGCGGTAGGGCACGGTGCTCCCGCCGGGGTCGCGCGCGCTGATCTCCACGTTGAGCGTGACCTCCAACGCGCCGCGCAGGTCGACCGCGTACGCCTCGGCGCCGCCGCGCTTCCTCTGCTTAGCTGACAGGCCACCGGTCGGGACGCGGTGGAAGGAGAAGGATTTCAGCGGGGGCCCGACAGAGGGGTCCTGTTCCGAACCTTGGCCACCCGGGGGAAGGCCCGGCAAGGGCGGTACCGCGGCGGCAATGCCGCCGGACATGACGGCCGAGTTCTTTCCTCCTGGGTTTGCAGGGGTGGTTTGCGAGCGTTTGACGGCGGAAAAGAACCTCTCGTCGTCACGACCATATTCATGATTGCCGCCGTTGTGACCATAGTCATGTTCGTGAGCGTGATCGAAATAGTCGGTTCCTGTTCCCGCTGCCATACCGCCGCGCAAGCCAACACCACGACCGTGGCCTCGGCCGGCGTACGGCGTCTCTTCCACCTCCTCCTCTTCTTCCGTATCCGGGCCCCACTGCCCGTTGATGCCCCCGTCATCATTTCGCTTCGCACTGCTATTCCGCCGGCGGAACAAGCCGCCGAACCGGCCCGACACAGACGACCCCGACATGGTTCGCGTCAAGAGGCCTGGTTTTGGAGGAAGGGGCTTGCCTACCTCATCGGCACTGGCCACGCCGTCGCGGCGCGACAGTGATCGTAGGAGGCCCCCAGAGACGGGCGGATGGGTGCGATCTTTGCCCCCGGACCTGGAGAGCCGGCGGAAGAGGCCGCCGCTAAGACTCCGTCCCAGACCGCCGCCCGCGCTTGCGTAGCCTTGGGGAGAGCCGAGGGCCGCAACGTCGTATGCGGAATCGTCTGGCGTCGGGGGCGGCGTGTTACCTGGGACATACTCGCGGATGGCGCACCAGTTGCGGTGGGGAAGCAGGTTTTTGTTGTTGCGTGGTTTGCCGTCAACGCCATGCCCAAAGATGGGAATCATGGCCTCATCTGTCTCCTTGTCAAAGTGGTGCACTTTGTTGCGCTTGTTCAAAATGTCGGCCATCAGGTCGGGCGGCGGAGCGTTGACAATGGCTGACGAGATGACATTGGGGATATATCTGAAGTCCTTGTGCTTGGCGATGCCGAGCTTGGGATTCGAATAGAACTGCCCGATTGCTGCCAGGTGAACGTCGCCACTACGACTGGTTAGATCGGCCTGACATTCGCTTCCAGAGTTCGCCGACACTCACCTGAGGATGGTAACTCTGATCGACTTGTCCGCTGCCAGGTCCTGCAGATCTTCCACTAGAGTGCTGCGCTCGTGCTTGTGGTTCCTGGCAGTCCAATGGTCGTCCAAGTCATCAAGGACCTCCACGCCTCCATCAAAGCGGTTCAGCAGGCCGCTAAACATGCCCAACTTGCCGAGTGCCTTGATAGGATCCATGACCCGGGATGTCAGGCTAAAAAGCGGTTAGCCCAAGTCCCAAGTGGGGGGATGCAGCAAAACCTACATGTTCTCGAGCCATACGAGTCTGGGATACGCAACTGGCACTCCGAGTAAAACAAGTAAGTGCTCGACTTTGCCCTTGTCAATCTCACCATAACACCGATCCATGATCTTGGTCCATGTGTCTTGCCGGACAACCTCCTCACGCGTCCGTTCTGTCCGTGCGTCAACAGCGAGAAGAGCGACCTTATTGCCGAGGAACATGAACAAGCTACGGCTCAGCTCGTTGATGTACGGCCCAGGCCGGACACCGAGCGTCCAACTCGGTTCCGTCTTTTCTGTCTCCTCAACGACACTCTGATGCTGGAAGAGCATGTAGTATTTGAAAGCAACGTTGCCGAGTCCAGAGAAGACGGGAGAGTTCATAAAATGATGCGGATATGAGCCGAATCCGTCAATGATGTCGTGGTCGTCAAACATGTTGACCATGGGGATTTGCGAGTTGGCCATGCTGAACAATCCCTGGGAGAACCACATGGAGTAGCGCTCGAGGTAGAAGTTCTCGAGCTCGTCCTGCATCTCGGGGGTGAAGGGCGCGTTATGCTTGTGGAGAGGGTTCTTGATCATCAGCCAGTCCCTGAACAACTTGGTGTCCTGCATGCATCGGTCATTGTAGATTTGGTCGCCGCCCCCAATCATGACGTGAAACGGCTGGCTCTGGTGCGTGTTGAGCACGTCGCGCCACATCGGGTCAGGTCCACTGAATAGGTCGGAGTTGACGCTCATGCTGAACCCATTGCAGCTGTAGAACATGATATTCATGGTCTGACCTTTGGCTGGGACCCAGAAGCCCGTCGATGGGCCTCTGTTGATCCGATAGGCAATCCGCTGCTGCTTCTCTCGCAATTCTACTTCGATATTGAACCTCCAGAAGGTGTAACCGCGTTCAGCATGGAGCCTGAATCCGCGTACGTCTCTGTACTTGCCCGCCTTCTCGCCGTCAATCTCGGCTCGCTTTCTCCGGGCGGCGAAGGAGCCAGGGGGATCCACCACGCCCGCCGGCAGCGGGACCTCTGGCGGGCTTTTCGACTTCTCAAACAGGCCATCATCCGTTTCGTCCCTGGACAGGTCTTTGGACTCGTCGAGGTGGTCCACGGGTCTGACATACAGAGTCTCGCCTTTTCGGCCGAGTTTCGGATGGCATGCGATTGGGTCGACGTACTCGGCGGCCAGGGGCTCATCGCCTTGTATCTCCCGTGGAGGGGGAGGGAGTAGCTCAATTGGCTGGACAAACAGTCTCAACGTTGGGGCAATGTCATAAGACGAGTCAGCATCTGTCGTCACGATCATTATGGAGCCTCTCCAGATTTCACGATCGACAACAGCGCCGTTACGAGCTGATCGACTAGGCACCCTCTCATGGCGAATCCCGCAGAACCTCAGCAGGGGACCACACTTAAGGTAAAGGGGTGGCTTGAATCTGGTTGGAGCTGTGAAGATCAAAGTCAGCTAAGATCTCCTGCCAAAAGCCATATGATGCGACAAGAAGCGAGGGTCATTGTACAGGAGTACGGCAGCGGTTGTCGATGCAGGGCATCGTTACTAGACAGCATGAAGCGGGACAAACTGTCTTGGGAATCGCTCGCGTGTGACAGGCTGGGACTGAAAGTACGCAAGGCGTCCCATCGCCGAGCTCGAGCCTTGGCCCTTTTTGATGGGGGTGCGAGATGCTGGGGCTCAAACGGAAGACCGCCATCGACATCGCTTCCCGACAGCCGATGGAGGTCACCGCTCTGAATCTCTCCTATGTTGGGATACATGGCCTGTGGATTAGGGGTGCTCATACCATTTGTGTCATCATACTCCCCCTCGAATGCCTCTGCCTTCTTTGGCCGCGATGACATGCTGCTGGACCGCCTTCGAGATTGCGGCGCTTCCCACCAAGGCGTGTTTTTCTCGACTGCGGGCGGCACATCGTCAAGGTCGAGCAAGGCGCCTGAGAGCGACCCGACGGTCCCATGCTTCCATTCATCGAGATACGGCGTGGGTTTGAAGACGCCCTGGCCGGGCTGAAATTTGTCGCGGGCATGGTATATAAGATCAGACACGTGGTGCCTATCTTCGTCGGTTTCCCTGCCGCCTCTCTCGTCTCTATGCGGGGAGACGTGAGGAACTGCTCTGACTGTAGGACCACTGCTCATCCTGGCACCGGCAGTCCCAGAAACGGCAGCACGTTGTCCAGGGGCTCCGTTAGTTGCGGTCGTTTCAGTCGGAGCCCGGCCAAAAATTTGATCAGCCTTTCTTTGGCTGGGAGATTTGACCAATTTTTTGGTCGCGGGGGAAAAGTCCGGAGACTCGTCTCCCAAGTTGTAATAGTCGCTAACCGCACGTTCTTTGGGGGGGCGCTCAAATGGGACATGCTCAAGAGAATTGCCATGCCCATGGACACCAGGCGCGACAGACGTACCGAGTGTCGTCTTTGGGCTGCGACCAGCTGTTTCGCCCGAATTATATATCTCTTCCGATTCCGAAATCCTGTTGGGCCATGGGTCGTTTGGTGGCTTCTTCTTCAACTTGTTGTTGCTGGAACTCGTCGACGGGGCAGGCCCGTTGGCCATGGTGGCAGCGGCGGTGCCTTTAGTCGCAACTTCACTCAAACTATTAGGCAGTTTCACCTCATTCATTGCAGCATGCTCGCGGAAGCTGAGGTTGCGCTGCGGGATGCCAGATGGCTGTCCCGAGGGAACTGGGATACGTGACCCGGGGGCTGCGGTTTTCGGAGACCTCCCGCTAGCTGCGCTATAGTCCAGCACCTCCTCAGGAGGGCGCTGAGATATAGGGCTCGGCTGACTGGCGGGGGCCTGCGTTGACTTGGTGGATGTTACGGGAGTGACGGGTGCGTCCCCGGCTGCTATCGATGGGCGCCGCTCTCGGTGTCGCCCTTGCTGTGCCAGTGCACTTTTCTCTTTTTGTTGCACTGTCCCGTTCGCCGCGGCCTTCTGCCGGGCAGCCTTCTCCTGAGCAGCCCTCTCTGCAGCCTCGACGCGCGCCCGCTTTTCTTCCTTGGATACTTTATCGAAGGTCTCTTCAAGCTTCTGAAGCGGTGAGCGGTCCGGCGCGACGAATCTTGGCCGGTCAGTCGAATGGTGCGTCGAAGACCTCCTACTACTCCTCTGCAATGACTGTTCAGCGGCCGAAGTCCTGCGCTGACGGTCGTTGCTCGTCGACCCGTCTCTTCCGAGAATGGGATCCGTGTTGGCTCTCTGGGGCCGCGGCATCGCTGACTCGTCGAGCGTGTTCCGAGTCCGATCTAAGACGGGGTGATCTTCCTTTTGGCTGGCCGGTGTCGGCGCCTTGTAGTATTCTTCCGAATCCATTTGCTTGCTCGGTCGGCCAATACCCGGAGGCGAGACAGGGTTCGGATATTGCGTTGCTCCGCCGCTGACGGGCGGATACTTGTAGCTCAATGGGGGAGCTCGCGGCACGTCCGGGGCGGCGGGAGGTGCTGGACCAGCTACGGTGACATACTCGTCGTTTTGCTCCTGGTTGCGGCTCCTCCGTCGGCGACGGTTCTCGAGCAACTCAGGGGGGTACTGGTTGGCGCCGTAGGGTAGCGATGGGGGACGAGGAGCTAGTCCCTGGCCCTGGAAGCTCGAAGCAGTTGGCGACGCGAAGGGACTCATGGTTGAATCGGTGGGTGCATCGGATTTTGTAGTTTGCACCGAGACGCGATTCGACCTGGCTTGTCCCTGGCTGGGAGGGTCCAATGACTGACGGCGTTCTGGCGGAGGGATCTGGTCATCGGACAAGCGGCGAGCTCTGGTTTGGCCCGCCCTGGGGCCTGGGAGGTGGCCCCAGTAGGGAGTCGACATGTCTGCCCGTTGGGTTTTGTGCAAGGCGTAAATTCGATCTGGGGCGACGTCTGGCTGTCTCACTTGGGCTTCTGGCGGGGTGGGCTGACCGCTCCTCGAGTGTCGGCTGTGTGCTCAGTGTGCTCAGTGCTCGGCGTTTGAATATGATGATTCGTCCACGAGCCATCTGCGTGCGGGATCCGGCCCATCAGCTTCGCCAATGCTCTGCAGACACATGCACAATCAGGCTCGAGCAGCCCTGACCACCTCACCAAGGGGCCATTTGCCAGTTATACTGAGATAGAGACGGGAAACTACTCCGTGCACTTTGATGGATATGGTAAAAAAGATGGCGGGATGGCTTAGGCCGGGGTCATCCTGGCGGCGGGAAGCTGACTGGGCTCAGTGGGCTGGGGAAGCTTGGGTGGAGTGTGGAAGGATCTGTGGTCTTGGCGCGGTTGGGCTTGGCCTTGGAGTTCCAGTGGGCAGCGACTGCCAGAGCCGATGAAATCGTTCGCTAGCTGGCCACACACCCACATCATGGGCTTCTAGACAGGGGTTCACAACCTGGAAAAAGACACAAAAAATGAAAAGGCGGGAAACACCCGCTGCTCGCTTGATGAGCCTTGTCACCTCAAGCTAACCCGGCCCGTTAGCTGACCTCACTCCAGCTTGTTTAGTTGGGGCCTTTTGCGGTTCCCAGTTTGCCAGGAACCCGAAATGCTGATGGCTGGTGACCATCCAATGCAGCTGGATGATGCCAGGAACAGCAGTTGAGATGAACTGAAGCCCTGCATGTCCCGGCGATCTCAGTTCAGATGAGTCCGTGTCCTGCCGACTCTGATTTGCAGGATACGCGCAAAGTCGAGCCCGTTTGCATGCTGAGGTGCCTTCTGGGACCTGCACAAGAACCACAGAGTTCGCAACTCGGAAGTGATGGTCCATCTAAGGTGAAAGATTGGATGATTCAATGATTGCTCGCTCTTTACTTTGCAGTTACCTTGAGACTAGACGAACATATATTCCCTGACGGAGCAATGTCAACTCGAAGTGAGACAGTTGTTGAGAGGCTAAACCACTACATACACCACTAGTCAGTCAAATACATTGATAACTCTATTCATACTCCGTTGCCACCCTCTCTATGTCCGGGAAGATTGAGCTCAATTCAGGCCTTGGTCAAAATCCTTAGGCAACATTCAATCACCCTTGACATAGAGACCTTTCTCTTCAACACCTTGTTAACTCTCCGTAGATGAGGCAAGAAACTAAAGTCAGAACATCGTGACAGGGAGAGCTGATGCTTCAAACACCTTATGGTACTGTACTGTACAAACAGTGACAACTGCAGTGGTCTGTTGGCTCGTATTTATCTTTCTCTTTATGTAGTAAGTTGAACCATGGAGATAGATCGGCAAATTAACTTAAATGCAAGCAAAGAGATTGTCTATCATGGCATATAACTTACCAGACTTAGAATAACGGCGCATACCCACAGTCCCCCGTTGCTGTTGGACTTGGAATTGGTCAACGATCATCGACCAGGAGGCCGCTTGGCAGGCCGTTTCAGTTCGATTTCCTTTTTTATCGCAAGTGCCAGGATGTGACAAAGGCAATTCGAGACCCCACTTTTCATCGGCACCGCAAACGATTGGTTCCCGGCCCACAGTGGCTGACTAGACCTTTGAGCACTGAGCTTTGAGGAGTGCTAAGCCAGGCCCAGACCCTCTTTGTGAAAGTGGCACAAGCGGCCAAATTGCTGTTATTACGACGACGCTGCACAGGGTAAGATCAACCTGCGAAAGGCGTCAACAATCCTCGAGGCCACCTCTCCACCCCAACGAGTAAGATCCCATCGTCCCTACCAGCTGGAGGTAGAAAGGGGAATACTTTCACGCAATCCGCGTTTGCGAAAACCTGCATCTACCTACGGCTGATCTTGCTCAAAGTTTCGAAACAGCCGGCTCTCATTTCGTGGGTGATCCCCGGAGTTGCCACACTACGCCTGAGTCGACTGCGTTGCAAGCCCCTGATGCAGCTTCTGTCTAACACAACCTTTCCTCGATAAGTCCAACGACAAGATTTCGGTTGCGAATCCTTTCGTCTCGCTTCCCATACATGCTTTCCACCGCAACCTCTTAGCGCCCTATCCCGTTCCGGGCTTCGACAACGTGGCCCGAGAGTACGATTGCCGGAAACGATGAAGATCTCGTCCGCCGCGACGCTCCTCGGGTTTGCCGCGCTCGCGATAGCATCCCGCATTGTTCCACGAAATTGGGATGCAAATGACTACTATGTTCTTCATCTCGATGCAGACACGGCCCCTCACGAAGTAGCCAGGAGTCTCGGGCTATCCCACGAGGGTCCTCTTGGCGAACTCAAAGACCATCACGTCTTTGTCGCCAAAAAGTCGGAACACGATGTCGTGAAGCGGGAACTGACTGCGAGGCGAAAGAGGCGGTCGCTTGGCGAGAGGCATGTCCTGGATGGCGTCCTCTTTTCCGAGAAACAAAAGTTGCGTAAACCATGGGAGAAGCGCATCATACCGCCACGACAGGGTCCCGTGTCTTTGATGAGCGGCTCCAGAGCGCAACCGGCTGCGGTTGAGGCGCAGAAGCAGCTGGCTCGAACACTGGACATTACGGACCCCATCTTCCACGAACAGTGGCATCTTTTCAACACGGTCGAGGTCGGCCACGACGTGAATGTCTCGGCGGTATGGCTGCAGGGGATCACTGGCAAAAATGCCACTGTCGCCATAGTTGACGACGGCCTGGACATGTACAGCGACGACCTTAGGGACAACTACTATGCAGAGGGGTCTTACGACTTTAATGACAAGACCGAAGAGCCAAGGCCGCGTCTGTCAGATGACAGGCACGGTACCCGGTGTGCCGGCGAGGTCTCGGCCGTGAAAAACAACGTTTGTGGCGTGGGGGTGGCCTACAATTCAAAGATCGCCGGCCTGCGCATCTTGTCCAAGATGATCTCAGATGCTGACGAGGCCGTGGCTATGAACTACGACTTCCAGCATAACCAGATCTACTCGTGCTCGTGGGGTCCTCCGGACGATGGACGTAGCATGGACGCCCCTGGCATCCTTATCCGCCGGGCCATGCTGAATGCGGTGCAGAACGGTCGTAATGGACTCGGGTCCATCTACGTTTTCGCCAGCGGCAACGGAGCCCAGCACGACGACAACTGCAACTTTGACGGATACACCAACAGCATCTACAGCATCACCGTCGGCGCCATCGACAGGAAGGGCCAACACCCGTACTACTCGGAGAAGTGCTCGGCGAGCTTGGTCGTCACCTACTCCAGCGGTGCCGGTGACGCCATCCACACGACCGACGTCGGCCAGAATTCGTGCTCCAATACCCACGGCGGCACCTCGGCCGCGGCACCGCTCGCAGCCGGCATCTTTGCTCTCGTCCTGCAGGTGCGGCCGGACCTGTCGTGGCGAGACATGCAGTATCTTGCCATGATGACAGCCGTGCCCGTCAACCTGGACACGGGCGAATGGCAGGACACTGCAATTGGCAAAAAGTACAGTCACACATTTGCATATGGTAAGCTCGATAGCTACGCCATTGTTGAGGCCGCCAAGACGTGGAAGAATGTAAAACCGCAGGCTTGGTTCTTCTCTCCCTGGATCCACGTCAACGAGCGCATCCCCCAAGGTGACCAGGGAATTGCCGTCAGCTTTGAAGTTACCGAGGACATGCTGAAGGAGGCCAATTTGGAGCGTATTGAGCATATCACCGTCACCATGAATGTCGAGCATGGCCGGCGCGGCGATCTCAGCGTTGACCTGATCAGCCCTGAGAAGGTGATCAGCCACCTCTCAGTCACTCGCAAGGACGACGAATCACCCAACGGCTACAACGATTGGACGTTTATGAGCGTGGTCCACTGGTAAGCTATTTATCTCGGCATCTTCCGCTGTGACTAGTTCTCTCCAAGCTAACAATCAACACAGGGGCGAAAAGGGCATTGGCAATTGGACCATCATCGTCAAAGACACAAACGTCAACAGGTTCACAGGCGTCTTCGTCGACTGGCACCTTAAGCTGTGGGGCGAGAGTCGCGACCCCTCCAAGACCAAGCTGCTCCCAATGCCGACCGAGGAAGATGACAATGACCATGCGGTGATAGCCACGACCACGCTCCCTGCCACCACGACCATCCTTCCCACCTCCAACCCGGCTAGCACAGACTCGGGCGTAGCCGTCGTCCCGTCAGACCATCCTACCCGTCCGGTCAATAGCAAGCCTACCGAGTCCCAGTCCATCGGCTTCGACGATCAACAACAGCAGCAGGAAGAGGAGGAAACCGCTCCCCCGCAACCCTCCCAGTCGGCGCCGCCAAAGAGCAACTGGCTGCCCTCCTTCCTCCCGACCTTTGGCGTCTCGGCCGCCACCCAGCTTTGGATCTACGGCTCGCTCGTGCTGATCCTCCTCTTCTGCTCCGGCCTCGGCATCTACCTCTGGCTTGCCCGCCGCAGACGCCTGCGCAACAACCCTCGCAACAATTACGAGTTTGAGCTTCTCGACGAGGACGAGGTCGAGGGCTTGGCGGCCGCCGGAGGCCCCAACAGCGAGAAGCGCGGTGGCGCCGGTGCTGGTGGTCTTGTTGCTGGTCGTGAAGGCAGGGTCGGCGGCAGGAAGAAGACGCGCGGCGGCGAGCTGTACGATGCCTTCGCCGGCGGCAGCGACGACGAGCTTGATGACCTTGACAGCGAAGACGACTTTGGCGGGCGCGACGACAATGTCGTCAGCGTCTATAGGGACCAGCCCTCCGCGTCCGGGTCCGGGTCTGCGTCGGATGACGGATCCCCGATCCGGTTGAGCGAGAAGTTACCTGGTCATCGGCTGGGCAGTGACGAGGATGAGCATCACGTTGTGGGGGACGATGAGGACGAC
Organism: Canariomyces notabilis; assembly: GCF_033297395.1. Lineage (NCBI taxonomy): Eukaryota > Fungi > Ascomycota > Sordariomycetes > Sordariales > Chaetomiaceae > Canariomyces > Canariomyces notabilis. Next base: position 2,009,883 of record NW_027041824.1, read on the forward strand.
GATGATGATGACGTGGCCGGTGACCACGCAGCAAGGCCGCTTCGGTAAACTGTCAACCTTTCTATTTTCACCATCATTGCCGCTTTGGAAGGCAGAGGTGCCAGCTAGCGCTCGTGTCTTGCTTCGCTGGTGAACGGGTTCGTATTTGGGTTTGCCAGTTATTTGAGGTTAAATAGATTTATCTGTACAAAGGGTTCTTCTACTGGCGCAGGACGGTTTTGTTGCTGTTTGAAGGTTCTGGATATTGTCTAGCAGCTAGCTTTTTAGTGTGCATACTAGCCAGGTATAACGCATGACATTTCGGAGAAGCAAAGTCAATTCCCGGCTTTTCAAGACTGATGGGTTCTTCAACTAGCCTGTCCAGCTTTGTTATGATGGTTCCCTCTAACCCAGCGCAATCAAGAGCAATGCTCCCAACCAGCAACAACCAAGCGCCTGATTAAAGGTACAGAAGGGGGGTAAAGAACCTCACCCCTTTGAGAGATGATTTGACTGATCAAGCACCGGTCACCCTTCATAGACCAGCAGTCCTCCTCCCTCCCAGACACTTACAAACAACCTAAGCAGCAACATGCGTCCACTCCCCGTCCTCCTCCCCATCCGGTACAAGCGTGAGCGGCCGCCTGCTACTACTACCACTAGTACCTTCGGGGTCCTCCTGATCCTGCCCACTGGCGCCCTACGCCGGGAGCACCACGCCCTCCTTCTCCATCTCCTTGACGTAGGCCTCCCAGACGTCGATGATGCCCGAGTAGAAATCAATGTGGGCATCAACGAGCCCACCAAACTGGCGCTTGAACTCGACGCGCTTGATCCACTCAAACGAGTCGACCTCTCTAATGACCTGATCAGCAAATTGGTCCGCCTCAATGCGCGCGGACTCGACCTCCCTGGTGAGCTCGTCGATGCGCAGCTCGAGCTTGCGCTGGCGGTCGCGCCGCGCCTGCTCGTGGTCGACGCCCCGCACGTCCTCGAGCTTGGAGCGTATGAAACCCCCGGCCCCGCCCAGCGCCGACGCCGCCGCGCCGCCGTAGCCGCCGCCGTAGCCCCCGTGGGCCCCATGGCCCCCGTGCGCCAGCGAGTCCCGGTCGGCCGTCGCCTTGTTGAGGTACTCGGTCAGCTGCTCGTAGTCGACCTGTTTCTGCTCGCGCGCCTTGAGCAGGCTCTTGAGCGCGCTACTGTACGCCACCATGTCGCGCAACGAGCCCAGGTAGTCCTGGTCTGTGTGGTCTTTGAGCTTCTTGAGCCCCGCGGCCGTGTCCTCGACCGACGCGGCAAAGGCGTGCACGGCGGCTTCGACGCCCGGCTCGAGCGTGATAAGCTTCTGGAACTGCTCGGCCAGGTCCTTCAGGTCCGTCTCGAGGTCAGCCTCACGGCGGGCCACGCGGGCGACCACCTTTTCAACGTGGTTGAGATCCTCGTCGAGCTTGTCGCTCTTTTCCTTGATCTCGATGAAGCGCCGGTCCGGCTTGACGACCTTGGTGAAGGCGTTCATGAGGCTGTCTGCGAAGCTGTCAAACACGCCCGGTGTCGACGACTGTCCCGGGTCGGGACTCCCCGGGCTGGCGGGACCAAGACCGCCCCTCGCAGTCCGGCTGCGCATGGTGGCGTTCCAGTCGTGGCTCTCGAGAAAGGTATGGAGGATGCTCGTGCGACGCAGCGTCGGGTGTAGGGCAAGGCGTGAAAGGAAGCGCTGTAGCGAGTAGGCCCGGCGCGCCGTGAAATCGGGCCCGAACCGGTCCCCCCGGACGTACTCCATCCGCTGCTTGTCCGGGAGCGGCGGGACAGCGCACCCCTGGTAGTCGCGCATGAGGACTTTGTAGAGGAAGACAAAGTCGGTGAAGCGTCGGCGGACGGAGGTCGTTGGCCGCTGGAAGTCGGGAAAGGTGGTCTGCATGGGGAGAAGAGAGACGGTCAGTTCACGTTAGGCTGCCGGGACAGCAAGGAAACCCACGGTGGTCGTAATTAGATATGAAACATAAGCGTCCTTGGTGCCGTCATTCTCCTTGTGTGGGTCCGATACAACGCACTCGAGTATCTCGCCGCCGACATGGCTGGCATCGTAATGCCCCTTGGGCGACCCCGCCTTGTTGCCATCGTGCCTGCTCTTGGAGTACTCTGGGCTCTGCGGGCTTCTGTGGGAGGCGGATGTGCTCGGCCCTGCAGAATCCCGATTCTGCTCGCTGTTCCACGAGATGTTGGAAAAATTGTCCTGGTCGATGACGGCCATGGTGTCGGGCCCGGGAGGGGTCGGCAGGCGGACCAGGCTGCGCGCCGCCGGGGGGCAAATCGGTCAACTCGTACTTGGTTACTAGAAGGTTTTGCACGGTGCCAATACAAGCTGAGTTGTAACCAAAATGAGCTGTCGGTCCGTATATTCGAACTTGTCGATCCAGGTCAAGATGGTTGTTGTGGATCTGGTTTGGATTGAATGATGAGTGAGGATGGACTGCCTAGGTCGCTTTGCTCGTCCTGGCTGACGTAGGTAGGATGGTGGGGCGCGCTTGACGGCCGTGGCCCGATGACCGCCCGGGCCAAGCTCTCGTGGTTCTCCAGAGTACGGATATCCGTACTAGTATCGCAGTTACAGTGTCAAGACTCGGCGCATGTAGCGCGTAAGTCTTGATTGTAGTTCTCACTACAGTATTGGAGTATGAGTATAAATTACCATTAGCTGACAATGTGTGAGGAACAATTCAGACCTTCATGGTTGTCTTTTGCTCCTGCACACTGCTACCAGTTGCACACTCCTTGCTCTAGGTACCGGTAGTTATCCTTATCGGACGTTGAGTTGAAGACGCTCCTCAATTCAAGCCACTTATACCCTCTCCATTCGGCTTCGAAAACATCACCACATACTCAGTAACTTCTAGTAGGTTGGGAGATTTATATACTAATTGGAGCGGATCATCACCACTTATAACGTGTTGAGTTGTGGTGGTCTATGGCTACCTGCCCAACAGGATTAGAGGCATCCCAGATCTAAACTTCTGAATAATCCATCGGGCCAGGTCGCTGGCTGCGCTGTCTATACCTGTAGAAGCTTCACCGCACCGCGATGTAATCTTCTTGAACATCACACAAAAGAGAAACAAAGATTGTATGTGCACAATAGCACGGTATTGTTACAGCACGACCTCTCATCCGCTCACTTGTCGCTGGACTTCAGCACCTCCGTCCTTTGTTGTTGCTGTATCCTCGAAGCCTCGAGCTGGTCCTTCTCTGCATCCGCCGCCTCGGTGACCTGCGCCTTCTCGACGCCTTCCAATTCGGCCTGAGCCTGCCTCTCCTCCTTTTCCTCGTCAATGTCTTCAGTATCACGCGGCGAGGCAAACCCTGTCTTCTGGTTCTCCTCGTCCTGCTCCAACTCTTCGCCAATCAACTCCTCTTGCTCCTTGAGGACCTCGAGACGCTGCTTGTTGGTGGCCGCGCCCTCAGCGTTGTGCACCTCAAGCTCAATTTCGTGGAAAAGCTCTTCGGGGATCGACGACAGTACGCCTGTCAGCGCCTCAATCTGGCCCGAAACACCCTCTTCCGTCGACGTTTGGCCGTACATGTAGGCATTACTGAGCACAAGCAGTGTTGACGGCACGCCATGGCGAAGTCGCAGGTCCAGCCAGGTTTGGAGATCCTCCCGTAACCTAGCTGGCGAAACACCGTGGCTCTTGATCCCGCGGCTGGCGCAGGCCACCTGGAGCTCCGAGACCGTGAGGCTGTCGACGCCCTCGTAGCTGATGGCACGGTCGTCACGCTTGATCTGCCGCATGCGGTGGCGGATCTGGTATCGCAGCATCATGTCCGTGCCAAAAGTGTTTAGGTTCAGGTACCTGCACATGGACACAAGCTGCGGGCGCGACAGGTTGTCGAGCGTGAGATCGTCCTTGAAGATCTGGCAGACCTTGATCACGTCCTCGGCAGTCGGCTTCTCCCCGGTAGAGCGGAGCTTCCGGAAGAAGGTGGCAAACTCCTCTTTCTGCGCCGTGGCCTGGGTTAAAGGAAGGCCAGTCTCCTTCAGGGTCTGGCGAAGGAAATCGCTAACTTCCTTGCGCGTGGCCCGGAGCGTCGACGCCTTCTTGTCCTTGGACGTTTGTCCTTCGTATGTGCTGGGGAGCATATTGGGGAAGAGCTTGAGCGCCACCGGGAGCAGAAGCTCGGCAAATGGCACAATGACAAAGACAGAGAAAGGTACTAGCCGGCCGAGATCCTGAACCGTGCGCTTGAGCTGCCGGTTCTCTCTCCGAGTGAGCTCGTATCCGGCAGCCATCTTCAGCGCAAGCCGCGTGCTAATCTTGACCTCGGCCGCCAGCAGCTTGGTGCCATCCCAGTAATGTTGCGCTTCTTTTTTGATCTTTTGCACGAGCGTCAGCTTCTTCTCTTTCTCGCCTTCAGCCTTCTCAGCCGCAACCTCCTTCGCAGAAGCGAGCTGGGTGAGGGACGCCCGTGAGTCGACGGCCAATTCCGCAACGCTCTTAGCAGCTTCCTTCGCCGCGGCCTTGCTGGAGTCAGCCTTGCTAGGCTCGGCTTTCGCGGCGGGCTTGGCGGCGTTGGTAGGTTCTTTCGGAAGAGGTTTCTTAGCCTCCTCCGGATTGAATCCTGGTGGCGGGGCTCCGGGAGGTCCTCCATGAGTGGTGGTCCCAGGGGTGGTTGTCAGGCTCCGAAGAGGAATGAGCAGGGCAGTGGTGGGGCTGTTGAGCCCCAGCTGCTGCGCATTGCGTGCTAAATGGATTGAGGTGGCAAGGAGAGCAGACCTGGGCATCGCGCGGCCTATACAGGTTTCGTTAGCTAGGGACCTTTAAGCATGAAATCCGGAGAAGAGGACGCACCGGCGCCGAGGAATGGGTTGACGACTAGCGCCCGACGTGCGACTCTTGTCGAGGCGCTCATGGCGGCGATTGTCCGAGCAGATCAGGCTGTACAAGAGCGTGCAGTGGCAGCCAGTATTCCCACTTCCGTTCTTGACAAGGCAACCAGGCTCTGCTCGAGGGGGAGATGCTTCGCCGATGCGTATGTGCGAGATGTCGGGCTTAGGTTGCCGCTGATACAAGCGGAAAATGGGCGCCTGATGGGTTCGACTGAACAAAACCGGAATTGTCGGATTCGGCGAGAGACTGCGTGGCCGAGCTGACAGGTGTATTGCAGATTGTCCAGAAGAATCTAGCGGTGCTTATTGTAATTGTCTGGACGATCGTAGAGAAACAAAGAGTACAGTCGTTAGAACCCGCTTTGGTGGATCGGGTCGATGATGCATCCAAGTTCGAAAGGGGTGACGCCAAACCCGCTGTTTCAATGCTGCAGGTTCAGGTTCCAAGAGCCTCCAGAAGCCTCCCCCCACCAGTTGCCCCCAATGGCCCGAGCCGGCTGGCGAGTCAGGACTGAGGGCGTGTCAATCACGTGATTGCATACAAACTAAGGTAGTTGGTGTGCAAATACTGTCGGTTACTTGTACGTTTACGGATGCCCGGAGTGGACATGGACTCGACTCGGGCTCGGCTCGGAACAATGGACTTGACGCATCAGCGAATTGCCCGAAGACAACAACATAGCGCCGCCAGAAACGTGCATGTCGGGCCTTGTCGGGTTGGGCATGGAATTGAGGTAGAGTTGTGATGTGTACCTTAGGTATGTACAGTAGGGTCTGGTCCTGCCGACATGTTCAGGCCCTGTCGCCACCTTCTGAGAACGTTACCTATCAAACCGCCGCTTACCTAGAGCGCTTATTACGGAGTACACACAGTTAAGTTACATACCTAGGTTGAAGTTGTTCGAGATCTGATCAAAGGGCCGTGCCATGGTCCCGAGTCCTGATGCTCAATTGCTTTAGCAGTTATACTAGCACTGTTCAGGGCCAGGCACACCTCTTCAGAATTCAGATGGCTTCTAGCCAGGCACAAGATTGGGAGCCCGTTTGTAAGCCTTTTTTCTACGTTCAGACCCCAAATCTCTCGGGCCCGTCCCTTGTTTTCTGCAATTGATGAATCGAGCCCTTCCCGATCCGGGGTGCCCAGAGGTCCACTGGGAGGCGATATCGGGGTTTCCAGGTTTCGGGGAACCAACTCAACAAAAAGCTGGGCGGAATTTTGATGAGGATGACCACATAACAACAGATATGTGGCTTTCTGCGAATCATCCGTGAAATCCCGGAGCCACGCAAATGCAATAAGCTCCATATGTTTCAATCCCAATTGTCCTCCTTATTATGAGATCATGATACTTTGACAATGTGTTAACTTACAAGTTACAGAGCTTACCAAGCGATGCCAAGCATGGCGTTCTGCTAGCTTTCTCGGTCCACGGTTGTGCATGTCTAGAAATTAACTTTACGTCGGGTGCCGATCGAACCTGCCCCGCACTCCGATCCCGTCCGCGAGTCTGCGACAGCTTGCGCGTACGTACCACGGTATTTTAGTAGTGTACAGTACCTTACATGGCGGGCTCTGGTGGTCCCGTCTTGACACTTGCTCTCCAACGTCTTTACCCCTATCCAATTCACGCGCAGTCCCAGCTTCCTACCTGCGTACTATGCGACTCCGCAAAGCCGCCCGAGTCATTCTTGTAGGGGCGCCCGGAGTGGGCAAAGGGACACAGTCGGAACGCTTGCTTCAGCGGTTCCCACAACTATCGTCCATCAGCTCTGGGGATCTGCTTCGGCACAATGTTAAGCAGCGGACACCTCTCGGTTCGTAGCCAATTGATCTCAACATAAAGTCTATTTCTGTCTTGCACGGTGTTAACATGGCGGCGCAGGAATTAAAGTCGAGAGCACGATGAAGTCTGGAGGGCTGGTACCCGACGACCTCATCCTCCGACTCATCAGCAACGAGCTCCAACAGCGCGGGTGGATCTCGTCAGGGCACCCTTCTGGTAATGTCATGACGCTCGCGTCTTCCGCCGCCGCTACGGCCGACGGCGAACCGTTCGACAACAACGACGCCGAAGTTGCCGCCTTCATCTCGTCGCCGGCCCATGTGCACGGCTACCCGCAACTCCAAGCGTCCGAGGATCCCTCTGCCTCGTTCATACTCGACGGGTTCCCCCGCACGGCGGCACAAGCCGACCGGCTTGACGAGATCGTGCCTGTCAACCTAGCCGTGTCGATCAGGACGCCGCTCGACGTCATAATAGAGCGGATATCCGGGCGCTGGGTGCACGAACCCTCCGGGAGGGTGTACAACACAACGTTCAATCCGCCCAAGGTCCCCGGCCGCGACGACGTCACGGGCGAGCCGTTGGTGCGCAGATCCGACGATAGCGAAGATGTGTACCGCACGAGGTGGAAGAAGTTTCAGGAAACTAGCGAGCCACTACTAGAACACTATGCCCGCAAGGGCGTGCTATGGGAAGTCGAGGGCATGAGCAGCGACGAGATATCACCCAAGCTTTTCCGCGAGTTTGAGCGCCGGTTTGTCGAATAGGCCTGTGTTTTTGGTATTAGTGGTCGGGGGCGTGGAGCATTGTGATCGATACCTTCAACAACGGTAGAGAAGTTATGGGAATTGTTGTTTCAAGGCGCCAGGAGTTGACGGGAAAGCAGGCAAAGACTACGGCTCTGGCCTCGGCGTTTTGGTTTCTTTGACAACCCGGCTTGACGTGCCGGTAGTTTTTGGGTCGTCTTTTGTAGTATTGAACGCTGTTTTTAATACATAGGTAGACTCCTGCCCCATCTTGGCTATTACGCCAGATTGGAGTAGCATCAGTATTGGATCGCACTTTTGTTCTCTCCTAGGCGACGTCGAAAGGGCAAATTCGAGATCAGATGGTTCGAAAATCAGAGCGGCGCAAAGTTCCTGAACCACAGGACCGGCCCAAACTTCGATGAGATGAAAGACGTTCTAGTTTTTGGCTAGGTGAGAGGATCTCGTCCCAACTTTGCGCCAACCATCTTTCATCCCACCACGCGGTTCGAAACCGGCGAGAACACCACCATTTGTGTCGTACAATACAGACTGAACGTCCACACTCTCATCTCAGCTGAGCTGCAGGTTCGAGAAGAATGCGACATCGCTGCAAGTGGCGCCTTCCCGCATGGCGCGGGCAAGCATGTGGCCCACCCGCGCGGGTTGCGCCTTGCGTCTCGAGGGGTTCTTTGGCGGGGCAGGCTTATCTCTCCAGGGCCCTGGTAGGTAACACCTGTTGCAGTTGACAAAAAGCCCTGGTCCTTGGCACACGGGGCCAAGGCAAGGGAGATCCATCTCGATTGGAAGAATTGGACCCTCATGACCTCGAACATGTCTTGACCCTTTGCTCGCGGCCAGCCTCGTGCTTCGAGTCTGCTCGGTTCTGTCCCTTTTAATTCTCTGTCTATAATTATACTTTGCTTTGGCCTCAGATTGTCTTTGCTGCCGGTCCCTTGATTTATTTTGTCTCTGCCTTGCTTATGCCAGACCGCCGGCTCCATCGTTTTGCGCATCACCAAGCCAGCAAGGCCCGTCCAGAGGGCGTGATGGGCTTGTTGCCAGCCCAGTCAACTAGCCGCAGCTCCGGAGTCCCTCCATGTTGCCTGACTGTCAATCATATTGTTGGACGTGGCCGGAATAGTTCTGGTGTCTTTGGGTGAAGTTGGACATACGGGTATATACCTACTCCTCGACGCTGATCTATTTCCTGGCGCCCAAGCGTTGAATATCGGGGTTCGTGGTTGAGATCTCCTGGGCATTTTCCTATGCAATGCCTGCCCTCTTCTCCGCCTCATATACTAACACATAAGCAAGGATTGCCGGGGCGCTCAAGGTTGGGGACGGTACCAGAACCACTTCTCCTCGCTATCACTTGCTGGACAAGGCAAACATGTTTATTAGATGGAGCGCTGTCCTCACCTTGGCCGTGGCCGTTTGCGTCGCCTCCCCTAGGTCGCTTCTGGAAGGACAAGCGAAGCACCAAGGCCGCGGCGATGCAGAAGGACGCCAATCGCTCCCGGATTTTCAGGTGTTCGACGATATGCTAAAGGCTTTGCGGGATATGCAAGACATCTACTTTCAGCGTTGGGTTGGCACATGGCCTCAAGGAATCGACTGGACCCGGGCTGTTATGGGTACCTATGTCGCCGCCGCACTCAGAACCATTTCGGACCAACTTGAACAGGGCAGCCCGCAGAGCGAGCCCTTCGCCTCCGCCATAAAATATGGAGATCCTATATCAGGGTACTTTACCGATTTGATTGCCTACTATTTCGGTCAAGACGCTTTCGCCATCCGCAACCAGGCACACGACGACATGCTCTGGGTTGTGTTGGGTTGGCTTGAGGCCATTCAATTCATCGATGGTCACAACTCTCTCATAGGAATGGGACCTGTCGAGTTATTCCAGGACGAGTCGTGGTACGGAAACCGCTGGGTGCCTGCATTTGCCCACCGAGCCAGGATATTCTGGGAACTGGCAGCCAAAGGCTGGGATACCACTCTCTGCGGAGGAGGCATGATCTGGAACCCTCGCCTGCACCCTTATAAGAACGCCATCACAAACCAGCTGTTCATTTCCGCATCCATTAGCATGTTCCTCCATTTTCCCGGTGACCCTAATCCCTCTCCGTTCGACGCCACACCTGATCCAGACACGCCTTACCGCCATACAAGGGTCGGGTGGCGTCCTCACGATCCGATATTCAAGATATCGGCTCTGAAGGCCCATGAATGGATTGTTTCATCTAACATGACCAATTCCCAGGGCTTGTATGCGGATGGTTTTCACATTTCGGGTTACCCCGGTGGCAACAACACCAAGTGCGACGATCGCGATGAGATGGTGTACACATACAATCAGGGTGTGCTCCTTTCCGGCCTCCGCGGACTGTTTCAAGCCACCGGCCGGGAAGCCTACCTTCGGGAGGGCCACACGCTGATCCAGAACGTGATCCGCGCTACTGGGTACGATCTGAAACGAAACAAGCCCATCGACGACATCAGGAACCTACTCCCCGGACAGATCCCGCCTTGGCGCGGACTAGGCAGGGCGGGAGTTCTGGAAGATGCGTGTGATATATCGGGCATGTGCTCGCAAGACGCCCAGACATTCAAGGGCATCTGGATGCACCATTTCACTGCCTTTTGTTCGCCGGCCCTGCTAGACCACGTACCGCCCGTAAGCTTCAAACTAAGCGAGGACGCAATGAACAATCTGAGAGCGCGGCATGCGCGGAATTGTGTCAGGTACGTTGGCTGGTTGAGGCACAATGCTGCAGCGGCCCTCGGGACAAGGGATATGAAGGGCAGGTTCGGGATGTGGTGGACCCCTGGCCTCCCAGAGTTGCGAGGCCTTGCCTCGGGAAATATGCAGCTTACCGAGGAAGCGCTGCCGCCCGCCAACGGGCAGGACGGAATTATCGATTATCGAAATTTTGGGGTTCCCCAGGACAAGGTTTGGGTGGGGCACTTGGAGGAGGAGCACGACAACCCGGTCATGAATGATGATGATGATTATGATGATGACGAAACTCGCCAACGGCCGCTTCGGGGGAGGCAACCCAGAACTGGTGCTGCTGCTTCTTCTGCTGCCGCCACTGCTGCAAACAAGAATCCGGAGGGTTGTGAGGTTGATGGCAGCGACCCGAACTGTCGCGGGCGAGGCAGAACGGTTGAGACGCAGGGCGGCGGGCTGGCAGTGCTTAGGGCGTTGTGGGAGGTTTCCAAGCAAGTTTCATAACGGCTAGAGGCATGGTTGGTACACGGTTAGTCCCTTACTCGTTGGGTGGTTGTCTGGATTAGATGGCGCTTTCAATGGGTTGTCACTGTCGCTGAGCATGCGTCTGTCGCATTGAGTACATACCTAGAGATAGACGATATGGTTATGGGCGGGCATGAGCACTCAGTACTCGCTACCCTACTAGTACACGAACATGCTATCTCTTGCATGGGTTAGGTCGTCGATCATGTGTGCCTTGCATACCCAAGTAAGTTAGGGCTGGCGGAGAAAGGGGCCCTACTAGTACCTGGTAGTGGTGCAATTCAGGGGCTTCATTGACACACATTGCATGGATCTTGATAGCCACTACGCCCAGGAAGCAGTGTCTTGTTCAATACGATTATGAACCCAGTCAACGCTAAGAATTGCACACGTTGACGACCTCCCCCGTCGAGGTCATGTAGGTATGTACCAGCTTATATTGATAATCACACACAGGATGGGTATGCGCTGGTCAATCTGGGCGATGAGTATCGTATCATATTGTACTGACAACACCCCTAACTTCTTTATTTACAGTAGATAGATATAACAACAACGCGCTTATAAACCATCCATCCACAGGATCTGGATATATGCTGCGACCCAGAAATCAGAAATGGTCGCGAAACGAGAGAGACCTGACAACACGAAATGAAAAGGATATACTGGATTCAAACCCACGGGCAAAGAAAAGGAAAAGAAGATATAGATACCTGGAGTACAATGGGTACTATGAATATCACATCAACTCCCTTCCCATACTTCCTTCACCCCAACCCGCACTACAGCATACCCACAACGTCCTCTCGATCTTCACCTTCCCTCTTCCTCCTCCCTTTTGATTCGCTTTGGCCTCTTTCCGCCCCTAGCCAAGCCGCCACGCGATCTTCTCCAAGCAAGGTCGGTCTAAACATCCCAGGATCACGCGAAAAACAAAGGAGAGAGAAACAGCTAGGAGCCGCACAGAATTCACTCCAAGTTTCTTCTTTCCTCGGGTATCTCTTGCAGTTTGACTCTGGACTTAGGGGTAATTCTCCTCTTCAGTTCCAGTAGGAAAAAGCTCTCCTTTGTTTCCGTGATGACTCCACATTGTATTACAAGAGCATATATGCGTATAAGAGGTTATGAGAGACAGAGAGACAGAGCGTGTGAGAGGGAGGAAGTGAGGTAGGTAGGGTAGTAGGTCGGTAAGAAAGCAGGGCCGATCTGTTTCTCTCACAGGGGACAACAAAAGTAGGGAGGTGTGTAGTAGTTCCTCTCTCCCCGAACCGAGCCCAAGACCGCGCCGTTCCGTCACCCAAACTCCAGCAATGACCCTCGGAAAGCAATTCACCCGAATATCAAATTACCATCAAAAGCCCCGTACGACGCGGGGCAGCGAGTCCAAAGAACATTGAGCACCATCCATCAGCATGCTGCTACCCAAGACTCAGCCCGTCTCGCCGCCCCTGGCTTTTCCTCTCCTCCTAAAGAAATCCATAACCTTCCGTGCCGGACCGCTGCTTCCCGAATGGTCGTGAGTTCGCGCATACGCGTCCGTATCCCACGCATCGACGAACCGTTTGTTCTTCTGCAGTACACCGCGGCCAGGTTTGATGCCGCCAGCAACCCGCGGCGAATCGTACGCCGCATCCTGGTGGGCAAGTGGCGGAAGCTGGGGCGCAGAACCTTGCGGGCGGCGCATGCGATCTACCGAAGCGTCCGAAGCCGTGTTTAGCATGGTCTGCGGCATATAACCCTCGACGGCTGAAGGACGCCCGTATCCGCCAGAGGAGTATGGTTGACGTCCATAAGGGTCGGCCGTAGGCTGCGGTGTATGAAGCTGCGCCCACATGCCATCCAAGGTGGATGCGTCGACATGTTCTCGGTCGACGTTATCGCTTACATAGCGCCCGTACTCGTCGACTGTCGGCGGCTCTTGGATAGGCAGGTCTTGTTGCGAATCCAGCTGCGGCTGCGGCTCGTCCTTGCCGATTCCAATTGCCTTGAGCGAGAAGGATGCTGGAATAAAAGAGAAGCGCCTTCCTTGCTTCTCCTGCGAGGTCTGAGACCCTGCTATGCTGCCAGACGTCTTCTTGCCGAGTCCCATGGAAAACGACTTGCGTGAGCGCTTCGAGTCCATCGACGTCCTGGGTTCATCGCCTGCTGTCATGGAGTTGTTCATGCTTACAGGCGGGTACCTCTTAGCCTTCTCCCCGCCCTGTTGCTGCTCCGTCCGCTTGCGCCTGCCTCCGAACAGCGACCCGCTTCGGCCAAAAAGCTTCCCGCTAATCTCGCCCATTGTGCTCGATCGTTTGTGGCCCTTGACTTCTGAGCCTTGAGTGCTGCTAACACTGGCAGAGACCCCTTCGCCTTCCCGGGCAAAGCCCGATAATCTAGCAAACTTCGGGGGAACGCTGATGCTTGGTCGGCCATATTCGGAGCCTTGCCCCTCCTGTGTGAAGGACGAGGACATGGCGTAACTATTCGCCGTCTTGGGCGGCTGCTGGATCCTCCCGTGCGCATTTGTATCAGCAAGCTCTGGAGGTACTGGCTGGCTGTAAGAAGTCCGATTGCCCGCCCCTGGGCCCCGTGAGCTGGTTGACTGCATCGAGCCCCCGGTCGTCGGTCTGGCGCTAGAGCTCGGCCCTGTCGCCATGAGCGTGCCATCGGATACGGCCCGGGTATCACGGCTGACCCGTGCGGCGGCGGCAGATGAACTAGCGTTGCGGTGAGAGCTCGGCGGTCTTCTCGACGCAACCGCTGTCCTGCCGTACGTCTCCTTCGAAACAGGGGGTTCTTTTGGTAATGGCTTGTCCCTGGGGGAAGACGACGAGCCCGCTTGGGTGACCTCTACGGCTCCCTGACTTCCTGAGCGAGCACGCGTCCGCCCACCGGACGGCTGTGCGTTTGCGGGCTCGCCGCGCTGGGTTGCAGTGGTTGGCGCAACATATTCCACCTGCACGGTACGGCGCTTGTTGTCCCTCTGCTGCTTGGCGTACGCAGCTTCTGCCTCGGCATCGATAGTGCCTTGCTTGCTTACCAATCCACCAATCTGAGGAGAGGCAGTCGTCTTCTTTGACGACTCGCGCACCGAGGCGCTCCTGGCAAGGCCTGGCGTGTCTCCCTCATCTTCTGGGGGGACTGTGGTGTTCTGAATGTCCCTAGGACTCGTGGTGCTTGACGTGATGAACTCGACGACGTGAGCGTACTCACTGAGCCAGCTATGGCGGGCAACCTCGAACAGGTCGGCCCTTTTGCGCGGGTTGGGGACGAGGATTCTCCGGAGCAAGTCGCGGGCATGGGGCGTAACGTATTCGGGAAAGGTGAGCGGGGTGTTGACAATGTACTTGTATAAGAGATTTATATTGTCTCCTTCGGGGTTCGCCGGGTCATCGTCAAAAGGCAGGTATCCAGCCAGCATTGCGTACTACGAAGAAACGTCAGCACAGATTCTTCGCTGCAAGAAAGCGCAGGCCACTCACCAGGATAACGCCACAACTCCAAACGTCCACCTTCCTCCCGGTGTATAGCGAGTCACTAACTACTAACTCGGGAGCGGCGTAGCAGGGGCTGCCGCAACTGGTCTGCATCAGATCACCCTTGCGGGAGCCGTTGGCCTTGATCTTGTCGAGTCCCATGCGCTTGACGAACTCGCGGTCCGTCAGGTTCATCTCCTCCTCCTCGGTTAATTCCTCGTTGGGGTCAAACGTGTTGGCGAAGCCAAAATCTGTGATGATGATGTTACGGTTGCGGTCGAGCAGCAGGTTCTCCAACTTGAGATCGCGATGCACAATCCCCTTTTTGTGCAGATAACCAACCCCGGAGACTAGCTGGGCGAATAACCGGCGAGCAGCATTGTCCTTCAAGTATCGGTGGTTTAGGATGTAATCAAACAGTTCACCTCCCGAGGCATATTCGAGGACAATGCCGTAATGCCTCTCGGATTCCTCCATCTTGTGTAGCCTGACAATGTTGGGGTGGGTCAACTGCTTCAAGATGGCGACTTCGCGCATAATCTTGGCCATGCGGGAGGGATTGTTGCCCAGCTGGTCCTTCTTGATGAGTTTAATGGCGACCTGAGGCACGGTATTGTTTAGTGGATTAGGATTCCGAGCAGCCTAGCAGATCGACTCACCTGCACGCCTCCTTCTTGTTTCCAGCCCAGTTTGACTTTCCCGAATTCTCCCTCGCCAATGGTGTTGCCGAGGATGTACTCGCCAAACTTGGTCTGCTTCTCGCGTCTAGAATGGTCGTGCCGGCTCTTTCCACCACGCCGAGTTTCCTCCCCCATGTCCGCCATACCGATTACAGGGGGAGGCGCGGCATCATCGTCTTGCGCGTCTGCATCCTGATGTGGCTTGGACAGGGCAAGGCGTTCTCTTTCTCGTTCAATGTCGACCTCTGGTTGGGATATTAAGATGCTGTTGAGGATTTCACTTGCCTCCCTCGATGGGCCATTGGCCGATGTTGAGTTGGAAGGCGGTGAGCGGATGGGCATTGTTGTCGAAGGGTTTGCCCGTCCGTCTCGGGTACCGTTCGAACGATGCGGTTGCTCTTGTGACGATTGATTCGCTCGTCTGTTGCGCGAGCTCTGCACTGCACCGTCGTCCGATCCGTCTATCCTGCTGTTCGCATCGCGATTCGAATCGGCGTGGGTCCGGCGGGGCGAGTCGGTGGAGCGCTCCCCCGTTTGTGCGCGTCGAGAGCTGGACGTCCGGGGAGGAACCGCGGCAGGCATGTTTCGTTTTGTTGGATTGTGCTGGTCGGGAGAGTCTACCGCCGACGATACAGGCACGGGCACGGGCGAGGCGACGGCAGCGCGGGAACTCATCGGGGAATTTGCGACGAGCTGCGAGTCGTTGCTGGCGCTGGGTCCGCGAGAATAGTGTCGAGATGATGATGCTGGAGATGTTCCTGAGGGCTGCTGATTTGCATGATAGCCGGGGCCTTCCCGTATCGGAGATGAGAGGGTGGACGAGTGCTGTCGATTGGACTGCGGTGCCGGAGCCAGGGGCGGCGTATGGAGGACTGATACTGACGTCTGTTGAACGGGCACTGTTTGGAGGGCACTACTCATTTTCGCACCTTCTACCTATGCCGGCCAGACGTAGAAGACGCGCGGGCGAAGGGTGCAGCACCGCCGGGCGTTCACAGGCAAGCCGAGTACCTAAGGTAACTTAGAGATGCAGTGAAGGTAGGGTAGAGAATTGTTGTCGGTCGGATCAGGAAGGCCCAATGGGGGGGAAATAGTTCGAAAAAAAATGGGAAGCCGTCAGTTTCAAATCGGCCTTTGCTGCAATGCAACGTTCGCAGAATGCTTCTTGTTTGCAGTAAACCAACTGGCCGATGGCCGCTCGAGTTACGGATACCAATGGGCCAATTCGGTTCTCATGGTGCGCCGCAATTCGATGCGGGATTTGCCTTGGTGACTGACCGCCTGTCGCCGCGATTGCTGGGTGAGAGTTCTGCAAACAGGGGAATCGCGTTTGGTAAGGCGCGACTTGCTTCGATGCTCGGTACTGGAATAGGTTGTTTACTCGGACCGCAGCCGAAAACAATACGCCCTATGTTATGCACCTGTACTGTACATACAAACTCGAGTGCGAAAACTCGAATCTGGTGAAAGGAGTGAGAGATAATTTCCGTCCAGTCGATTCGTGCGGGTCGCTCTCCTGTGTGTGGGTGGAGGAGAGGGAGGAGACGGGAGAGGTGATGAGGGCGGTGAGGTAGAGTGAAGGGGGGAAAGGAGGTTTACAAAAATGTGGAGGAGAAACGAGAGGAGTGCCAAGGTGGTCGTGGTGATGCGCTCGTTTCCAACCTTCCATAGGAGGTGAGTTGGACTCCCTTCTCAGTGCAGTTCTTTCCTGCCTAACTTCGTTTATTACTGTCCACTTTTAGCACCACTTCGGCCACTGCGACGGGACTCGGGTGCGTGGGCGTGGGCATTGAGCGACATGTGCTCTGCGGAGACTCGAGAGTTTTACAGTGGGAGTTTCGCGGTTCTGGTTGGAGAAACCTCCTGACTACCGTCTTTTGCATGGACCACTCATGAATTGCGGGTACTGGGCCAGGTACATCTGTTATGCGCTAGAACCCCACTATAGGATCTTTCCTGACGCGTATCCTTTTGATGTCGCGACCCTTAATTCACCGGCTTGAGCAATCTGGTATCACACACAGCTGCTTACAGCCCATTTGCGGCAGTCTAGTGTGACATGGCCTTGGCTTTGTTGTCTAACAACATTGACATTTGACGGCCAGGCCGGTCGCTGAGAGCGGCCCGACTGGACTCGTTTGGACGAATTTGAAGATGCGCGTTGCGAGACATTTCGAGGACAACCTGCCCCACGCGTGCCGTCCCGTCTGATATCGCAGCTTTTGTGCCCCGTAAGTACCAAGGCACAAGCCACTCAAAACAAAGTCGAGACGAGTTCAACCTAAGCACTACGCAACGTTCACCCCCATCTCGACTTGCTCGTTGCAAAGGAAGCACAACCCTAACAGAAATGGCTGAGTTGACGGAACGCGGCTCAGGTTTGACGCAAGTAAAATGCCGTCCTCGGGCCCAAGATCAACGTTAACCAGCACGTACCGACTGGAAGTGTTGGATGGAGCCCTTTAGCCGGAACCATGGGGGACTTGGGCTATCGTTGAATTGCATGACTCGCCTGAGTCGACACGGAAGTCTTCCATCCCAGGCAGAGTGGCAGATACCCAGTATCATCGCAACACTTCCCAGGCTTACACATGGAGTCGGAGTCGCCGTCTGATGTTTCGATAGTGTAGACTCCAGGGCCCCCCTCGCTCGAATCCTTTTCAGGGCAGGCAGGGTTATCTGCGCAGATCACGTCGTGATGCCAAGATCGTGTCAACAAGCACACAGGCACTGTCTGCTGTGGCACAGTGCAATGGCCATAAATGGCTAGCGCTTCCGGTTCCTGAAGCCAAGCGCAGCAACGACGCAGGGTTCAGGGGTCCGTCATTGCAATGCACACCTCTGCCAAATGCCAACCTCCCCGCAACAGTCGTTCTGGCTTCCAGCTGCATCACCTCAGTGCAGCCAGCTTCGTGATATCACGAGTCACCAAGGTGGACAGAAAACTCAGCAGTTGCTGCTGTGTACCAGGAGGATGCGCTGGGCCATAGAAATTGAAGAGACCATGTTTTTGAAAGCAACATACAGTACGTGTTAGACACATCCAATGGTTCTCCTGCAGCACGAATGGCTCTGCGAGCCCTGCACATAAGAATGCAAGGTACTGTACCTCCGTACGGAGTACCTACTGTAATTCTTCATCGGTGACGAAAATCCTCAACCGCCACTAGGTCGAGTTTTGAGCATTAGCCCGCTAAAGAAGTGACAACAACGGCAATTTTAGCCATTGCTACGGATTTCGGCGTCCGACTCTGTGCCCGTATGAAGGACTCTGCATGAAACAAGTTGATATGATGGGTGGCACGAAAGAGAAATTAGGTGACCTTGAGCCAGCCCTATCATCGTATCGTTATAGTTCGTATGTACATATACAACTACCTATTAGGTATAGTCACAGGCACAGGATTCTGCCGTCAACTTCGAGAAGTCGAACAGGGAACTAAACGGCGCATTGCTGTTGTATATACTGTTAAAATGCACAGGCATCACCGGGACAAGAAGGCATTGACGTCGGAAATGATGCGGTAGGGAAAATGCAGGGATCTGCGAGCTTTCCGCCTGTGTTCCCCATCCACTCCCAATGCAACCACGAAAAAGCCAAACTGGACACTCTCGTCGTTTGGAGCGATTTGGAGTCGCACTTTTTCGGAATTGCGGCTGATATCGTTTCTCATTCCTGGTTTAACCCTTGCCTTGACCGGGGGGTTGCCACCCCCAGATCATCTTCCAGACATTGCTTTTGTTCGTTTGTTTCCTTGTCATGGGGGATTGTTTCGATTCTCACAGGTTCAGGTCCGAGTGCCTTCAGACAGGGCTGACTGAACATGTGCTGTCAAGCCAGGGGTTGCATGCTCCCTCGATCAATTCGACATTGCTACTCCGTACCGAGTAACCTTCGTAATTTGTACATACGTCGTACTCAGAGGTTCAGGTAGTTATGTCAGTGGAGGTAAGCTTACTCAGAACCAGAACTATTCGTGCACCATACATACCTTATGTATTCGAAATGTGCCGCCTGTTGATGATGGTTTGACATTCGACATTCAACGTCAAGCGTTTGAACTACATCAATGGCACATTCGTGGACCCGGCGTGTACCAATCGTCATGGGATACAATGGAAGGCCAGATCAACCTTGGATAGAGCAACTTCATATGACAGTGTGATGTGTAAAGACGAGTAGCGTTGCGGGAGTGGGAGACGACATCAAGCATCAAGGTCAAGATCCTGAAAGTCTTCTCTTGCAGCAGATCTACGGAACCACCACTACCAATAATCACTCGCCGCATCTACCACCTGTCGTGGACGACATCGTTTTGCATTCGTCTATAGTTTGATCGTGATATCGTGCATATCTAAGCCCACTGCGAAGGCAGTCAAAGCCCCCATATAACCAGCCAAGATCGCCAGGGTTGTTATCCTACCTACGTGCAGCGTCGGCACAGTCATGTTGACTAGCCCCGTCATGAGATTGGCCAGCAGGAACACGGCCAAGCCGTTGCGGTTATATGCCCTCAACACCCTGCTCGTCGCCGTCTCGTAGGCTTCCTTCTCTGCCTTTGCATCCTGCGCCTTGTAGAAGGCGGGGAAGAAGATTGTGTCGACAAGGCAGAAGGCGAGCAGGAGCGCGCTGTTAAAGGCCACAACCCATAGCACGTAGGGCAGGTTTGTGAGCCTCCGAGACACCGTCAGCCCCGCACCGTATGTGTAGTCAGTACAGAAGAAGTAGAGCGTTAGCCAGCCCACCGACCACGCAGTCATGGTGAGCAGGAGCCTGGTGGGTTTGGGATTCTGAGAGCCGAGGCTCCGCGGCAGCACGAACATTCCCAAGTCCTGGCCAGCTAGGAAAATAGCGAGGTAGCCCCAGAAACTGAAAAGCCCCTCCCTGTTCATCGACAGCAGATTGTCCCGCGGCCCGACCAGAATGTACGCCTTCAAAGAGGTGCTCTCCAAGACGACCTGGTATAGGACGGCTAACAGAATGGCTAACCCGGCATACGAGGGTATAAATCTGAGGGCCGACTGGAAAAGCGCCACAAAAGGAGGCAGCAAGCCCAGCGTAAAGAAGAAATTCCAGTGGACTCCGTACTCTGTCACATGCTCGGCATAGTCCAAACCCTTGACGCTGAGCAGCCGCACGACGCCAAGCGCCAGGAGTGGGAGGGAGTGACGTATTGACTGCCTCAAACGGTCGCTCAGGGGTATCTCTCGGCCTTCGGAACGCTCTCTTAGCAGGGGCCGAGAGGCTACAAGGCCAGCTGAAAAGACAAAAGACCCGACGCCCATATCCATCAGAGATGTGCCCCATGTCTCGACCTTTGCGAAGCGGCGCGGAAACATTCGAAAGTCGACGGCGAGGATGCACAAGCATGTGACCACCATCATGTTGCCACGGTAGTTGGTCAGAAACGGCTTCGTGGACAGGGCACCGAGTGGTGCCTGCGATGTCCTGGATTGCGCATTGGGGGGGCGTTTGGGTTTCCTCCTGCCCGTTGAGGCATTCGAGGGAATGGTGCAGACAAAGGCGGCGGCTGTAAGGAGGAGGATGCTGAGAAGCAGAGGTGCATTCGAGTACAGTGTGACGGATAATAAGAGGGCTCCTACATTCAGGAGGAAATCGACGGCAAACCCCAAGGCCGAGTAGGGCTTGAATAAGGAGTGTCGAGATTGGAGAGCGGACCAAAGAAGAGCGACGACCTGCGGTTCGCTGGTCAGCGACAGGGCGACAATAGCTTCTTCGTCTGATAGCTCATACCGGAGCCACAGCGCAAACCTGAGCAATCTCAGCCACAGACCCGCCTGAGAGGTTTGAGACAAATTCCTCCTTCAGCTGCTTGTAGCTTTGCGTCGTCGTCATGTTGTCAAAGGTGGTATCGGGGCCGGCCATGATGGTGGGAAACGAATGGCGAAGGCAGGGAAGACGGTAGGAAAATGGAAGACGTCGATCTCGGAATTTAGTGAAGCATTGTCCCAAACAGCAGCCAACGTAATTAGTTGAAGAGCGATTGGATCCAGATGTCGGCTCCCGTGTTCCAGGTGTCCGTGTCAGTATATCGCTTGTCAGTGCCTGGTAATCGCTTCCATGTGGGTTGTCGTTCTCAACTCAGGTAAGGTGGTGAGAACCTAGGGACGAATATAGTTCATGCTGAGGGTGTCGGTTGATGGCGAGTCAAAAGGCAGGTCGGGACTCTGCAGTTGATGCCTGGAGGTGCCGCTGTCGGAACAGGCAACCAATCGCACACTTCAGCATGGAAGCTCCCTTGTGTAATTACCTTACACTCGAGCGGTACGCAGATGTATGTTACACTAACCCACCGTGGTGTACATATCATGTATGGAGTAACTATGTAATATGTAATTTCGCGCTGCCATAGAGAATCAGCTCAACCTCCTGTCCCTGCTCGTTCCTGCTGCGAGCTTCCAATTTCCAAAAGACATCCCCAACAAACCACTTCCCTGGACCAGCTGCAACTTTCCGATCATGTACTGACAAGTGACATGCCATCTTGACCAGTCTCCCAACGAGCCATGGTGGTGCTAAAGGGCGATGCGGTCGGTGGCGAGTTCCAAACCCATCTTCTTTGTTCTCAACTGCATATCCCAGGCAGGCAAATCTCGGAGAGGCTGGTGACGACGCTTGGAAACACATTAATAAACACGGCTTCGCATGCCACTCCATGGCTTGCACATGCCATCATCTTTGGAACTTCCACTGCGCCTACCCGTTGTTTGTCCAGCTTCTGGGCCTCTGGCTGTGGTGTGGCCTCTGAGCTTTGTCTCGCATGGGTGCGGCTGGGTTGAGTCACCAGCGATAGGTGCGTTGAAAGCATCGGACCTTCTTTCAGGAGGAAAGAAAGGAGGGGATACAAAAAGCAGCATGGGTTGAACCACCGCCGCCTGCGGCCGCCGTCATCGTCGTCGACATGCCATGCCTAGCTGCTTCAACAGTCAGACCTGTCTAGCACAATCCTGATCCGAAGTACATAACTCGTATCGCCCGAGATTCAAGCAAAAACAGTACACCGAAAACCGCTCGTGAACACAAGACACCTGTGATGGAGGCGCAGGCTCGACTGCGTCCAGACTTGCGTCCTGCTTGGACCGCCCGGGACCAGCATTACTATGAGCATCCCAGAGCGTCCGCTTTTGCAGCCTGCAGTCCCCTGCACTCGACCACTTCGTTCAGACAAGACAGCTTGCCCAGCATTATGCACCCGGCACTTGCCGGCTACGACCAGTCTATGAGAATGCATGAGCGAGCCATAGTGGACAATCTAGACGAAAGGGGGAGGCTTGGGGACCAGCGGACCTCAGCTACGGCCCGCTCCGTCTCCCCCATGTCCGAGCAGACCCTGGATGCTAGACGTGCATCGATCGCCGGCTTGCCGCCTCCTCGCTTGTTCTCCACATCCGGCCCATCGCCTCGCTCTTCCGGCTTCTTCATGCAGTATCACAGGAGGCCGACTATCGTCGAGGAGACGAGATCTATGCTGCTTGCTGGCACCCGAGATGAATGGCCGCGCTCACACGCCTCGCCTACCAGCCCAACCGCTGGGCGTCGTACCTCATTGCCGTCATTTCCAACCGCAAGACGCAGCAGCCAGCAGACGCGGCAGGAACTCCAGGCATGGGGACACATCTACTTTTTCAACGGCTCCAAGGCTGCCCGCTTTGTGACAGCCGTCGCGCTTCCCCCTGAGGAGGGCGAAGGAATCAAACCCAAGGTGCTTGAGCGGCGGAATTCACTCACCATCCGTGCGCAAATCAGGCCGTGCGAGCTTGGGCGACCGCCGTTTCTGCTCCAGCGAACCTTCGATCTGGATAAGCTTAGAGCTACAATCCCGGAGCTGCCTCCGGATCCAATTGGAGCCCGGAGGCCGTCAGCTGATTCCAGCAGCCGGAGCAGTGTCTCCGCGGCTCGCCGGCGTTCCTCACCGGATCTCGACAAATCCCCTCTTCGCGGTGCGAATACTGTTCCTATTCGTGAGTGATTCTCAGCAGCCATCAATTCTGGCCCAAGCAGCCCTGCTAAACCATCTCCCAGACCTTCGTTATGCACGCGCCTTCTTCCCGGCTCTTGCAGCCCTACTCTATTCGGGATACATCAAGGCCCGCGATATTATCGACCTCCCTCTCCCTCATCCAGAGGCCTGGGTTCAGACTGTGGCATATGTTTACACCGGCCAGGGAGAGCTAACCGAAGCTATCGAGGAGAACATCCTGTATTTGGGAGGTAAAGTTTGAGGCCAAAGCAGAGTGGCCATCGCGTACGAATTTCCTTTCGTACCACGTCGTCTAGGGGCGGCATTTTTATGCTTTGAAGCTGCAGATCGGCCCTCATGTACGTTGCATTGGCGAGCTCCCGCTCTCGTTTCGGTCTTTGCTCGAACCACGTCTTTGATGGATTGCAGACGAAATCCAGTCAGACCTGTGTCTGCCTCAGTCGACCCCTTCGCACCCTGCTGGCCGGCCTGTCTGCTCCCTGCCTTCTTTGGCAGGTGGCGCTTTTCTAGTCGAGCACAGTTCTAGGTGGGAGCTGCATATGCCAAAGGAGGCTACAGGTGCTTCTGAGGAGCCCCAGTGTCCGTGCGGTGTCATGCCTACGTGCTCCGCAACCAAACCCTCGAATTGTCCGCCCGGCGTCAAAGTTGAGGCGTATTCTAAAAGGGTCTGGGCCCGTCCATGTCAAAACTTGCGCCTCCTAAACATTTGCCTGGCTCGATGTTAGCTCGGAAACCGAGTCATCCCGCATTGTTTGAGGAACATCTGGACACACCGGCCCACCTCTTCCTCAGCATCGAACTGTTGGAAATTTGAAAAAGCCAGCCCCTCTCCATAGCCCTGTATATCAACAGCGCTGGTGCCACAATGCTTGCCCTTCTAAAGGTTGCCAGCATGGAGCACCGCACGACGCTCCGTCATGGTCGTCGACTAGGATCCGAACAAGATTGAAGCACATCGCTGGTACTGGGAAACAAACTTCAAGACCCTGATGAAACCTATGCCCGCCCACCGTCCAGCCCTCGCTACCGTTGCCTCCGCCCCTCACATCTTCTGCCGGCCCATGGACCCTTCCCCCGCACCGTTAGTGTATATCAACGGTTGGCACGGCGTCGGGAAGGAGACTGTAGCCGAATACCTGACCCTACTACTCGGCAAGGACAAGTCGTTGCTGGTTGACGTGCGCAGCATCGGGGGAGACGGCGATAGCGATATTGAGAGCGGAGACCGACCCGGAACCCGCAAAGCCAAACACTCATACAAACGCAGGCCCAGACCGCTTTTGACCCCCGAACACCCACGCTATTTCTCGTTCGACCTCTTTCTGGACACAGATACCGCTCTCGATGTCAACCACCCCCTTAACTCAGACTCAAACCCAATCAGCCCTTCGTTGCCGTCCTCGGTATCGTCCTTCTCGTCCCCAAGTTATGCCTTTTCGTCGTCCGCTTCCTCCCGCTCGGCTTCCATCTCCTCCAACACCACCGTCTCAACCACTACCTCAGCCATAGCTACAGCCGACTTTTGCCCCCCGTATCTCTCACCCAACATCCCATTCCCAGCCGCAGCCCCAACCCCAACTCCGACATCGACGTCAACAACCGCCCTAACCCAGCTTCTGACCCTGCCAGAGAACGCCGCGCGCACCGCAGTCCTGGCAGCCTGCTGTCCGGACACGCCCACGGGCCGTGCAACGCTACGCACGTTTGAGACGGCAGCGGAGCGCGCGGGGCGTCTGTTTGTGTTCGTCGTGCTGAGCGGCGAGCGCCATGAGCACGGCGTGAACTCTATTCAGCGCAGGCAGACCGTTGTTACCGGTTCCATTGGCCATACTGTAGACCAGGCCTTGGCTGCGTATGGGAATAGGTACGGGTGCCGGTACGGCTGTGGGTTTGGAGCGAGGCGGGGGAGTGAGCCGGTTGTTCGGCTTCCGGAGGCTTCCATGCCAGGGACGTCTAGTGCCGGACCGATGGAGCAGGAGGTGATGCCGACGAGCCCTAGTTTGCCCTCCGGTCTCCCTGCGGCGGAGGGAGTTGCTGCCGTTGGAGGAAGCGGTTGGGTGCTTGGGCGGCGAGAGGGAGGGATTGGACTGGCGGCGCCCGCGCGTGCGGCTGGGTCGCTGACGGTGGACGTGACATCAGTTTCGGTCTTTGAGGCGGCGCTGCAGATTGTGGGGTTTGTCAAAGGACTGGAGGCCGAAAGGGATGCCGAGTTGTGCAGCACCGCGGGTGGAAGCACGGCCACCACCCCCCACGTGGATGTGGAGGATGGAAAAACGTTGGACGTGGATGCGAGAGGGGGTTAAGATATATTCTTAACCGCCCCGTACTCGGGGCAAGCTACCAGCAGGGTTGTCTCAACTCCTCTTCCCGAAGTGAATGGTGGCCCCCTCCCCCCTTCAGATGATTAGGTAGCGGCACGTGCCACACGGCAAGCAAGACGACACGTTTCTCTCGTCCTAGCCCAAGCCCAAGGAGGTGAATTATCTGTCATGTCGCCAGAATTGCTTCCTACTGGCTGCCCAAAACAGAAACCGTACACTTACCGAGCTTTCCATCAACGCCGGACTCACTGCGCCGGGAGCACAACAGCTGCCAGCAGCCAAGGGACAGACTATGTCAGCCCACCCTCCGGGTATGTCGGCACCACAGCTGTACAAAACCCATATTACCGCCTCCTCTGTGCCTTGGTTTGTGTCGCACACCCTGCACAGAGGGCCGGGCCGCTGGACAGGGGCAGCTAGAGACATGGGAGCCCATGGACATCTGACACGCAAGCACCAATCGCGGAACCCGGCAGCGGCAGTTAGGCATAAGACGCTTGGAGAGTGGCTCAGGTGACTGCTTGGCGTCTGTATCTCGGAGCGGACCTTATCTGAGCCCGGCTATTCTACCAGTACACCGGGCTGGCACCTACCCGATTCCAGGATCCTGCGGATTTGCAACCTAGATGGGCCTGTTTGAGGGAACCATGAGAGAACGGAACCCCTGGCGGTCACTGGTTTGCAGTTGGGACGAAAAAGTGCCATCTGTCATCGTCCTCTGCTCTGCTACGGATTTTCGCCAGACGGTCTACTCAAGAAACTGCCCCCAAAAGCAAATCTGTCACCTCCTAATACCACACGGTGCCAAGGAGTCAAGTCGGGTTGCTGTCCTCGAGGCAGCGCCCCTTTTACACGGAGAGATGGTGGCAGGACATTTACGCCATGTGCGCTGACCCATGGGGTGGGGGCTCAGGGGCCACCGAACAGCGTCCTGATCAGCCGGGTCTTGGCTACAACTTTGGGGCACAGCACCAAAAGTGTGTATGACCCAAAGTACTCGGAGGTTGGGTTTTTCTCACCGGACCTGTGTGTTTCAAAGTGTTTCGCAGTGGGTAGTCGGGTACGGGATCCAGACTGGTTCTGTGGGGTTGGTTCCTGAGGTTTGGTACTACATAACATACCTTACCTAGGTAATCGTCTGTCTCTCACCTCTATTTGCAAGAACAAAATAATTACTACTGTAGTAGTGTAGCGAGAAGCAGTCGGAGAACTGTGAATACCAGGCACGTGCAATATGACCGGCTAGAGGACATGTGAATATACTTGGGGTGTATGTATTTGCCGCACTTTAATTGTTCTTTCATATCCAATCTACATCCAGATTAATACAAGGCACCGTTAATTGATCTTTATTGTCTCTAACGTTATGTACGTTGACAGGTAGGCGCAATGCCTACACAGTAGGTTCAATCTAAGAGGTCAACGTTAGCACTCCGTCTTTGAGTCCGTCGCTGCATGTCCAAGACTCCAGCGTTTCTAGCGTGAACATCACAAGGTTACACTCCGATAATTCCCGAAAAATGGGAACGAAGGGAGGACTGGTCGGTTAGCTCATTGTAGATCAAATGTAACGAGTGCATCTCGAACTGCTACATTAGCAAGGATCCGCGAGATCGTGCCATGATCTACATAAGGTTAGCCGACGGGATAGCAAGCGGAATGTCGACTGGGCATCCGCTCAACGGTACGACACTACACCACCGTATCTTCAAAAAGGGGGGGTACGTTAGATCGACCCCAGGCTGCGGCTAAGAGAGAGACAACTACAAGCACTAATGTATGTCACATATGTATGTCCTTCATGAACCCAGTTCCGCATTTGGCGGGCTGCAGTCGACTCGATGCAGCCAACCTTGAGCTACAATAACCTAAACTACTTGGCTCGGCTCGTATTACTTTACCGTTAGAGGTTACCCACCCACTATGTGTACATAATGTATACACCATGCAAAGCATCGGCATCGGCGTCTCGAACCAAGATGCTGCTGCATCCCGCGCGCTCAAATTCAAGCGATGCCAACAAACAGTCCCGTTCCCGCGGAAAAATACGAGATTGTGAGAGTGCAGCTTTGCATGCTGCGAAGTTACTGCATGTAGGTATGAATACAGGTGGCAGGAGCAGAGGCGTACTCCTTATGTACTGCTATTTATGATCTGAGCTTTGTACGCATTTCGTTGGGAAGCAGTATTGCAGAGGATAAGCTGGAGCAAACCTGAATGTGGTCTAGATTCTTCCTCGTGTTCATCCCACATTCTCGATGACAAACAACCCCGGCCAAGACGAGACGTTCAAAGACAGACCAACCTGGCCCGCCTGCGTAGGCGCTCTGAGAGACAGTAAGTATCGTGACGAATCGGCCTCCCCATAGAGAAATACAAGTTGGTTTTGTACTGTCTATACATACAGTACATAAGGTACCTAAGAAACCTGAGTTAGTAAAGGGTATAGTAAGGTAGATAGGGTAGGTACATTGCTATGTTCTTACCTTGGTAATTCTGTATACCTTGGCATAACTGCTCTCTCACAATATACTGTACAAAATAAGGCTTCAGTGATTTCAGCTAGGACGCTGCGTCAGTCCCTCTGGAAGTACTACCGGTAGGTAACTAGTGTGTAAATCCGGAGAATTTCATCCTAACTCTCAAACTTCTATTTGCAGGCAATTAGCTGATGGAGGCACGCCTCCAGTGCTAACTGCTAATTACGTACTTCGTAGTGTACGGATAGATGCCGGGCGGAAACCCGGGCTAAGTCGCCGACGATGTTCAGGGTTTCCACCCATGCACCACCTCGCGCACTTGACGCCCCGTCATTCTGCAAGCCAAAGGGGAAGTTTTCTACAACTTTCGAGCTTGGTTGAGTTTACATAGAAAGCGAAATCATACTTGTCGCCTTCTACCTTCTTACACTTCATTAGCACACTCCAGATTCTGCTCGGATTTGTGTTCCAAAGCGAAGAAGTTATTGAGGTGGTGACGGCGGAAAGTATGTACTGTACAGTACATACATGTAATGTAAATTTCATACACATCCACAGATGGCTCGCGGTATTATACGACCTGGCGCTTCACGTCCTGTTCCCGATATCAACTTTTGTCCTGCTTTTTGTGAGATGGCACATGTCGGAGG
Source organism: Canariomyces notabilis (assembly GCF_033297395.1). Taxonomy (NCBI): domain Eukaryota; kingdom Fungi; phylum Ascomycota; class Sordariomycetes; order Sordariales; family Chaetomiaceae; genus Canariomyces; species Canariomyces notabilis. The sequence goes on from NW_027041824.1 coordinate 2,038,131, forward strand.
TGCCCTCCCACCAGAATGGAATTCTGCGCGCAACAAATAAGGCCCCTAACCATAATGCTTGAGTAGTCGAACTAGTGTAAGTGACAGCCTTCATCATAACGTTAGTTACCTGCGGTTGCTGGACTTCCACCGGAATGACCAGGTCTAGGCTTGGGGCCGGCCTTGGCATCCCGGTATGTGATTAACCGGGCCTTCTCACCATCGCAATGCTCTCCGGCCCGGGTTTTGTTGAAGATCAAGTTCTACGTGTAACACTTAAGTACGTACACTTATGTATTCCGTTATTCTGCTCTACGGCGCGGCAACCGTCGATCAGGAAATTCCAGAAGCAAAGCTTCTTTCACAGAGGGATTGAGGCGTCAGCCGCCCGATGAGCGGAGCGGCAGAACGGCTCCCTTCGAGACGCAATTGGATCGCCATTTTGCCGGAGGCTCTGACGACTACTTCGCGAAGCTGTGTGCCCTAGGCGCAGATGGTTGATGTTGAGAGAACGCCACTGTCCCAACGAACTCTCGCCAGTCGGACGTCTCACCAGCCGGACGCAATGTTTCGGGCTTCGTGGTTTCCTTCGTTTGTATATATGATGTTCACTCTTCTCACCCCTTACGGTACGCTTACTGTAGCGACTCAGCGGCGAGGTAGTGGATGTAGTGATGATGCAATCCGGGTCACCACCGCCCGAGACAGAGGACCCTTTTCGGGTTGTCTGCATGCGCATCGAAATCGGGGACACTCATTCCACAACTTGCCTCGTCATCCTCGGTTTCCGTGTAACCACATCGAACTGAATAGCGGCCTTGGATTCGGAGCCGGTTAGGCGGCTGGTGTGGACATACTACAGCAGTCGGTCCACTTCCCCTATGCCGTACTGTATGCCGGGCTCGGGGGTTTCTGTTGCCAATGCCGACTTCGGCAAGCCGCAGCCACAAATGTTTCGGCACTGCATGACGCAACCGAGCCGCGTCGTTGCCGCTTCCGATTTCTTTTCTTTTCTTTTTCTGCCCGCCGCCCGCATCAAGGCGGCTGCAACGCCGCCGGTCTGTCTTGCGTTAGCCTTCCACGGCAACGTCAAGCTGCCGGAGGGTTGACAGTCCAATGTGTCCTCTTCAAACCCCCACCAACTGCCGTAAACCATTTTGATGTAACCGCGTCATGGCAAGCGTGGGCGTGCATCCGCCTGCGTGACGATGGCTCTATCGCGGGAGGCCCTGCATCGGAAAGGCAGTTTCCCTATGGTGGGCAAGGTGTCATCGGCGCGTGTGCGCATATTGGCCTGATGTCCTGGACCTTCGGGTGCCACATCCGGCCTGCCCGTCCATGTATATACAATGCTTGCTTCATGGCGACAGAGCAAACTATGAACTTGGGGAGGGAAAGACGGGCATCCGAGGCTGTGAAGGTTCCGTCTGCTCTGGCTTTGCCGCTTTTTCCCAAGCAAGGATGGGCTGATTCTCTCTAGATATCTCTATCCCGCTCGGGATAACTGTGCTGGTATTGTACTTCTAGTTGTCAGTGACTTGCCTGGTACGTGCGCGTCTGAACCGCTAACACGATATGTGGCATCTTCTCCGCACCATATAGTACACCTCCTCACACTCAGGTCTTCGCTCCTCTTCCCCCTCATCTCACCAACCCACCGTCCCGTCACCATGCCCCACGTCTGTCACCCAGGAGGTGACGAGACCTGAGTGGTCCGCTGCTGGATGCTGACCGTGAGCCCATGTGCGTGTCCGATCGATCCCACCATCTACTAGCGCGTTGTGGCACGCTAGGCTGTGGCACAGGCGCGAGTCATATGCTCCAATGCTGGGTAGTAGGTATCCTAATTCGTTGTTGAGTTCGAGACACCACGGACGGGAGCTGGCAAAGCATGATTTCATGTCAAACCGCATCCGATGGTTCGACAACTGACGCATCAATCGTGAACAGAAGGGTTGATTGGTGCTCCATCAGCCGCCCTTGTTTTGCCATCAAGGGCGCAGGCTGCAGCTCTAGCTTGACAGACTGCGGGATGGCCGTCCAACAGAGTATCCGTAGAGTAGAGGTACAGTACAGTACACCCATACATTAAACGCAAGAGCGGCACCCCACCATCTCACAGTCCTGCAGGGCAAGCAGACGCAGGTCCGAGAGGAAGGGGTTAAGCGCGGCGGCTCTCATAGAGGGGTGTGCATGCGCGCGGTGGGAGGAGGGGTGCAGGATCTGTATGTACAGTCCCCCTTTTTTGTTCGTTAGCGTGGTACATGCGGTGGATCTAGATAAGAAAAGGGAAAAGTGAGGTCCAGGTTGAAGATCCAGGGTGGAAAAGTCGAAGGTTATGTAAGCCCGGAAAGGATTCGTGGGCCAGATGCGCGTGGTTCGATTGGCCAAAGTTCCTGTATCTCTGGGTTGTGGTTGGGTGGAAAAAATGGGGCAAGTTCCGCGCTAACAAACAAACAAAGGTTGAACTGTATGTATGTACAGTACCCTCCGCCGGACGCACCCTCCAGGGGCGGATCAGGAAGCCTGGTTCTTGGAGGAGGGGCTGGTTGGGCTATGTGCGACTCTAATAAGCGTTAGTGGCTTTAGAGCGATGCAGATGAACGATTCTGGTTGAACGAGTCTTTTCAACAGATGACCATGCGTGCTTAGCGTATCGCCCGTAAATCGTGGTATCATGGCTACACTGGAGCTGGGTTGTCGGCGTCGCGTGCCCTTGTGAGGTTTCTGGTAATGGTAGGCGTCATTGCACACGCAGTTTCAGCAGTCCCGTCGCTGGCCTGTTCGAGCTTTAAAGTCAGCGTGGGATGAGCGAGGTGCGCTGGGAAGTAAGAAAACATAACTAAACTCGAACTAAACCATACACACCTAATCAACCGAAATGAAATGTATCAGCAGCACAGTTCTTTTATGAAACTGATGCGTGCCAGTCGGTGCCAGCTTGGCCTTTGCAAATACCAGTGGCCCAGTAGGTACTGTACTTATGTTTGGCGAAGCTAAGATAGGTAAGGTACCTTAGCTTTTCTCCCCCACACCCTTTTACCCGAGCAAGCCGAGTTGTGATTGTAGGAGGATCTCGGGGGAAATACCAAAAAGAGGAGAAAGGAAACGGTTTGGTTGCAGTTGATCCTGCAGACTCTTCAAACTGGTGAACCAACCTACTGTAGAGTGGGCTGCTACCTGAAGCGCATACCGCAAATGCCAGGGCAACGGTAACTTGAAATTGATGTAGAAGTTCCAGCCTACATGGCTGGCCATGTCCAGGTCTTTAGGTTGCAGTAGGGTGAGTATTGGAGGCGCGAGCATGAGAGGGTTGCTCTTCTCGAGACCAGCGTCTGTTGATCCGGGCATTTCTCGCGTACCGTACCCGCCAGGGTAACTAATTACGTTGTGTGAGCCGGCGATTTGAGCGTTTGATCGACAAAAGACCTTGGAGCTTATCCTCAACGCTGAGATGCCTCGCTATGCGCCCGATCTAACTGGAGTGGTTGTAATTACCCAGGTAGGCTATGGCTGGAATACGCGTGCAGGCAGGAGAAAAAGTGACATTCTTCGCTTGCTTGGCGGCCTACAATGAGGTGGTTGACCTCGGAGATGGCAAGTGCAACTGTTACCTGGTATCTTGTGCTCCCGGAAAAGGCCACCAGGTCACAACTGCCCGATGTGGACCTGTAGGCTTCCTCCTCCATCCTCTCATGCGGGCGGGTGACCAATCGCATTAGCATATTACATCCTCGATACTTCTGAAATTGCACGGACTGGCCGAGCAATGAGTTCTAAAAAGTGCTTCTGGGTTCCAACTGCATAAGGTACCTAGGTACTTCGTATTGAGATGTCTCTAGCGTGATTCACGGCCTTAGATTATTTTACATAGAAACAGATTCTGTGCAAAATGGAGCTGAAACAATGTCATCCGCTCTGGGATGTTGATGAAGGGCTGGCTTCAGAGTTTGGTGGATGGTCTGAAATAACAAAGCCCCAACGTGGAGAGCTACATAGCACGCAACGTTTCGGAGTCCTGACCTCTCAGGAGGACGGAAGCAACGGGTTAGGTTCCATGACATACTCGCAGCTGCCACTAACTGCTGCCAGTAAGTGCATGTGTGTGCCTAGGTTCTCGAGGGGTCTTAAGTACCTTCCCACCCGACATAGTTGCTCACCTTCTCTTTCTGCAATGTCTGCGCCGGGCAATGGATAGGTCGCGGATGTTTGTGCGTTATGGCTATGCTGAATTATAACCTTGTTTTGTAGGTAACTTTAGTGTAGACTTGGCTCGTGAAAAAAATGCTGTGTCACCTGAGGCCATCCATCCTCGCTGACCAAAAACCAGATCCGATACACAGCATCTTGCAGCCCTTTACAAACGCACGATGGCGTGCATTCGTCTGCTGTGCTACCCGCTAGCGGAAAGGATCGGCGCCCGCTTCCACATTATAGCCCGATTTGGATGTCTTCCTGTTCCTGATTGGTCAGTTGACCGCATTGTCGACGATCGGCCGATGCCGCTAACTTCCAGGTCCAAGCCGTCCATTGACGTCCGTGGCTAGGAAGATGGTACCTTAGTTATATTGCCGTCAGTCTATCTCTGTATGGCTGTTTCTAACGGAGCGACCTGAATCTATGTACTTGTACTGCAACGCCTCCTAACCGTCCTGTCACTTTCTGTCCACGAACGCACCTTTCCGTTAACCTTTTTTTTCCCTGCCTTACTTTTTTTCGAGATCCAAACCCAGTCTATCCCAACATCAATGTCGAGCCCTGGTCTTTATCTTCATTTTTTGTACCCCCACCGTAAATTGGTCAATAGCATTACGATTTGATATTGTTGTCTCCTTTGGTGAGACAGCCGATCCCTTCGTGACGGAGTTGAACGCAGGAAGAAACCAAGAAAATACCTGGCCAAGCCCCTGGATGCCTCCAATTCAGTGTCCTTTAGGGTGATAATAAGGGAAGAGAGGTGCCATCTGATTACCCTAGATGTCTTCCCAAGCAGGCAGAGTTCTGTTTACCTCCGCCCCTGTAGCGTCCGGTCCGTGGAAATGCCGCAAGGAAATTCACACCGTTCCGCGTTAGTCGTAACCTTCGTTGCACTTCGTGACCGTTGTTTCCTCCTCTTTCATGGCCACTCTACCATGACATGACAATATAAATCTCAGGCAGTCAGCTTGCTGTACGTGGCCCCTCAGGTGTCGTGAGCCGAAGAACATCCACGGCAACCGCACACCCACTGAACTTTTGTTTCTCGGGCGACACGACAAGACGCTGGGCCTGTGTTGAGCGAGACCGGCGTATCGAGTTAGGAAGCTCTGGTCCAGATGGTGTCGTCAAGCTCTGACTGGGAGGAGGCTTCTCCTGCAGCCGAAACGTGTTGTGCACGTCGCCGTCTTCTCGGCTTCCCCATGATGTCTGCCAGCTGGTTAGAAAACTAAAAAAAAATGCACTCCCATATTGAAGTCGGGCAGGCGGAATTGGGGCACTCATTAATGTACCTCTTTAAGCGTGAAGAAGGCATAGAGCTTGATCAAGCCGTGAAAATAACCAAACAGGATGGATACCGGCAAGAACACGAGGTCACTCGGATTTTTGCGAAAGAGTCCAAGCAGTTTGACTACTTTGGTAAAACCAAACATGAATATAATCTCGGCCGTGAGCAAAAAGTAGCGGCTCCTGAACTCCCAGTTTTCCGTACCCCACCAGCATGAGCAGAGCAGGAGGGGGTCGACCACGAAGGCCAGCGACGTAAACGTGGTCAAGTGCAGTGCATAAGTGCACCAGGGCTGTTGTCTGTCATTGAGAGTACTGTAAGTAAATGGTCCGGACTCATAGAAATGGGGGGGGGGGGGCCGCGAGAAAGGGGCTGGCATACGTCCACACATATCTGTCGTGCACAAGACTAGTCCAGTTGCTCCTCCAGTTGCTCCTCGCCCAGCGTGAGCATTGGTAGAGGAACTTTATGCTGTTTTCCAGAGTTGTCTCAATCTCGCACTCGGGCTCGTACTGAATCCATGTCTTCCACTGATGGGCCACCAGCCACCGCGTCACAAAGTTGTCGTCGTCGGCATTGAGTATGTACCGACCCCATTTCTCGTTCTTGAAACTCCCCAAGAAGTTGTAGCTCTTGAGGATCTCGGTCCGGTAGGCGCCAGTGCGACCAGACATGCACGATGTTCCACCGTCGATGTTGTGGGTGGCTGAGATCTCAAAATTCCGCCGTTCGATGTAGGCGGCACCGAGCCAGTTGAAGATGCGAGTCACGACGCCTCCGTCCACGCGCTTCACCCTTTGGCAAGTCCCGACTCCGCCGATCTTATCGTCTTCGAACGGGGCGAGCAGCCACGGCATTAGCGTCGACGGCCACTCCACGTCATCGTCGGCCATTACGGTTATGGCCGTCTTCACGTGGTCGTCTTCGAGCGCCTTGCAGAGCTGCAGGCGCTTGTTTGCTTTGTCCACGTGCAGAACGTCAATTTCGGTTGGAGGAGGGCATGCCGGTCCACGCAGCGTCGCAGCCACCCGCCTCAGCGCCTCGTGTTTATTCCACGTGGTCACCAGTACCAGCTTCGCCGGTTTGCAGGCCAGAATGCTCTCTAGCGAGGGCCGCAGCTCCTCCGGCCTGTTGTGAATGGTGGGTATAACCACTGTGACATCCTCCGAGGTGTACTTTGGTTTCTCCCAGTTTGGCACCTTGGACTTGTATGTCCAGTGGCTGTAGCAGTGAACGATCAGTCGCACGTAGCGCCAAAGCCTAGATATACAGTTAGCCCAATCCTGGCAAGTCAGGTGGTGACCATTGAGAGCAGAGACACGCGGCAAACAAGGGCAGGCACGCCATCGCCGTTGAGAGCCATACCAGGTGATAATGTGCAGAATATACCAAAACCGTGCAGACCAGAGAAAGTCCAGCCTCGGAATCAGCACATCTACCAACCCAGACATGCTGAGTTGACCGAAAGGCCCCAATTACCAGCCAAAAGAAAAGCTGGGTCGGACGACAAGCGGGGAGCGAGAGCGGCGGATATGGAAACCAAGAGAGGGCACGGCCGTGGCATAGGAATAACGGCTGACGTGGGCCGGTTAAGGGGGTCGCGGATGGGAGGAGAGCCAGTTCGGCGGATGAATTTTGACGGCAGGGCGCTCGTGCATCGGACGCCTCCGAGAGACAGGAGTTACCGTAAGCGTGGGCTCCTTGCTCCCTGTAGCGCGGAGGGACGGAGGGAGGGACGGAGGGAAGAGCGTGGAGTTTCTGGCTTAGATAATAGCAAAGGCTGAAATCAAGCAAGAACGACCGATACAGGCTACCTCTGCCCGGCACGACGGCGAGGGCGTTTGGCCGCCGGCGAGCTAGCACCAGGGAGGAGTGACGAAAACCAGACGACTAGCACGTCAAGGAAACAAAGCCATTGCAAGGACCGATTGGCCTCAAGATAACAATGACGGAAAGAAGAATACGAAAAATAAAGAGAGAAATCGGGGGACCGCAGAGATATCCTCAGGGTCCAGACTCGGGGAGGGAGGGCCGAGATATATAGTAGGCTCGTGGAACGAAAAGAGACGTATCTACCTGACTTATGTACTCAGGTAGGTACGGTGCATGGCAGCTACCACCTTGGTAGCAGAAAAGGTACAGTTCTGCTTGGGGGAAGATGAGACAAGCAAAGTACAAGACGTCGGCCGCAAGACTTTGCGGGTACAGACGTTTCTTCGTTCCCTTCCGTGCATGTTGTACCCCATACATAGCCGGCCGAATGTGTAGAGGCAATCTTGAAGGATGCAGTCGTACTGGTGCATGTACAGCCCGAGCCGCGCCCCAGTCCATCAACACTGCTCCGCTAGTTAGTGTGTCTCTTGCTTTCCCTTCGTATCTTTGTTTAGGTGTGCTGGATAGGTACGTTCCAGTACCTTCGTCGAGCATACACAAGAAGGGAAAACGTTAGATGACAGGCGAGAAGCGGGTGGTTAGGGCAAGTGCGGGTATGTATGTACTCACGCAGTAGACCATGCCCATGTTCACGCATACAACTAAGGTATGTAGCATCCTTCAAGCATTGGTCGCTGAATTGATGCAACAGTTTTTGCTCGATTCGACGTCGAATCGGGATTGTATAGGGGGGTGTGCCTAAACCAGAGGCTTGCCAAGGCGAATTAGAGCCGTTTGGGAGGGAGGGGTGCGTGCGGCAAAATGCCCACAAGCTGCAGTTTAATCTTCTCATTTTTATATCCGTTTCTTGGTTTCTTCTTTGCATGCGCTTTTCGACAGTCCATGTCCATCTTGGCTCTCGCGATTTCGAAGCAGCCTGTCTCGAAGGAGCTATGCTACTTCCCGCATGGAAAGTTTGTCACGACTTCTATGGTCTCCCGTCGAGGCACGCCTCCAGCGCCATCGTAGATACCTATCGTACGGTATGCATAGGTATATAGCGAGGAAACGTGAATTCGATCATGTCTACCCGAGGCAAACACCGGTATGTACTGTGCCTACTGTAGACTGAATACCTTATACATACGAAGTAGAGCTGCAGCTGGAGAGGCATTGCACCACCACCCCACCAAATCGCCGAGTGAATGAGGTTTAAGTTGGATTGCGGAGTCATGTTAGGGTCCACCATCACGATTACCACAGTCACTCAAGCAGGTACTGTATGTATGTACAATACAGTACAGTACTGTACCTTAGGTGAGCTACCTTAGCCACTATTCCTATGTATGTACCTCGAAGTACAGCACCCAGCAAGCAACTTGAAAACATTCAGGAAGGCGTTCTTGAGGCGGAAATCACGCCTAGCCTATGCTCCATGAGTCTCCCACATCCAGGCCGTCTCTGATGACGGCCTAGATCTCTGCCGGCGACCCATTGTGCGTGTGCTTGCAGATTTCCTTAGCAATCGTTTTCCCGCGTACTGCCTGCTGGCAGCGCCCAACAAGAGCTATCACATGGAAACCAGTCCTGGCTAGGTAATTGGTTTGTCGCCAGCCTCTCGCTAGCCAGCAGTGGAATTCGCTGCGCTAATGACTGCGCGTAGACATCTCACGAGTGGACACGACACAATCGCCATCGGACGGGATCGCGGCTCACAAGATGCGGAGATCGGTGTTGGGGCCGATTTAGTGGAATTTTGGGGCTTCTTGGCACCACCTCAACGGCCCTGCTGACAACAGCTGCGCAACAATACTGGGGTAATGTTCGTACCTTCCTTACTAGGTTGTCAGCCAGTCCTAGTCCTAAAAGTACCTTAACTTACCGTAGGTATTGGACAGTACATTACCGTCACTGTGCTCGATGCGATGTGTACCCCAGCAATTGGAGCTGCTTTCCGTACTTGAACTACCTCCGTACGATTCGGGCTGAATTGTAAGAATGGCAATCGCTCAAGGAAAAGGAAAGCCTTCCCGCTCGACGTGGCTTTCGCGCATCCCTGTCCAGGGTCCCCGGTAAGCTTGAACGGAAGAGAGTGCCCACCCCTTTTTCGGCACAATCCCGCCTCGGGTTGGGTCCACGGAAGGAACAAACGTTTTCAGAAGATGGAATTGCGCTCAAGGTAATTACTGAAGGGCAGCCATTCTGTGGGCTGAGACTACCAAAGCAATCCATGGACTGCGAACGGGCATATCCGGCCGAGCCCATTTGAAGAGTGCATGGAAGCTTGGGGCTCTGTTAACTGCTGCTACGTTAACGGCTGGGAAGCCATCCATACCATGGACCAATAACTCCCTGATAGGGAGAACTTCGTACAGCACCTAGGATGCTGTGTCTGGAGTCTGAACCGTCAACTTTGGGCCCCGGCTTAGTATTGTACATCAAGTACATACCCGCACAATATAGCGCAAGACGGCCGCTCAGACTGCTTCAAAGACCATCAACACCATGAACCAGAAAAGGCCCCTGAGGGGCTCAGCGTGGTTCCCGCCCGGGCATATCGACTAATCGGGCCTTGTACGGGATCTCTACCCGTTTTAAATATGAGAGTGGTTTGACCCACCTAACTGTGAGGGAGCAAGTCGTTTTGTGACTTTGTCCGCGGGCAGGATCGTTAGATGAAGGTTTTGTGAGATTGCAAGGGACCTGCAAGACTTCGGTGTGCCAGGAACGTCAAGATTGGCTCGTCTCTTGGCATGCTGGGACTGCTAACGGACGCGAAGGACCTCGCCGCACGACACAGACTGTGATGCGCTAATACCCCACGGCCGGTCTGCGCTCGCAATGACCAATACAACAACAGTGCAATCGCATAAGTTAGTTCTCATTCAGCAGCATTTGTGTGTTCATCCCAGCGAACCGCTGCCGAGCCAGAGGAATGTGAAATAGCCATATGCATGAAGTATCGTAAGAGCGCCGCCCACGCCGTTGCTCTACCTGGACAAGACGGCTCGGGGCTTGAGGATTGTTGAAGTGAATCACCAAAACCCACCTCTTCCTGCAGTAGGTACACTGTACCTGAGATCGAGGATCTCACAAATGTTAACGGCAGGCCGAAACCCGGCACACCGTGGGCTCCGGGGATAATGTTGACTCGGGCCATATTTTCGGCTAGCCCAGCCGACCCTGCCATCGGCTGAGGTGAGGAGTAGACCAGCCGAGACCAGCGAAGGATCAGACAAGTCTCTGGCAACAGTTTTCCAGGTTGGTTTGTTGAGAAAAGGAGATTCATTACATACAATACCTTACATATTTATGTATTGTACAGTACCTCCGTGGTTTCCAGGCTGCTGTACGGAGTACTTCGTAAGCGTTGGACTTATGGAACATAATCTACATGAAATCGTTTACCTCTATACGTATAGAGCGTACGTAACTGAATGAAATGCCGCACCGGAGGCTCGCTTCGAAGCCAACGTAAGGTTCCTCTGTACCTGGATGTACGTGCAGTACAGTACATACAAGTACAGTACAGTACAGTACAATACGGAGTACATGTATGGCTGGCTGCGGCACAACTTGAACCATGTCTCAAACTGTCAGCGGTATTCTGCACGGTCTTGAACGACAAGCAAGAGCATCCTCACTGAACGTTAAGTGGAGTGCTTGTTGCTCAATCGTGACGGCTTCGGATAAGACCGCGATCGTCAAGGGCTAAGTTGCATCCTGCCGCCAGCCCAGGTGGGGCACCTAACATTTGGCTCCATTACACAGTACCTGTCTTTTTGTCAGAGCCAGGCTCTTCATCAGAGTACCTGTCGCTATCGTACAGGACTGAGGTGTATCGAAAACAGCACCAGCAGTTCCCCGGAGCAACGGGCTGTAATCATAAACATGGCCGTACAGGTTGAGAAACCATGAAGTTGATCTTGCCAGAATCAGATAATCATTAGTGTTACTCTGTACTTCGCACTACACAAGCATTCACGTATTGTATGTATCTTACATACAATGATGTAAGTTACCCAATTGCTTACAGTACTAACTGTGTCTCGATGTTTTTTTCACGACTGTGATTGCTAAGGCACGTGCTCGAGCTCCTTCCTTTTTACCGGCAACTCATCAGAGTTGAAGTGGGAACTTGAAGCAAACGCCAACACCCGGGTTAGTCAATGGACATAAACACTGAAACCATCGTGAGATTGTCTTGGGCAAAAATCTGAGCGATTGTAGCTATATCCCTGTCTCCAAACTCCAAAGGGCCTTGTCGATGTCGTGACCGACAAATCGCCATCCGACTCGATTTCTGCAGGGCCAGTGCAAATCCAAGCCAGCCGTTCATTGCCCTCGGTCTGTCGCTCCTCGCAAGAATCGTGGAAAGTCTAGGCGACAGTCAAGTCAAAATGTCAGACCTTGGAGCTTAGCCCAATCTTTCGGGGTGCGCCATCACACACAGCGGTTGCTGTCTGATCGTTGGCCCACTACCGTCGCAATACTGCTAACGTTATGGTCTATCGTCGAAATTCTGTGTCTCGGACGCTGTTTGTTTGCTGGCAGTCATATCATGGCCCCCGCCGAGCGTGCAGTTCCAAATCCCACGAGCCGGCCACGGCAGTTGAATTGACGAGACCCGGAACCTGCTTCATCAGGATTCGACCGAGGCGGCGAGGCCATCGCCAGGTCAGGCTATGTACAGTACCTAGAATGGTGTTGCGGACCGCTTCTGGAGCTGGGTGGCGCCAAACTTGTCGGCATCACGGTACCGAGCTCTAACGGACGCTGGCGAGAACGTCATTATCACCTTCTGAACTCGCTCGTCATCAGATTTTATGGGCTAAATATTGAAACTGCAGAACGTGCCGCCGGCTGCCACGCCCTATTCACCTGGCCCAAGGTGTAGCTCCTCGCAATGAAACTCGCATACACTTTTGTACAATACAATACGTCTAGGCAACTATACTACATATCCGCATCCGGCAGTGCTTCTCCGCGCGACACTATCGGCATCGTCCCAAGGGTCCAGTGGCGTCATTCGCCTAGACGGGCTTCTAGGGCTGACGCGGGCAGGTTCTATTCCCATCTCAGTCGTCTGGGCGACTGTTTCGCCAGTGCATATTGAAGATCACGGAGCTTCAGCCAGCAAACGGTTTGCTAAAATGGAACCCAACCCGCGGGCCAAGATCATGTCTAGGAGTGGATCGCGCGGGAGCGCATGCTTCGGGGATGCAGGAAGGCCATTCCGGTCGATGCGGACGATCTGTATGATCCGCATGTCCGCAGCAGAACCTTCCTCCGCTGGCACTATGTTTTTGGATAAACTGTCGCCGAAATCGAGAGGAGCCCGAGCCGAACCGGCGTTTCCATGGATCGCTCTACACAAAGGGCCGGTGAACAGGGGTATTGAAATTTTTTTGTCCCCCTTGCCTCGAGCAATCTTCTTCATGGCACATTTGTCCCGCATGCCCTAGAGCTTGGTTGCATTGTTACAATGCTGTGCGTTGTTGGCCCCTCTGATGCAAGCACGCAGGGGTTAGGCCAACAAATCCTGTCTTTAAGTGCAGCAGGACGATAGGATTCGCCGTCCGAGCAAGATCTAGGGAAATTCCTGCCCCCCATGCCCTGGAATACCGGACCGTCTGCTGTACGGGAGACCACGACACAGCTCCATGTCTGCGGGAGGCGACTGGCAGAGAGCCCTTGGTCGATGTTGCTTGGACGACTTCAACATGCTGGCAGAGCTACCACGGCCTGACTGACGACCAGCTGTCAAGCGAGCTATCCGTCATGCCGCGGAGTTCTCAAGACTCCTCGCCCAAGTCGCGGCCAAATCAGCAGGTTGTGAGACCCAAGACTTTGATTTGCCCTTACAACATGTCTCCTTCTTAGGAGGCTCTGGAGGCAATACTTGCGTCTTTGGCTGGATCGTCTCTAGTTGACCCAGGATGCACAAGTTCCGAGAATGGATACGCACTCCGAGCAGTCGCTAGTGGCGCTGTGGCGATTGGTGGTAGCATAGCCGCGAGCTTGCTTAAAGTCACAGCATATTGTTGTTGAGCAACTGGACTGGAAACGGGCTGTGATATGGCGAGCAGTTTCATTTGACCGTGGCGAGTGCCACTTCTAAGTACAGGGTTGACTGGGTCTGGGGCATGACGAAGAAATGGTGGATCTTTGCCCTCCCGGAGGTACAGTTACCTCATGGAGATGGTCCTTCGACAGAGTTCCCCGGTCATCTCAGCTGTCACGCGAACCGTCGTGTCTGCGATAGATGTGTGCATTGTTCTCTGGTTGGCGAGCATATCATACACGCTTTGAACCCCTCCAGCATCCCCAACTGAAGCCGGACTGCTGGTCGGCACCGTTGCATGGCTCCTCTGATCACCAGTCTTTCAACTGCAGCGGAATAACCATCGCCACATTTGGCTTTCCCCTCCCCTACGGCAACTAGCTGTTCTTTCGAGAAGGATACCCCGCGCTCCGCAGTTCTAGGCCCGCCTCGACGGCCCCCGGCACCGGATAGGAAGGCGATCACCCGCAAGAATGAGGGGTCCGAGGATGTGTGGGGGAACATTCGAGGTACATGAAGATTTACCGTCTCCGAGCCTAGAGAGCGGAGTGGAAGCCCTTTAGCGGCCCAGCGTTGACAATGGCCGCGAACCCGCTGGGGCCTCGTGGCTAAAGACCCCGTTTCTGACGGCGGCTGCTCCGCTGACCGCGGAGTACAGAGATATGGACGAGCTCGCCTCATAGTCGTCCTACCATACGGATACGGATCAGCAGAAGAGCAGCAGGGCTTGACTACCAACTCTGGTAAGCTCTGCAGAGCCAACCAACTCCGCTGCGTCGGACACCCAGCACGCTTCCCCGAAGCTGTCGCTAGTGGCAAATCGACGTCTAGGTCAGGCGGGCTGATCCAACCGGACTGTGATCGCGCCCTGAACCGTCGGGGTCGTGAAGTTGCCGCGGGGTCGAATTCATTTCGCCACAGCACGTATCGTAACCAGAGGGTTAGGTGAACGTCTTGGCCACGAAGGCTTCAGGGGATCTTCCTACATCCACACGCTAAGGTCTTGAGTTATGGCGGTCGGCGAATCGCAGAAGCCTCTTGGAGCTGTTGTCCTCAGACATCCCCGCCGTTCCTTTATTGGAAGTGTGCTGGCGTCCGTTTCCACATTCTGATGTGAGACACGTTAGATCTAAATCCCGTTACATGTGTGTTGGCAAGCAAGGGCGCAGGGAGTACGGCTAGCTATGCGGAGCAGTCCTTTCCTTCTTTCCTCCCCTTTCCGCAGTTGTAGTTGTCGACTCCGGCGGTTAAGATGCTGCCCTGGTATAACGGCAACCCTGTGGGCCTTTGCTTAAGCGTCGATCTTCTGCTTCCGAGTGCTCTGGGGCTTTTTTGTCAACATGACGATGTTGGACAGGCTGCTACTCTGAGTAAGGCTGTTCCCGTTGAATGATAAGACCTAAGTAAGGTACCCCAGACTTCGATACGGGGTACGATACCCCTTAACTACACAAAGACCTCCACAAATTCCAAACCTCTTAAGAGAGACAGGACAGACCCATGTTCACAGGGCGAGGAGGGCGGCTCCGTTGTCAAGATCGGGCTGAGCTTCCGGCACTTCAAACAGCCGAGAGACGGCTGGAGATGAGCCCGGGCCGTGGTTTCAGCCACAACCTACCGCGTCCCTATGGCCAAGCTTTGAGGACCCGGGTGGCCATTCCGAGAGACGGCAGGCATGGTTTCGCCTCTTTTCTCGAGAAGACAGAAATGGAAAACGAAACGAGACCGAGACCGGGTTCCTGTTTGGGAATATGCCCGGCATCAAAGAGCTACAATATGTTGGGAAACAGGGACTTCTTCATGAATATACTTGGGCCAACCGGAGGGCTCCTGGGAAAAAAAACTGCTTCCGGATAACTTCGTTGCAATTGCAATAGCGGATTCCGGGCAGTATTATCATCTCCCGCACTATCTGCAGATGGGGGGAAGTATTCGGGGATATTAGCTATCGACAGAAGCATGCAGGGGAGATTTGGCAAGGCATTATCTGTACAAAGTGCAGGCAAACCTCTCGAGCTACGCTATCTCTCCGGCCTATTTTGTGGCCTTGGGATGCAATGCAGCAATGCAGATTGACAGGAGAGGCAGGTCAAGTCAAAAATATGAGGACGGGCTCCGACTCTGGGCCGCCTGGGATTTTCCCGCACAGGCGACAGCAGCTCGCCATCAACGAAATTATGAGGTGGTCGGTGTATGAAACTCGAGTACACTACCTCCGTGGATGGTCGCCAAACTACGAGGAACCCTTATCTATTTTTCTTCTCTGTTCTCCCCTTCCTGGTGGGCACATATCTGTGAAATGTGCCGAGTGCTTCTCTGTTGCTAGGTTACCGGATATAAGGGAGTCGGATGAAGGAGGATCCAACGCGGGGCTTCGGTCCTTCTTCCTCGCCGCCCGCTCAGCGCGATCCAACCCCACCCGTTGGACGCCTGGGAGACCGCCCGAGGCAGAAACACGCCGGCCGGCTCGGCATTGCGGGGCCTGTGTAGCGGAGAGCGCACCCAGATATGTACATATGTACTGTTGTAGGTTGCAAACGCCAGGAGAAAGCGGGTCCTGTATTTTTTGATAGTACTGGGCCTTCCCAGCGCGCAGCAACTGCTACTGAGTTCTAAATCTTCCCTATATATTTTGCAGCCTACAGTGTACTGTACAAGGTGCTGTGGGATCGGATCGCATGTGCAAGTGGTGGATGGCCCAAATATCGGACGAGGAATGGACCCCCTTGGGCAACATAGAGGGACAGGAGATACACAACTTACCGCTCACAGCCAGGCTCACAGGACTGTCGCACATATCTTAGATCATCGAGTCGTCCTTTTGGCTGAGGCTTCCGGCCAGTGTCTCGAGCCGCGCATTCGTACGGTTGCTGGAGGTTACACCGCCCGCCCGGAAACGTGAATCGGAGTAAGACAGCGGAGTAAGACACGGGAGCAATCGTCAGGCCGTTTGCATAACGGCAGTCTCAAGTTGCTCAACGATCTGATCAGCGTCTTTTTCCGCCGAAAAAAACGTGAAACATATCGTGTGCACTCGCGTTGCTTGTTGGAGCAAAGGGTTTATCGGAGTGGATATTGGCGCGTCGCGGTGTCCACCCTCATTGTCTGCATCCGGCTAGTGCCGCTATCATCGCGATTCTGGGCTTCGAGGCTCAGGGGAGAGCTCTTGACCGCCGGCAGAGACCCGAATTCCGCGGTCCGTGTGAATGAGAAAATTTGCTGCTCGTCGTCCATGACAGCTCAGGCCATATCGCGAAGCGGAGAACAAAAAACTTTACTGCCTGGCTATGACCGTGTTATGCCGACAATGATGCTCATAGAACTTTGGATTTGCGGCCGTGCTGTGCTGTGGTTATCTGCATTAGCCATTCCATTGTTCTCCTCCTTTTGTATCCAATGACACGGGCTGCAGCCAATTCCGGTCAACATCCAATCATTCTAGCGAGCCAGATAGCAGGTGTGTGGCGGACGAACGTAGACTCTCACCGCTGAGTGGCCGCGCGAGACCGCCTTCTTCAGGCCCCGCGCCGGCCCCTCCCCAACCCCAGCCCCAGCCCACAAGCCCCCTGTCGGCCCCTCATCTCTCCCCCACACTTGCTGATGGTTCTGGACAGAGGGGAATGAGGCTGATCACTATGTAAATGTAGGCTGTGCTTGGCCGCTCGGTGTGGTGTCGATTCCGTAAGTTGTCGCAAAAGCGCAAACCTTCGCTTGCCGGCATTCGTCATCCCCCCTTCATACCAACGGTCCCCCTTTGTTCGCCAATCCGTCAACCATTTGCCTCAATTACCGGACGGTCGCACAATTGTTGCTTTGGCCGGTGTTCCCCGTTGATGCAGGGCAACCGGAACACTGTGCAGGTCGCAGCTGGAGACTGGGATTTTTGCCTGCGATCTTGCTTGCTTCGCTCAAGTGCCTTGTCCTGTCCACTCTCAAGGTCTCAATTGTGTGTCGGTGGTCGTCCGTGATCGGGGACGACGAAAAGTTCTGCCGTCCATTTTGCAAGCCCGCCAAATGCTCTTCAAAAGGCCCGACGTGGCCGCCGTCTCGATTCCCCGCGTCTCGTGCGTGACGCGGCGATAGTGCCGACGGTCCCGTCGCTGGGTGGCTTTCCATCGCTCGGCGCTGACAGCTCGCACTACTTCCTCATTTCGTTCTGGTCCTTTTTGGTAGGCCGGTTGTCGTTGCAAGAAGATTGAGGGATGCCCGGCATGGCGTCGAACAAAATCACCAAGACGAAGGGCAAGATGGTCAAGCCGATTCTGAAGAAGCTGTCGCACTCGGAGAAGAACTCGCTGGATTTGGATCGGGGGTGGGATGAGCAGTCAGTCGAGCAGCTGGAAAATAGCGGG
This sequence comes from Canariomyces notabilis, assembly GCF_033297395.1. Classification (NCBI taxonomy): domain Eukaryota; kingdom Fungi; phylum Ascomycota; class Sordariomycetes; order Sordariales; family Chaetomiaceae; genus Canariomyces; species Canariomyces notabilis. Next base: position 2,055,883 of record NW_027041824.1, read on the forward strand.
GGGAATGAGTTTTATGCTCCGACAGCGAGGGACGTTAGCTTTGGATTTTTGGGTGGTTATGGGGCAGTTGGCGACGCCGGCGTGGTAGGTAGTGTGGGGAGCGGCTTCCGAGCAAAGTTTCAACACGGTCGTTCTGGATCGCAAGCGTCGACCGGGAGCGGTCCGCGCGGTGCCTTCGTCCATCCTTTTGCTCAGACTCCGCGCACAGCAACCCCTCCTCTGTCGTACGCCAATTCACTTGCCTCGTTTGACAACAACAACACGCACAGCGGAAGGGACCACTCGCCCACCATCACAGAAAACGAGGACGACGACGAATTCGATGCCACAACGACCTATTCTCAGTCCCACTCCCACTCCCACGCCCGCTCTCACACTCACACTCATACTCATCACCATCCTCACCTTCATCACCCGTCTGACTCCCAACCTCCCCCTCCGCCGCCTTCCATCTCACAATCTACCCTACGACGCTCATCGATCAACACGATCAACAGCGGCCACCGCACACCTTCCTTCCCCGAAACCCAGGCGGCCTCAAAACCGCCCTCTCTTCGCATCAACACAGGCCGTTCCGTCTCGGGCACCTCCCGCCTCGCACACGGCAGCGGAAGCGGGGCCAGCAGCATTCCCAACGCTAGTCGCTCAGACTTGCATCTCAGCAACAATAACAGCAGCGTACCGCATCTCAACCTGAGCGTGAGCATAAGCGGCACGCTCGACTCGCCGACGGGCAGTCTCGGCGGCGGCAGCAGTACGATCCTCTCCACTTCCACTTCGCAACAGCAGCAATCACAAGCAACCCAGTCACAAATGTCGCCCCTCCGCAGCTCGCTCGACTTGGCCTTTCCGCGCCTGCGCAGCCGCTCCGAGCTGGACACGGCGGCGCGCGCTGAGAACATCCGTGCAGCTCGCCGCAAGTTTGAGGAGCGCGAGCGCGCCAAGGAGGAGAAGCACGACCGCGAGATGATCCGCAAGCGCGAGCGCAGGGATACCAAGGAGGCCAAGAGCATCGAAAAGGGCGAGACCGTCCATCACCGCAAGGTCAGTTCCACGTCAAGCAGTACTTCCGCGGTGCCGGATAGCGGCGGCGGTCCCGGCGGCGGTGTGGGGCTGCAAAAGGCGGGGACTTGGACGGCTGGCGGAAGGAACTCGCCTCGTCTAATGGGGAGTAGAAAGGGGAGCGGGGCTTGGGGGGGCAGCGGGGTTGAGATTGCCGAGCATCAATCACAGCATCGGTCGTCGCCGTTTCTGGGACGGGGAGCGGGTGGCTTTGCATCGTCTTCGGCGCCGGCAGGGACGATAGGGTCGCAGCATCACCCTCACCATCATCAGGGGCTTGGAATTGGTCTTGGGAGGAAGAGGCACACTGCTTCGCCGGCGCCGGATGCCGCGATGACTGGTGCGGCCTCGACGGTCACAGGAGAGAAGCAGATGGGGTTTGCCAGCCGCAAGTACGAGAGCGTGCCGTTGCAGACGCCGCCCGCGTTCGGGCCCGGCGTGGACGATGTGCGGTTCGAGCAGACGCGCCCCAGGAGGGGCAGCGGCGCCAAGCGGAAGACCCAGAGCTACTGGCAGGGCTTCCTCCTCTGGCTGAGGACCAAGCTGTGGCGGCTTGGAGGCCACTAGATGGGTTTTGGCCGGGTAACCCAGCGGGTGAACAGCAACTGCCTTGGGATTTATGGACACACGGCTACCTCGGAGTACGCAGAACCAATCATCACTTCTTTTCTGCCCTGCGAACCTTGTTTTCCCAGCTATGGAATTGGTTTGATACCAGGGACAGCGTTCACATAACGCAGTTTGCTGTCCTCAACTTTCAGCGTTCATGCGGCGCTGTGTCCCCGTTGAGGACGATGGAAGGCGGGCGGCTCCGCGGGCAGCGCAGAGCAGCTGCAGCGGACAGGGAACAAGCAACAAAGTTTCGAGCTTGCATTTTTGCTCTTTCTCTCACCATGGCTTCGAGAGCGGCGTTCAGGACTGGACAGCACTAGGCTGGATTAGGATCTCCTCTCCAACGAGGATAGCATCCCGGAGGTTGGTTGTTTTCTAAGGACCTATCTGGAGAAGGGCGTCGAGGTTAGGAATATTATATCTTTTATTCCTTCACCTGCTGCTCTATTCGCTGCACTTGTGAACCTGGTGTCTCTTGTGATCGCTTTATTTTCCAGGTTATGGCACTCGCGACCTGGGTAAGGTACTGATCGTTCTCCCGGTCTGTCTAAGCTGTCGTTGTTTCGAGCGGAAGTGGCGTTGGACTTCCCCACCTCAACTCTTTCTCGATCCTCCCCGCCTTCCAATTCCCGTCATACAAGGTGGACCCAACTTTACATGGAAACCAAAAGCCCCAATATGTACAACGCCAACTTTAGCACGTAGCATTAGGGCGTGGATCCGAGGCACAAGACTAACCGCGGCGGCACAGCCGGACGATATACATATGCTTTCTACTTGACGTCAGTAACACTCGATGGCATGAGCTAAGCAACATTTGATGATCTGACCTGAGCAACACTCAAATGATCATCGGGCAGCTGTGAGTTACTTAAAAATTTTGAAATCCGAGATATTCCAGGTTGCGAGCAATTTAAGAGTCCTCAAGTACAAGTCAAACCCTGGAAGGATCGACGTTGGTCGTCGCTTCAGGCCGACCCACGACGGATCCTCCTCTATAAGATAAACAGGGGTCACAGCTCAAGCTCGTCTGGCAATCCAAGCTGGCCTTATTCACGGCACGCTGCCCAGCTGGCTTATAATCCTGTGAGCAGCTGCCTGTGGTTGAACCAGTTGATATCCGCCAGTGTACGAATTAGCACAAACATCTTTTGTCTGTCAACTTACCTGGTTGAAGCACGGCAAACTCCGATAATAACAACAACCAATGGCTCCGGCACGCCGTTTCGCTAACCACCCCGGAACGAAAGAGGCACCCGCTTCTGCCCTCGAGTATCGCTTCGACAATGACGAGAACCCCGCGCTGCGGGGATTGCCTCTTGTGTTGGCCTCGCTTGTGTAAGTGCTTGCTTCGCTGCTTGGTACGAGAACCCCATCAGCCTCTAACTGCTCGTAGAGCTTCAAGCTCAGAGTGGGTTCAGAAACTCCTTTGGACAAACGCCAAGTTCAGCCAGTTGAGGTACCTTCCAGGCTTGGAGCAAACGAGCTGGAGGCTGGAGGTACAGTGACATCCCTCGCCCCGGGCAAGTATAACTCCGTTAGTGATGCTGATTTGCGCCCAAAGCCGAACGTGATTCCCCTTGGCGATGGCAGCTCTCCGGAAGGCATGCTTGAGCTGGGACCCGAGCTTCAGCAGCCCCAGCCTGCGCATCTCCCCGGCAGATTTTACTCGGTGGCCGACTACCACGAGCTCTACAAGTCCGGGGAAGCCACCCCGCTGCAGCTGGTCGAGACGCTCCTCCCGCTCATCAGGCGGGACGTGCAGCCTCAGTCCAAGTATGCGGTGGCCTGGACACAGACCAATGTGGACGAGGTCCTGGCCGCCGCCAGGGCGTCGACTGAACGTTGGGCGGCGGGAAAGCCCCTTGGCCTTCTGGACGGCGTCCCGTTTGGTGTCAAAGACGATACCGAAGTAAAGGGCTACGTCTCGATGATGGGCATGAAGGTGAACAAGGCCGAGGAGTATTTTAACAGGCCTGAGGAGAAAACCGTCTGGCCAGCGAAGATGCTCGAGGAGGCGGGCGCTATCATGGTAGGAAAGATGAACCAGCATGAGATTGGCATGGGTATGTTGTTATGTCCTTCTTTGTCAGAGTTTTGGAGGCTGACGTTTCGATAGACACGACCGGCTGCAATGTAAGTACTATTCCACATCTCGAGATCGACGAGTTATGGCAGCTAAAGTGCAACTCAACAAGCCGACGACTGGGACAGCTACCAATTGGTACAATAAGCTGTACTATCCCGGTGGATCGTCGTCTGGGGCAGGTTCGGCTCTTAGCGCTGGCATCGTTCCCATAACTCTTGGGACAGACGCGGGTGAGTACGGGTTGTTCGAGAGCCTAGAGGATATAACTGACACATTTCCCAGGAGGCAGCGTGCGAATTCCATCAGCATTTTGCGGCGTGTATGGCCTCAAGACCACTTTCAACCGGCTATGCAACAGGAATTCAGCCTTCTGCGTCATTGGGCCTCTAACATCGACAGTGGCGGATCTAACGATTGCATACCGGTTCATGTCGCAACGGAATCCGGATGACCCTGCCCAGAACCTGTTCGCTGTCTCAATGCCCCCAGAGCCGTCAGCCAAAAAGTACCTTGGCATCTGTCGAGATTGGATAGCCATATCGGACCCGGATGTGAGAGGAATCTTTGACACAACCTTGGCCCACCTCACCTCGCAGATGGGTTACGAAGCGGTCGATATCAAGCTTCCCTATCTCCGCGAGGGACAGCTTGCCCATGCTTGCTCTGCCACCACCGAGGCGGCCAGTCACGCTCAGGCGCGCGTCAGGGATCCGGCGCGGTATCTCGGCCCCCTGAATCACCCGAACCGCATCGCTGTCTCCGTGGGGTCGCAGACGCCAGCGGCCGATCTCTTCAGGTACGGCCAGATCCGGCAAGTCATTATGGAGCACCTGGCCTTCCTCTTCGACAAATATCCAGGCTTGCTGGTGCTCACGCCGACGACGCCCATGGCAGGATTGCCAATCCACCCGGGCGACCAGAAGTACGGGTTTACCGACGCCAACGTGACCATCAGGGCCATGTCGTTTGTGTGGTACTCCAACATGAGCGGCTGCCCGGCTGTGAGTTGCCCCGTCGGCTACGTCGACCCGGCACAGGGCGAGGGCAAGCTGCCCGTTGGCGTGATGGCCATGGGGGAGTGGGGCGCCGAGGAGCAGCTGCTGGCGTTTGCGAGAGACACGGAGACGTACTTGAACCACGTATACCCCGGCGGCAGGCAGAGGCCGGCCGAGTGGGCTGATGCGATCGCCATGGCGAAGGAAAATGCCGCGAAGAAAGGGGATAAATGAGAACCCATTCTCGGGAACGAACTGAAGATACCCTAACCCTGTAACTGGAGTTTTACGGTGGCTTTCTTTACATTTCCGCTGGATTGGCTGTTTACATTGTGTTGATCCTGGAGTGAGTCGTCACGAATTAGTCCATCAAACATACGCTCCATCTTCGCTTCACGCAGTTTTACATTATTATGAGCAAAAAGACAGGCGGATGATCATCGTTGCATTGCTTCAAGTTGTGTGGGTAGGAGACACAGTGCGATATCAGCGGAGATTCCGGTTAGACACTGTGCTGGCCCGCCAAAGTTTAAGCACCAGTGGGCTTCCTGCTTGATTTCTTTCACCTGTGATCCTCTGGAGCACCGTACAACTGCCACCTTCTACCTCGTCCCGCCAGCCGATTCCCGGAAGCTACCATGGTCTACAATTGGGATGCCCATAGAGAGATATGCCGCCGCTTATTTGTTGAAGAGAAGAAGTCGCTAGATGAGGTTGTTGAGTATATGCGAGAGCACTATGACTTTACTCCGAGGTGAGTTTTGGCTTCCCGACTTCACAATTGCATACCTTCACGTCTGGCCCGCCGTACCGATACCGGACGACCCCATCTACCGCTGGACAGCCCGGTATTTGTCTGACCCTCCGTATATCTTTACCGACCCGACTGAGCCGCACATCTCATCCCGACCTGCCAAGCATCGCATTTGACTCTGAGTGCTCAGGGCTAATCATGGGCCGCGTCATTGTAGTCGACGCTCCTTTCAGGCAACCTTTTCCAGATGGGGCTTTACCCACAGAGGGCCTCCAGTGTACACGAACGAGGAGCTTGTCGCCCGCGTGCGAGAATTATGGGAGCGGAATCTGACCCAGAAGGAGATGCTTCGCGTCCTCGCAGAGGAAGGCTATGATATCAACGACCGGAACCTAGCGCGACTTCGGACCAAGCATGGACTGCTCCTTCGGGTCCCGGTGCTACCGTTGCGCGGTCAAAGCGCAGACCGTGGTGACAGTATTGACGCGGAAGACCACCAGGACGACGGAGAACACGGCGATCAGAGCGAGAGAGGACAAGAAGACATCGACGGCACATCTGACGGCCACGGGATGAGTGGATTTTCACCTGCCGATGCACAGGTCCAAAACGAGACTTTTGAGGCCTTTCGTCAGGCCTACAGGGAGGAGAGGAAACGGCGCCTAGAAGCTGAGTACTACGAGAGATGGGCCGCAAAGAAGCGACGTCGGCATACGAAACCCTATGCTGGCCTGCCCGCTGATCCCCCCGGGCCGCCTCGTTTCCCATCCGAGACGACTCTTGCGGAAGCCAAGGAGATTCTACAACTGGACGCAGCTGCCTACCGGACGGTCAGAGATAAGTTTTACGCCATTTGTGAAAATGCAGGCGTTGTTAAAAAGACGCTTGCCGGGCCTGAAAAGTGGGAGGCGCTCAAGGACCAGCTGGTCCGTGAGAGCATGCATCTTCGCGCCGCCATGTGGGATCCCACCGACATGGAGCAAAAGAAGCTTGCCATCGATATCATTGCTTGCGACGTGACCAAAAGAATCAGAACGGCAAATAGTGCTATATCTCTCCCCGAAGCCAAGACCATCCTCGGTCTGAACCCAGAACAAGCGAGAGAGCTCCGCGAGGCCTTCTGCGACATCTTGGCCAAAGAAAAGTTCACGGCCAAGCTCGAAGAAGGCCTGGAGTACTTCGAGGCGCTCAAGCAGAAATGGATCGCTGAATCGGAACTGCTCAGCCGTGTGGTGGCGTCCGAGCATACTGACCCGGATTACCGTCGCAAGATGAAGGCCATCAATGTGATATGCCGTAATGCATCGAATAGATACCGAGATGAGAAGATCCGCCTAAGCAAACCGCAACCGGATCCGAAGCCGGTCAGACAGAGAGTGCCGAAGCCCAAGAAAGCAACAAATCCAGCTCGGAAGCCACCTACACAGGCCGTCACGAGCCCGGCGAGGTCGAGATCATCAGCTGCAGCAGTGACGCCGGCGCAGGAAGTTGCGCAGGCATCCGCACAAGCATCTGCACAGGCACCCGCACAGGGGACTCCTGGGGATGCTCCCGTGGAAACTCCTGCCGAGACGCCGGCACCAGCGCCTCAGCCCCGGAAGCGGGGACGGCCAAAAGGCAGCAAAACCAAGAAGGCACTCCCGCTGACGGAAGCTCGTCTGGTATTGGCAGACGCGCCAGAATCTCTGGCTGGCCAGGAATCGATGGGCGCTCAACGTGGTGACAACACGCTCCTTGCATCCCAGGTACATGACTCCTTTCTGGATGGGCCATATGAGCAGGGCTATGATGTTGCAGCGCAGCAATCCAAGCCCGGCCAGCAGGCGGCACCGTCCGGCGCCATCGCCGTCTTCTTCCGGCTGCGTCCCGAATCGGCTGCCATGTTTCCGGGCATTCCTACGCAGTGGATATGCCCGCTCAGCTCGCCGAGCATCGCTGAGGTGCGGGCGGCCGCCGTCGAGAAGGCACCAGGTGCCGTGTGCCTGGGGGTCGAGGGCATTATCAAAGATGGCAAAGGGGGCGAGCTGCCGCTGCCAGTGAGTGACGAGGCAGAGCTGGTCACTTACCTGCAGCATGTCCAGGGCTATGGGGCGCCAACGTTTAATGTCCATATTGCGCCTCGCGGGCCTAGACAATGGGAGTAGCATGCTTTGGCCTGAACTGTGTCCGGCCGGGTAGCGGGAGTTGATGGAATGTGCTGTATTGTCTACTTGGAGAAGATGCCCTTGTTGTGGTAATGCAGATAAAATAATACTGTGCATTCAACGCCAAAACCATGTACTAATGCCATGCCTGAGACTTTCTCATTATCATCTTAACCATTGCGGTGCTTAAGCTGTGGTGCATGTTTGTTTGAGTAGCGGGATGCCATGCCGCCTTCGGGTTGTCGAGGTTCCTGCACTTCAGCGGGGCCGCAATGCTGCAACTTCACTTTTTTTCCGCTGTCGCCGGCCCGCCAAGCATTCTTGACAATCCGCTTCAACAACCCTCGGGCAACAACTTCCAAAGCAGTCGGCGATACGGCATGTGGCTCACATAGCCTCTAAATCAAGAGCGCGACACCAATTGATCCTCGACAACGCCGATCCGAGCCATGTCGCGGCTCGCGGGCAGGACGCCCAAGGGCCTGGGCCAGACTTTGAGGGCTTCGGCTTCAGTCGGAGCTCGACGGCCGACATGTCTCGCCCTCGCCCTCGGTACCGTGCCGGCCATGGCGCGCTACTCGTCGACAGAGAACAACAACTTACCTAGGTCAACCGGACCGTCATTCAAGGGCCAGCTGACGCACAGCATCATGAAGCGGTTAGCCCAGGAAAGGGAGGATTTGGAACGCCTGGCCAGGACACGGCCCCAATCGAGCGTGGCGAAGAACTTTACTCTCACTTTTGGTAGGGACGGAATCCGCGACCGAGTACTGTCACTCGCAGCCCTGAGTTAACCAAAGAATAAAATTCCAACAGTCATCTTCTTCGTCGGTTCCGTCTGCTACTTCCTCGGCACCAAGTACCCGCGCGATGTCGACCCCAACTCGACCCTACCCTTAAGCGCAACACGACCGCCGAGGCACAAAGTTGCGCCTGCCCATCTCGAGTCCGCATGGGCCGACTTTGTCGAAATCGTGGGCCAGGAGAACGTCAGCACCCTTGAGGACGACATCGAGCAGCACGCCACGTCGGAGTGGTCCTCACATCAGTCCGACCCCTCCCACAAGCCCTTCTGCGTCGTCTACCCGTCCACGACCGACGAGGTGTCTCGCATCATGAAGGTGTGTCACCTCCGGCAGATCCCCGTCGTCGGCTACAGCGGGGGCACCAGCCTCGAGGGCCACTACACGCCCACACGGGGCGGCATCTGCGTCGACTTTAGCCGCATGAACAAGATTGTCGCGCTGCACAAGGACGACCTGGACGTGGTGGTGCAGCCGGGCGTCGGGTGGGAGGAGCTCAACGAGCACCTGGCCGAGCACAACCTGTTTTTCCCGCCCGACCCGGGCCCGGGCGCCCGCATCGGCGGCATGATCGGCACGGGCTGCAGCGGGACCAACGCGTACCGCTACGGCACCATGCGCGAGTGGGTGCTTTCCCTCACCGTCGTGCTCGCCGACGGCACCGTCATCAAGACGCGGCAGCGCCCGCGCAAGAGCAGCGCCGGCTACGACCTCACCCGCCTCTTCGTCGGGTCCGAGGGCACCCTGGGCCTCGTGACGGAAGCGACGCTCAAGCTGTGCGTCGCCCCCGCGGCCACGTCGGTCGCCGTCGCCAGCTTCCCCTCGGTGCGCCACGCGGCCGAGTGCGTGGCGCGCGTCGTGGCCGACGGCGTCCCCGTCGCCGCCGTCGAGATTCTCGACGACGACCAGATGCGCTTCATTAACGCCGCGGGCGCCACGACGCGGCCCTGGCGCGAGGCCCCGACCATCTTCTTCAAGTTTGCCGGCACGCCCGCCGGAGTAAAAGAGCAGGTCGACATTGTGCGTGGGCTGGCCCGCCGCACGGGGGGCCAGTCGTTCGAGTTTGCCCGCGACGACCAGGAGCAGCGCGAGCTGTGGAGCGCCAGGAAGGAGGCGCTCTGGAGCACCATGAGCCAGCGGCGCCAGGGCGACCACGTCTGGACGGGCGACGTGGCCGTGCCCATGAGCAGGCTGCCCGACATTATTGAGCAGACCAAGAAGGATCTGAAGAATTCGGGTCTGACTAGCTCTATTGTGGGACATGTTGGGGACGGGAATTTCCATAGTGCGTTTCCCCACACCCCCTCTTTCACCCGCTTAACATTGCATGGAGTGAAGCGGTACACGGACTAACTGCGAGGTTTTACGTATAGTTATCCTACTGTACAATGACGCTGAGCGGAAGCTGGCCGAGGACTGCGTCCACCGCATGGTGAAGCGGGCGGTGGAGATGGAAGGGACTGTGACGGTAGGCCCCGCCGTCCTGACTGACGCTTTGATCTAGGATTTGGATCTGTCTACCAGGGCCGCAGCTGACGGTATTATTAGGGTGAACACGGAGTCGGCCTCGTCAAGCGCGATTACCTACCCCACGAGCTGGGCGAGAGCACGGTAGATGCCATGAGAAAGGTGAGCAAGAACAAGAACCGCCAAACTGCGGCAGTTTCCCTGCTATAACACCTCCCCGATTAACCGCCTGCTAATCTGTAATTCCCAAACTGTCCAGATTAAAGCTGCCTTTGACCCACTCTGTCTGCTCAACTGCGACAAGGTTGTCCGTGTGCAGAAGCCTGCCCGCGGGGAGGTGACTGAGTGGTGATAGTAGCCATGTATAATGTGTACTTCTACATCCCGCCTAACTTGGAGGTCAATATGTATGACGCTGCCTTTGTTCAGCTTCCTGTGTCTCATCAGTTGTTGAGATATAAGATTTGCTGATATCGCGGATGATGCGATATCTGGTACAAATTGGTACATATTGGTTGGTGATATGTTTTCCCCAATGCACAAATTGGCCGGGCGTCCCTAGGCCTGCCGCAGCGGGGTGAGGTTGACCTTCTGGAGCCTCGGTGGCATACGGACACAGCCTCATGGGGGTATCAGCTTGTTACAACATCCAAATATACACACAATATCACGACCCTTGACCGGTGAATTCGGTACCCAGCTGGTGGTGCTCAGAGCCGCCTGCACCTCCATGATTGCCACCCTTTTTCTTCTCCCTCTTCGCCCAGCGGAGCCCGCAAGCATTGCAGAGTGTCTTTGGGCCACTTGGTCCCTTCCTCCATTCGGGAGACTCCAGTGTGCCTGAAGAGCAAGGGTTAGCGTTGGCATACACACTAGTTGACTAGCTTTGGGGCTCGGGGGTGTTGAAGCGGGGCCTTACCGCAATCCGTGCATACGTATTCCTCGGCCACCTTGATTTTCTTCTTCTTCTCCCCTCCGCGGCCGTCTCTATCGACCGGAATGGCAATGCCAGCGTCCCCCTTGATCAGGGCCGGACTGGCATTGCCAGCTATGATGCCCCGGCTTCTCTCTCCCTCCTGGTACCTGAGACCAGTGAGCATCTCGATCGTGTCGCCTGGTCCGATCGACGGGGCTCCAACCCCCATTCCCTCGGGCTGTCCCGTGTCGTGGGATGGGCGCCTATTATAGGGGGAAACGGGGGGATCCATGCCCGCATGGGATGACTCCTGACTCAAGGACCACGCCCTGTGATATTCCTCGGTCTCGTCCTGCTCGTCCTTCTTGAGCTCGGCAATCTTCCGCTTCAACCGCTCGTTCTCCATCTTGTGCTCGAGGAACGAATCCAGCAGGGCCGCGTTCCTGGTGGGATAGGGCCTAGCCATCATGAAGACGGCTTGGCAGAAAGGCGTCTGGTTAGTCGGGTTGGGCGCATACTTGGCCGCCGCAATGTGGGCGTGGCCGACTGCCTCGAAGACGGTGTAGCGCCCATCCTTCCTCCTGAGCCTGTAAAAGATGCGAAACGGAATGCCCGATGCTATCGACTCGTTCAGCTCCGAGGTGAGCAGGCCCACGTCGTCCGGATGCAGCAGGTCCCGCAGGAATACGCCGCGCAGCTCGGACGGCTTGTAGCCTGTCAGACGCTCGGCGCTTAGCGAGGCGTGCTTGATCCTGCCGTTGGCGTCAAGGATGTGCAGTAAGTCGTGCAGCTCCCCTATCACCTTGGCGGGCCAGTTGCGGCGCCTGGTGAACTCGGTCAAGGCGCCCGCAGTGCCTGGATTTCCGGGAGCAAGAGTCTCGCGTGGCGGAGGGCGCACATCAGACGACCTGCTCGCCGAGTCATCGGGAGAGAAGGTGGACTGCTGGTCCGGGGTCGCCGTCGACCCCGGAGGAAAGAGTTGGACCGTCCTCGGCGTGAACGACTGTGGTTGTGGTTTGTTGGATTGGGCGCTCATTGGCACGTTGTCTTCAAAGGGGGTGTATATCGTGCGGTCCAGCAGCGACATGGCATCGCTTGGATCGGCGTTCATCTACATTTGGCCACACAAGACGGGGTCAGGTCAGTGTGACGACTTGCCCTGGGCGAACGAAGAGAAATCAAGCGGCGGACCTGCGGGGTTGATAACTCAGAGCCCGCGTCTACCGGCATTCCATAGCCGAACAGGCTGGGAGGCAGAGCGGCCCCGTAAGACATGACGGTGGCAACTTGCAAGCAGCCTCAGCAGGATGGTGTCGGTGTCGGTATCGGTAGCTGGCTAGATTGCAGCTTGGGAAACAAGAACCCTGGGGCTAAGCAGTGTAGCAGCATATTAAGTGTATTAACTGGCTCAGACTGGTTTAAGAAGTAATGCTTCTGGCGATGCGCATTATCGGTCAAGACAAGATGACGGAAATGAGCAAGGTCGCCGCCCAACAAAACAGCGACCGTCAAGCTCTGGACGCATCTAGACGGAAAGACAGAGGACTCGGAGTCGTTTCGTCAAGGGACTTGACGATCAAAGTAGCCCGCGGGGCATGAGCGGGGGTTTGTGCGATTTATGGGGGGGAAAGGGAAGATGGGATTTACTGTGTTGCAGGATGGGAATCTTTACCTCCCCACTCTTCAGCATGCTCGCCACTAACAGCCCACAGCCGACAGCCCAACAAACAAAGCTTCCGGCAGTGACCAGACCACAAACGGGAAGGTCTTGAAGTTTGGGCTTCATCAACCCCGTTGGCATGTGTAATGCCTAGGTACCTAAAGAGCCTAGGTACTCTTCTTATACGAGGAGAGTTCGGCTCTCTTCCAGGTTCTTTTGCTCAGCAATGCGAGGCGATCACAAGGAAATCTCGAAATGGTCTAGAACATGCCGTCCCGGCGCGGCCCGGGCGGAATGTTTGAATTGTCCATCGGAGTGCAACGCAAAATCAACCGTCACTCAACGATCGAACTGTCTTTGGCTACCCAGTGAGCGCTAACTTCATTAAAACCATCCCGGTTTTCCCTGAGTTACTGCACGAACTTGCTGGCCATCCCAAGCAATCCTCCGAAACCGCCACTCCCTTGTGAGGACCCGCTCCCATAACTCTTCAGATACATCTTGAGCGCCAGCTCCCCGGCCTTCATGACCGCACTCTGCTTGTCCTCACCAGCTGCTACATTCCCCTTCGCCGCTTGCTGGTCAAACAGTTTGGCCGCTTGTGCCATGGCCAATCCCACGAACACGCTCTGGCTCTGGCTCTGTCCCTTTTGGTCGCCCGAGGTGAACAATTTGAGGGCCTGAACAGCGGCTGCCGAGCCCAGCTGGGACGCGGACGTGGAGCCCGAGTCGGCCTCGGAGCCGCCAAAGAGTTTACGGTGGGATTTGACCGCGTCTATTCCGCCGTTATCAGCATGCATGTCACAGACGAGGTAGGCAGATGGTGAAGGGAAGACTGGGGAGCACAGGGCGAGACACGCACCCTCTTCATCAATGTCCTCCTCAGCAACCTGCTGCTTGTTTTGGATCACTTTGCCCAGAATGTCGGAAAAGAAGTTCGAGTCATCATCCTTGGCGTTGCTGGCCGCGTGGTGGGCTGCGTTGTGGACGAGCTTGTCGTCGTCCTCGTCATCTGGGTGGGAATAGCCACCAACCGCCGGGTACGCACCGCCGTGAGTGGCTGCACGGGTAAGGTGGATGGTTAGCAGGCACGCCTGAGCGATACAGGGCGTAGAGGACGAGGAGAGGGTGTACCGTTACCGCCTGTATGGTGCTGGCCTGAGAGTCAATGAGAGTGATTAGCTGACTCTGCTAGGTCAAGGGGACGTCTGGCGTAGCTACCTTGACGCTCATCGTCGTCGCCAAATACCTTCTCCACCGCTTTATTCAGGAGCTTATCCATGTTCAACGTCTGGAGATTCAGAGATAAGTAGGAATAAGAGACAACAAGCGTCCACGGTATGCTTCTACAAAGGAAGGGGTTCGAGAAGTGCGAAGGTGCGAAGGGAGAAGCCGAGGATAGGAGAATGGAGCAACTGGAGATGGCGGGGTAAATCAGGCAAGCTAGCTGCAGGAGGTGAGGTGAAACCACTACCCCTCAATACTCCAATGAGATGCTCCCCATAAGGCTTCTGCTGCGCAAGGCTACTCCAAAGTCAGGGAAAACCAACCATACAGCATGCCTGCTAGAGGGCACATCGCGGGTAGATTCTAGCATTGGGCAGTCAGGTGGCACCGATGTTGCCCGTACTATTTCCACTATGGCGACTCCGCACGTTGCCCGAGTAGACCTAATCAAAAGGGGAAGCAGTATCGTAGGCGAGTCTCGGGGCGGAGTCCGTCCTCTGGTGTATCTTCTGGTCTAGCATCTGCCTGTTCTTTATCACGTCAATCTTTTTTGCCTCAAGCCCCAAACACTTTCGATCCCGGATAGTTGCTGGAGCGACTTTCCCGCGGTCCTGCAAGACCGCTGTTAGCCGTCGATATAAGGTACTGTAGCTGTTGACTTGAGCTTACCGTCAAGTGATTAAAGCAAACAGCCGACGTGTCTTATGCCCCTTCGATGACACGACGGCTGTCTTTTTTTCATGACACCCTTGCCATAGTATCCAGCCAGCCCAGGCTAGACAAAAGCTCTCAGAGCCCTCTTGCTCATAGCATCAGCCATCTTCGCCTCACTTCACAAAACATCCTCCTTTCCGCCGCCTGGACTCCGGCTTCGACTCCTTCCGCTCCTTGCCCCACGGGTGGATGCTCTTGCCGGACCGCTCCCACCTCCGGGCCGCGTATTCGCCTTGCCTGGCGGGGGACGCACAAACGCAAAGTCCACATTCACTGTCTGATCCAGCAGTTGCGTTCCGTTGGCGCCATCAATGGCTGCCCTCGCCTCCTCCAGAGTCGTGTACTCAATCAGCGCGTAGCCCTGAAACCCACCCACATATCAGCACCGAATCTCTCAAGAGAACCGCCTGAACTATAAAACCAATAGTAACAGCATACCTTGACGTAGCCCGTCCTCCGGTCCAGGTTCAAATGTACGTTCCGGATCTCGCCAAACTCGCCAAACTTGTCGTGGATGGCCTCCTCGTCGGCCTCCTCGTGTACGTTGGTCACCATGATGATCCAACCTTCGATTGAACGCACCGCCGTCGCCTTGGTCTGTGTCTGCATCGCCGCGAGCTTTGCTGAGCTGTTGTCGTTTGCTGACGACGAGGCGCCCGCGTCAAGAGCCTGAGGCTCGTCGAGTTCCATTTCGTCGGCAGGCATTTTGGGTCGTCTGCTTGGTTCAGTCTCTCGTAGCTGTTTGGATGAGGGGTCGGGGTATAGGATTGGAGATGTGCGCGAATGCGGCTCCTAATATTCATGGGAATCGGTGCTGGTTGGTGCCCGGGCCGAGTAGCAACTAGGAAATGTGGTGAGCTTGGGTTGGGATGGGATGGTTGAGTCCAATTCAGTCCAATTCGAGGGGCTCGCTGCAACGCAAGTGGAATTCTCGGCGAAAAGAAGTGGGCCCAGCCATTGTGCTGCATTGACGGTCTAGTTCGCGGCCCCACCAGGCCGCTGCTGCCTGGGCTCAGGTCCCGTGAAGACGCGACAAGCACTTTCCAAGACCCCTGTCCTTCCACTAGAACTCGCGACTACAACGCGTCTCGGCAGCACTTCAGCGACCTCAACGGCTGTCCAGTCCCTGCGTCACACATTTCGGACTCCTCTAGCTTTTCATCCTGCGTTTGCGAAACCGACGTGTGCATGGAATATCGCCTTATGGAATACATTGTCCACAGCCGCACTTCCCACAGTCCCCACACAACAACGCCATGTCCAGGATCGAGAAGCTTTCCATCCTTGGTGTCCGGTCCTTTGGGCCGCAGCACCAAGAGACCATCGCTTTCAATACTCCCCTCACGCTAATTGTTGGCTACAATGGGTCGGGAAAGACGGTGAGTGTTGGATCAGGCGTTTTCGCGGTTCCTTCTACTGACGTTTTGCCAGACCATCATCGAGTGTCTCAAGTATGCCACCACCGGCGAGTTGCCACCCAACAGCAAGGGCGGCGCCTTCATCCACGATCCTGATCTGGCCGGAGAGAAAGATGTCCGTGCCCAAGTCAAAGTCTCATTCCGCTCGACCGTAGGCGAGTCCTACGTCGTCACACGCAACGTACAGCTCATGGTCAAAAAGACCACGAGATCCCAAAAGACCTTGGAGGGGAGCCTGCTGCTGCGGAACAACGGCGAACGTCACGTCATCTCTACCCGGGTCATGGAGCTCGATAGATTGGTTCCTGAAAAACTCGGCGTCTCTCCAGCCGTTCTCGATGCCGTCATATTCTGCCACCAGGACGAATCTCTGTGGCCCATGAGTGAACCAGCTGCCTTGAAGAAGCGATTTGATGAAATTTTTGAGGCCATGAAGTACACTAAAGTGATCGACAATCTGAAGGTCCTTCGCAAGAGGAAAGGAGAGGAGCTCAGAGAACTCAAACTACAAGAGGCACAGGACAAGGCGAATAAGGAGAGGGCAGAGAAGGTTGACAGGCTCATGGCCCAGCTCACTAGGGAGATACAGGAGGCGCGAGACAAGTGCGATGAGCTTCTCCACCAGATGGACGAGGAATCCGTCAGGATCAAAGAGAAGTATGAGCAGGCCAACAGCTTCCTCAAGATCATGAATGATCTTCAAACTAAAACCGAGAAGCTCGAGTACAAGAAGGATGCAATTGAGGAACTGCGGGGCCGTATCGAAGAGCTGCCAGAGTCTGATCAGATCCTGAGAACCACTCTTGACGAGTACGAGCAGACAATCCAGAGGATTATTGCCGACAGAGACAAGAAAGCCGGACAATTTCACGACGCCCAAGCCGAACTCAAGCTGACTAGAGAGAAACACACGGCTAAAACCGCAGAGCTAGGAAAGCATCAGTCCGACAAGGACAAGTACGAGCGGCAGCTCGTTACGCGAGATAGGATGATCCACGAGGCTGCTGAACGCCATGAGATTCGGGGATACGATGGGGAACTAGATGACCGGACCATCACGGCCTTCTACGATCGCATCCAGAAGATTCTCAACGATAAGAAGCGCGAGTTGGAGCAGGTACAACGTGACAATGCAGATGAACTCGACAAAAAGACAGCCATAATCACAGAGCTCGAAAGCCGCAAGGCATCGGTGATTCGCGATCGTGCGTCTGCCACGCAGCGCATCATGACAGTCGGGAAAGAGTCCGCCACTATCCAGAGGGAACTGAGCACGCTGGAGATTGACGAAGGTGCAGAGGCAGTGCTCCGAACTGAGATGAAAGAACTTGAGGGCAGGATCGACGTGGTAAAGGCCGAGGAACAAACGGCAGACCTGGATTCTCAGATCAGGCAGGTGAACGATAACATCTGGAACCTCGAAGCACAAGCCGCCAAGCTTGCGCGGGAACTCGTCGACTGCACGAGGCTGGCATCTGAGCGAGCCCAGCTTGACCTGCGCAAGAAGCAGCTGGCTGAGCGCCGGCGGGAGTTGGATATCCTTGCAAATACCTGGAATGAGAAGTTGTCAACCCTGATTGGGAATGCTTGGAAACCAGAGACTATTGAGTCCGACTTCCAGAACACGCTCAGGCAGCAAAATACTGCCGTATCTGAAGCCAGGAAACAGAAAGACTCGACCCAGCAGGAGCTTAAGCAGGTCGAGTACAAGTTGTCCAATGCACGGGAACGGCATAACAAGCTGTCCGCCGAGAAAGAAAACTGCAAAACCAACGTCGTCAAGGCACTCAAGGTCGCCATCGAAGTGATCGGGGAGATAAAGGAGGACTACGACGACGGCCGCCCGGCTACGATTGAGGACTACCCTAGAAAGTTGGAGACCGCCCAGAACGAGTTGGGCGAGATTGAGGGCGATCTAAAGCTGTACGATGCGATGAAGAAACATTTTACCACTATCAAAGACCGGGCACTAAAGTTCAACAAGTGTTATTACTGCGACAATGACTTCAAAGAACACCCAGCAGCTAAATCAACCTTGATGCAAAGGATAGCAAAAAGACTCGGCGACGAAGACAAGGAAGCTCTGATACAGGATCAAGCCACTCTTACTGAGCAAATCAAGAACCTAAAGGCTGTTAGACCTCAATACGACACGTACCAGCGACTGCAGAATGAGCTGCCGTCGCTGCGAAAAGACATTGACCTGAGCTCATCCCAAAGGGAAGAGCTGGTTCGCCGTTTAGAGGATCAGGACCTTGTCTTCCGAGAGGCCGAGGATAAGCGGCAGGAGATTGACGGCTTGGGTAAGAATGTCCTTAAAATTTCGCAGACGCACAAGGATATTCTCGATGCCGAAAGGCAGGTTGAGAGATCGCAGCAGTCCTCTAGCATCACAACGCGCAGTCCCGACGAGATCAACGATGAGCAAACTACATGCGCGGAACAGATAAGGGTGGCCCAGGCAAAGCTCGGCAAGCTAACTACCGAGAGGCAACGCCTGAAAGACCTGGCTGCACAGCTCGAGGTTGAGAGACTCGAGCTGAGGCACAAGATCAGCAGTGCTGTCCAACAGCTTGAGCGGAAGAAGAGCCTCCAGGAATCCATTCGCCGGTGCAAGGAGGAGCAGAAAGATCTGCGAAACTCCATTCAAGAAGCCGATAAGGTTTTAGAAAGCCTCGAGCCCGAGATTGTCAGCGCACGGGCGGCCCTGGAAGAAGTCCGGCAACAAGGGCGCGCCAAGGAGCAAAGGGTCGCCGAGGAGCGAGATGGGATTGCGACGACGGTCAGCGAGCTCAAGATGATCAACAGCGAGATTCAGGAATACCTTGACCGGGGAGGCCCTTCAAACCTTGCGTCGAATCAGAGAGTCATTACCTCTCTGGAGGCCAACATCGCCAACCTGGAAAGCGAGATACGCGAGCTGACGGTGCAAATCAATAAGCTAAACAAGGAAATCGACAACAGCGACGCGAAGAAGAGGAACATTGCTGATAACCTCACCTACCGGAAGAACATGCGCGAGCGCGATGTGCTTGAGCAGGAGATCGAGGAGCTCGAGGCGCGAAACGCCCAGGAGGACTACGACCGGCTCAATCAGGAGGCACGGTACCTCGAGTCACGCCGCGGAAAGCTCGCCGCTGATCGTGAGCGGCTGATGGGTTCCATGTCAAGCAAGGACGAGCAATTTGCCCGCCTGAGCGAAGAGTACGAGATAGAGCTGAAGGATGCCAAAGCCAAGTACAAGGAGTCTCACATCAAAGTTGAGACCACCAAAGCTGCTATAGACGACCTAGGTCGGGGCACGGCGGCGCTCGACCACGCCATCATGCAATACCATTCGCTCAAGATGGAGGAGATTAACCGCACCATTGGCGAGCTGTGGCAGAGCACATACCAAGGCACCGACATCGACACGATCCAGATCCGGTCAGACGTGGAGGCGGGCGCCGGCTCGGGCACCGGAAAGCGCAACTACAACTACCGCGTGTCGATGGTCAAGGGAGACACCGAGATGGACATGCGCGGGCGGTGTAGCGCGGGGCAGAAGGTGCTGGCGAGCATCATCATTCGCCTGGCGCTCGCCGAGTCATTTGGCATCAACTGCGGCCTGATTGCGCTCGACGAGCCAACGACGAATCTGGACAGCGACAACATCCGCAGTTTGGCCGAAAGCCTCCACGGCATCATCAAGACGCGCCAGTCGCAGAGCAACCTGCAGCTGATTGTCATTACGCATGACGAGGAGTTCTTGAAGCACATGCAGTGCAGCGATTTTTGCGACGACTTTTACCGCGTCAAGCGAGACGAGAAGCAGAATAGCATTATTGTGCGGGAAAGTATCACGCGGATCATGGAGTGACGGCGATTTTCCTTGTACTATACGGAGCATGTGGGAGGTAGCTAGGCTGGGTTTGGGGTTTTGCAGGTCTTGTAAATAGTATGGCGCTTTTCAGGGGTAGATTTCATCTCTAATACTGACTCAACGTGCCATCATGTGGAAGTAGCAATAAGCAGGAAACCGTGGCCTAACCCCTAAACTCCAGGAACCCAACCTTGTTTGTCATGAGATAGGGTTGATACAACAAGCGCCAAGTAGCAGCGCATCGTACTTTCCCCCTGTTTCATTCCGTCCCAGACGAGGGACAAGAGCCGCACCCCTTGGGTTATCTAGTTAGGCCGCTGCGTCCTCAACCTCCTGCTCCGCTCCTAGCTTCTCCTTCCCTCCACCATCTTTTGTTGTATCAGCAGCAGGTTCATCCGTGGTCGAGCCCCCCTTCTCAGCTTCAGCGGGCGGGTCTTTGCTGGGCCCAGCGACTGCTTCGTCCCCCGCGGCTAGATCCGTCAGGACCAGGTCACCCTCTGCATCCCTCTTCGGCTCGGTCTCGGCGTCGGCCCCTGCAGCGCCGCTGGCAGTATCGGACGGCTGGTCAGCAGTCTTGATTTCCTCCTCCTTATCCTTTCCCTCTTGAGCCTGCTGCTCGGCGGTGTTACTGCTGCTGCTGGCCCCGCTGTCGTCTTCCCTGACCCTCTTCCTGCTGGCCCCCGCAGGCTCCAGCTCCTCGGCCGCCTCACGCTTGGGGCTGCGCGGGACAATCTCGTTTTCCGGACTTTTGCTCGCCCGTCCAGGCTTCTGGGTCTGCTGCCCCGCAGCGCTGCTCCGCCCCACGGCAGCTTCCACGTCTATCCGGGGCCGCTCGACGGTGGTGGTAGGGGCAGCTCCCTCAGGCCCCGGCGCGGGCGGGCTCTTTCCCTCGCCTCCTCCGCCACCGTCTTCCTCTCCATCCTGGTCGCTCATGTGCGCGTCTTCGCTGGCAGTGCTATTTGCATCGGCAGTACGGGAGACCTGCTGCTGCTGCTGCTGCTGTCGATTTAGCTGACTCAAGGGGACCACCCCGGCGCGCTGCTCCTGGCGCAGCAGCTCGCCTTGGGTAACCGCGCGGTTGCCGGCGCCGAGCACGGCGGCCACGCCAGCACCGGTAGACGGAATCCCGTTGACCGACACCGACACAGTCTCGATACGGCCCATCCCGTTGGGGCCCTCGATGGTCTCGGTGCTTTCGGTGCGGACTCGGCCCTCGAGCGGTCGGCCGCCCCCGCCAGCGGCGCCCTGTTGGAAAGCAAACTGCTGGCTCTGCGGACCAATATCCACGGGCCCGATCGGCGGCCCGCCGTCTTCACTCCCCGCCTCGCTGCCCGCCTCGCTGCCCTCCCCGTCCTCACCATCCTCCCCGTTAGCCGCGCCTCGCCGCCGCGTCAGCCAGGGAATAGGCGTCAGCAGCGCGCCGCCGAGCGCCTCGTCCGAGCCCACCCCGACACCGCCGCTACTACTCCCTCCTCCTCCTCCTCCACCAGCGCCACTACTCGCGACACCGGCGGCAGCATTGGCATCGGATCTGCCATGGCTGTCACCGCTGACACCGTTGGCCAGGATCGACATGGCGCTCATGTCCGGCACGGCGGGGGGCAGGGGGTAGATGTTGGCGCCGCTCGTCACGTGCACCACGCGGTCCAGCGCGTGCAGGTACGCCACCACGCTTCGGTAGTGTTGTTTCGGGCGCAGCACCAGCTCGGCCAGCCGCTGGATCGTGTGCGGCGGGTACTCGGCGAAGTTTGTTCGTAGCACCGACACAATCTCGTCGAGCATGTCGGCGATGGGCTTCGGGAGCTGCGGCGGGGTGGTAGTCGCGGAGTCGCTGGCCGGCTGCACGGGGTGCGGTTCTGGTTGTGGTTGTGGCTGGGGTTGGGATTGAGATTGGGAGGGTGCTGGTGAGGGAAGGAGAGCTGAGCGGGTGGTGATGGAGGTCGGGGCGTTGCGGGCATTGCGAGCGACTAAGCGGGATGGCGGGCTGGTATTTTCCTTGTTTCCCTCCTGTGAGGACGACGATGTATCCGAAGAGTCTGCGGGCTCAAGCGGGTCTGAGGAAAGCAGCGGGGCAAGGAAGCGCGGCGAGGGAGGTCGTGCGATCGGTCGTGGAGGAGGGATGTTGGGGATGGTGAACTCGGTGTGCGCAATCTAAGGGGCAACGGGCTAGGTTAGCTTGAAAATGCAGAAACAGAGTATCTGGAAAGTATAGATGCTCGCCTTCTCGATACGCGCAATGAGCTGGGGCAGCAGAGCCGGCCAGACCGCGCTGTGAAGTGGGATCTACAGTTAGCGACAACTTTCTTGATACGAGTATGATATGGGTTACGCCCAATGGCTCTCGGGCACTCACTAGTAAAAAGACCCGTCTAGGGCAGCCCTCTTCAGGACATCGTCGACGAGCTCAATCTCCATTTCGGCCATCTCGATTGATGGCGGGGGAATACGGGACTGAGACGGCAGCTTGTCGCGTGCTGCGATCTCCCGAGAAGCGCGACAAGAAGCGCCGGGCTGGGATAGGCAGGGCTCTGACTGATATCGCGGACAATCCGCACTGTGGATTGCGGTTGGTTTCAATACTATTACGGATAGTCGCGCGGAATCCCTCAACGTTGAACTGGCATCCGTAATTCCGTATTGAGTGACCGTTGTGCTGTTTTAGAGCCGGGAAGGAATCTTTAGAAAACTCTACATCTACCTGATATAGTACCATGTGTTGCCGTCTTTCGAGATTGTTTGCCTGTTGCTCTGTTTATGTTGATCATGAGCCCAAGAAAGATTCAAGTTTTGATACGGAGCGTAAAATTACATAACTGTTGCAGTGTAATCCTAACAAGGTTGACAGTTCCAATTACGCAGTTGCCTACTATGATAACCTTGAGGTTGATCTGGAATTCTCTGCTTTTGCTTTGCTGCGGAAAATCGGGTCCAATGCAAGCCAATGCCGACTCAACGCATCCCGCATACCGGGTCCGCACAGCCTCTCCCCAACGTCCTGACGCCTCGGTCCAAGCCCGTTGAAACTATCAAAGCAAAAGTTTCGGGATAACACAGCCTTCTAGCAACCGACAGCAAAGTCACAGTCTCATCATCTCCGCGTTGTAGCTGCTACTTCCCATTCCATCCCCAGCTAGCATCTGCAGAAGATCGACAAGAACAAACGAAACCAACCGCTCTTGGCCTCCTGACTCCAGGAACTGGTGCCCTCCCCCCGAGAAGATGACAGCTCAACTCGTATTGAGCGAAATGTAACCTTGACCGTGTAATGACTTGCAGCGTGTCCTGGCGGGGGCGTGCAACAACCAAACAGGCAACTGGAAAAGAAAGAATCAAGATCAGATGAACTCACATACAGGATGGCCGCACTTGGCCTACAGAGTACTCTTTTGTCAATTGAGGCTGCTCTCGGACCCAGACCCACGAGTGTCAGAATCCTGTCACGTAGTCCTAGCTGAGTGGTTGGGATGCCAGTATCCGTATCCGTATACATCATGACCTAGGTAGCCATCAAAGTCCTATCTCTCTTTGTTTGGTATACAAGTGCAAGAGCTGGGCTGGGTTGAGAGGCGGATTGGCGGCAGGGCTAACAATTGACAGACTCTGCCAAAGGCTGAGCCTGCCGCCATCAATCCGCTAGTTCAGGGGACTAACGTGTAAAGTTACCGTTTGATACAGTACAGTACACCGCCGACGTTGATTATAGTACTAGTAGTCCTAGTGTAGGCAGTCATCATCTCAGGCAAACTGTGGGGTGGCCTATACATAGCTGAAGGCCGGCCTGGCGGACCACACGACCTACCCTGAGCAGATGATGGTCGCAAGATGAGTACATGAAGAGAAATCGGAAATTGATGATAAATGTAATGCTGAAAATAAAAGTTCGACCACATATCCGTACATGCAGCATTATGACGTGGTTTGGAAATTCCAGAATCTATCAATCACGGGCACAGGGAGCCACCAAGTTCGACGGGAAATCGGGGTCCCGCACAGCCTCGGAACCAAGACACACTGATTGGGGGAAGTTGCGTGCCGGCTTTCTCTGCCCAGAGTGCCCAGAGTTCTGGGATCTGTCCTGGGGCAGCAGACACGACATCCTACCACTTCTTGGCCGGTGCATACACGTAATAATAAAGGCCTGACATCCTTGGCTCCCTCTTTTCCAATCCGTTCGTTGTATCAACTCTAATCCGCCCATCCGATCTCTGGCGATTTGTCGCAGCGTTCCCAAGGGACCACCGTACATTACGCCAAATACCAGTCAAGGAGCTGCTTGGCCTGCAGCCTCCCTAACATAGAGTGTGTCCCGAATAGCGCTTCTATTCGCCAAGTCCCTGCGTCGCTCCAACATATCCAACTCCTCGACGTGTTTCAGCCTGCCCTTTGCGGACAGAATTTCGAGCAACGGAACACCCCTGATGCAGTCGGCCCCCATCTCCATTCTCCAGTCGCTTCGCTGCACCCAATCTACTGCGTAGGCATCGGCAGGGAGACGGCTGGACAATCGCTCGTTTTAACATCAATCCTCAACGAACCACGAGAATTTTCGGCCATCTGCTTCGACAACCAACGCACGTCAACCGCATCTAACGACTACTGTACAACAGTATCCGCGAACCCGCAAGGCCATAATACTCCGCCCGTCCTGGCGTCGCAACGAGATTTCCGCCGGTCATATTTGGCCGGCTCGCAGCCCATCTCAAGTTTTGACGGGACTGGCCCTTACTATCGAGACAGCGCCATGGTGCCTCCAGGCCCAGCCAGCTCCTCCCGGGGCAGGCAACAAAGCCTCTTTTCGACCGAGTTCCTCGCGTCAAAATGGGCCAAGTTGTTTTTCCTTGTCGTTGGCCTGCAAGCCCTCATATGCGTGGCTTTCGAGGCGTAAGTTTCTGCCTCTGCCCCCAGACGGGACCGGCTCGCTACGAGGTCGCCTTCCTGCCATGCTAACAACGGCACGATGCAGCTACGTATTTGGACGCTTCCAGTTCAGCCTGGAATACCAAGAAGAATCCAACATGGATGACAGTCTAAAATCCCAGTACCGCACGATTCCGACCTTCTTGACGCTCTTCATCTTCGGCTTTCTCTACATCCTAGTTCTGTCGTGGGATGCCCTGCGGCTGAAGAACACAATTCAAATCATCGGCCTTTGCGTGGCCAATCTCGCCCTGTTCATCTACACGATCCTCCAAATTGACCAGATCAACAACTCGATCGCTCGCTTGCTAAAGGCCGGCCTGCTGAAGCCGGACGAAGCAGATCAGAATGTTTGGGCCATGTGCAGGCCATTTCTCGTTGCGATTCCCGTCATTATTGGCGTCGTCACCATCGCCATGAGCCTTATCGCTTATCAGCTCTACCAGGAGTTTGCCTGGGACATACTGAAGCAGATCGGCGCCGACTACCGCATGAAGAAACGCTTCCTGCACTATCAGGTATGTCAAGGCGTGGAAATGCAAACGCCAGTTTAACTAGTGCTGACGACGATGGCCGTCCAGATTTACATCGCCCTACTGAAATTTGATTTCTTCTTCTTCCTCGGCTTCACTGTTCAGTTCGTAGTCGTTGTCACCGGAGTCAACCCCGTCGAATTCGGCTTGCACGTGGCCGCCATCCCGGTGACAATCGCGATTCTGCTCTGCGCCGCCTTTTCCACCCGCCGCGAGAACATGATCGGCGCTATCCTGGTAGTCCTGCTGTACTTTGGCGGTCTTGCTTACTTCTTCTTCAAGCTGGTGCGCATCTACCAGCCGGGCCACAGCCAGGACTATGACGCCGTCAGGCGCTCGCTGACGGCGTTTGCCGTCCTGACCATCATACTCATCATCTTGACCATCATCAATGCATTTATCTGCATGAGCAACTTTGGCAACGGGCTGAAAGACCATCTGCTCAAACCAAAGGGCCAGGACCCGGAGAAGGAGGATGCGAACTCGTATCAGATGCACGATCAGAAGCCGCCGCTGACTAGCCGGATGACTATTGACTAAGGGGGCGGTTCATGGTCTCTTTAGGAGAAAGACCACGAAGCGTGGCGGTTTTCGCCCGCAAACATTAACGACAGCTTTACGAACTTGGAGTCCTTTAACTGGGAGCCATTGAAGCTGGGACGGAAGAGAAAGGCGAACCCTTCTATCTCTTCCGCCTTGCTTTTGGAAACCGGGAAGGTGGATAGCGGACCCATCCGTTGCGAGGGTCACATACAACACATGGCAACACATCACAACACATACCCCATCAACAAGAGATATCCCATCAAGGTGTTTTTGCTTTTCTTCTCGGTGCATTTTCTCCCTTTTTTGGTCTCAATGTATGATACGTTAGGCGTTTTTACCCAGTCTTCCCTTAAATATTAAGAGGGTACAGACATGGGATGGAAGGGTGGAAGGGGAGAATGGCGTTATCTCTCCATTTGAAATCTTTTTCACACTCTTCGCGGGCAGTGGCTCGGGATACCTATAAGGAACCTGCTCACTCGCCCGCTGGCTGGCCGGGAGACAGTGACGTCGACACAAGTGTGTGTGTTTTATCCGGGGGGGGGGGGGGGGGGGGGGGGGGGGGGGGGGGGGGGGGGAAGGAAGGTTGGGAGATGAAGGAGGGAGGGAATAAACGAGCTGGAATGCGAGCCAAAATGGCTGTGTTTGAGCGTTGGTGACAATCTGGAGAGGGGTAGCGGTGGCCCTTGGTGATTGCAGCTAGAGTTTCTGTTTCCTCTCATAGTCGAGCATGAAAGGAAAGAAATAGAACTCTTACACTCCAGAGTAGTACAACAAACTCGGCATGTGAATGGATGAACTAGTCATGACAAGGATGAGATGGCCATGGTTGATACCGGCTTTGATACGAGAAGAGAATGTACTCTAAGGGTCCGGAAATTCAGATCTGAACGCCTTGACCGTTACCTGTTGCCCCTGACTGCCGCCCACCTACCACAATGCAAGAATGATCAGAGCCCACCAGGAACCTGAACCTAACCCTGACCAAACTCCAAAAGCTAACAAGCGACCATCGTCTGTGAATCCACCGCTGTCCCGTTTGCATATATATACAGAACTCCCACACCACTCCCAGCCGTTACTCAGGAGCGTCGCTGGAAAAGGAAACAGAAAAGCAAAAAAGAAAGGAAATCCGCTGAGCGGGTGGTAATGCTGTATGACCGCTGCCGGTATTAACAACTCATCGACTCACCCCAGTCCTACTGTGCGAACGCGTCAAGGAGCAAGTCAGCCCCTCCATTCCGGACTCGGCGGCAGGGGCAGCGAGGTGGAGTGCTGTCGGCGTCTGGTCAGAAATGAATCGTCCAGGCTCAAATCCAAATTGCGTCTCCAAAAAGCGCCAAACTCCATATTGGAAGCCTCAAGGCGTACTCCTTCCCATGCGTCTTCCTCGCCAATCTGTCTCTGCACCGATACCAATGCCACAAAAGGCGAGAACGGCGGGGACTCGGGCGCCTCCTCTTGAATCGGCGACAGCCCGCGCTGGCCCTCGAATTCGCCATTGTCCCCCGGCCCTCCCTCCTAAAGGATAATCTGCCTGGCATCCTTCAACTGCCCCTCGCTCGGGCAGTAGGGACACTTGAAGCGGGTCCCCTTGCACAGCTTCTGGAGTGTCTCCCGGGCCAGCATATGGCCGCAGGGTATCACCATGGGCGGGTTGGCGTCGGTGGTCTGCTCCTTGGACACGGGGCAGACAAAGATGCTGTGGTAAAGCATGCTCTCGGGCAGGGGGGTTTCAAACGGCAGCTCGTGCGCCGTCGTCCACTCGGTGCCCTTTGCGCGGGTCGCGAGCATGTACTTCATCAGCTGCGGGAGCGCCAGCGCGCCCGCCGTAACGGCCAGGTACAGCGGGGACTCGGCCGACAGGCCTAGCAGGCTGCAGAACTCGCGGGTAAAGGACGCGGCCACGTCGCCAAAGGCGCCCTCGATGGAAAATATCGACTTGTACGGCGATTCGGGCAGGTTCGGGGCGAAGACCATGGCCGAGGCGAGCTGTTGAATTTCGCGCACGTGGCGCTCCTGGAAGCGGTCGAAGTGCTGCCGTGCATACGCCAGCGCCCCGGCCCAGCCGTTGTGCTGGTCGTCCGGCAACCTGTTGACGCCGGGCCCTTTGAAGAGCCACACGAATTGGAGCTTGCTCAGCTCGAATTCGAGATTGCTGCCCCGTGCTTCTAGCTCTGCAGAGTTGGCCCTTGCCCACTCGATCGCCGGCAAAAGATTTCGTGCTTTCAGCTCTTGTAAGATGGTGTACATCTCGGCGAACTTTTCTTGTAGCTCTTTTGAGTGCAGCGATGAGAGGTCGTAGTCGTCGTCATTTGATAGCATAGGGGTCGTGGACCTGGCCGCACCAGCGTCCTCCACACTTTCATCCATGGGATGGTCGAAGTCGTCGGAGCGTTCGTGTGGACTGTCGGCCTGGGCTTCCTGGATGAAGGCCTCGGCGACTGAGAATTGGCCTTCCCTGAGGAGGTGCATGGCAATCGCGCGGTTTATGAGAGGCACTTGGTTGGCCATGGCATCGTTCTCTGTGGGTAGCGGTTTTAAAGGAAAGTACTGCGAATAAAGAGTATGAGATCCATGCAAAGACCCAAGCGGGAGGGCAGATATGGCATACCTTGTCCAATGACTTGCCGACCTTCTTGTGTGATGCCGATGCTGCCTTAAGGTCATCGTTTACCTTTTCGAAGGCCGTCTTGATGGGGTTCTGAAGCTTCGTCATGGTAAGACTTGTGGTATGAGGATCCAATTCTGCCATGGAGTCAGTCAGTATGGATTGCCAGGGGCAGCGGGACGTTGGAATGCTCACTCTCGGCGACATGTTCCCGAGCCGTGCTAAGCAGCTCAATGATCTTGTCGACATCGTCTGCTGCTGCCAAGAGCCTGGGAAGCTTATGCACGCTGGACAAGTCTTCCAGCAGCGAGTCCAGCTTTGAACTGTCCATTGCTCACGAGTCACGAGTGTTTGGGTTTGCCTCTTGGGGTAAAGATAATGCGCTTAGGATTAGGTTCAAGGTCGACTGCTGGGATGCCGCGGAAGAAGAAGCACCGGCATTGTCTGACCCGTAGATAATTACTACTTTGGCTGTATTTGGTGTTGCCCAACGTTTAGGGAAGAACGGACTGGGAGTTGGGCATTGGGTGTATGTGGTTCGGTGCTGTCAAGGAAGACGTATTGATGCCTCCCGCTACATGGAGGTATGAACTTGGTGCCACTTCATTTGTGGTGTGTCAAAGCCGCTAACGCTAAATAACGATAACGTTTGATGGCCCAGGATTGAAGCGTTGGCTGGAGTGACGTGCCTCTCCAGCTGCCGAGACTGAGAGCCCACCGGGACCCCGCTGTAAGTTACACTAAGGGTGTGGCGCTGGCCCGTGCATAACTACGAATAGCCGCTAAAGTACTCCGTACGCATAACTTACGGAACTGCACCAGGGTGTCCGGCTATGAAAATGCGGGCCATCCAAAGGGGAATCCAGTTGGCCGGTCTGAAGGAATGCAATTGCATCACATGGCATTGACACCTCCGTCTACCTAGGCTGGGAGAGCTACACCAAACTTCGAACCTGTCAGGGTGAAATCACGCATAGGCTGCGCAACTCTACAGCAACATTATTTTCCTCCACATTCTTTCTCCTTTTCGAATTTGAACTCTTGACAACTTTAATTAAACTGCCGGCTGGCTGCATTCTCTGTGGAGGCCTCCCTCACCGCCGCGAGCCGGCCCCACGATGGGGCTTGCATCGCTTGTTCCTGTTGTGCGAGGTTTCCATGTCGGTCACGGTGTTGGCATGGATACAGCAACCCAGTTCGGCCCAGCCAGACGCCATTGCCGTCCCCGCAATGCCAACCACTGACGTCGCCGTCGTGACGCTACTAGTAGCACACTTGCACCATGTCTCGCAAACTCACATTTACCACGGCAGCCCTGGACGGCAGGGTCCATCGAGAAGAAGAGTTGACGCTGGCCCGCACGCTCACACAACGATCTCAACAGCACAGCGCGACCACTGCCAGTCTTCCCGTCCCTGAGACGCCCGACGACGCTGCTGTTGCCGCTGCCATGGATGGCCCTCATGCAGTCACCTTGAATTCTAGCTCCAACCGCCGCCGCGTTGCTCTTCCGGATCCGCTGGCCTTCAAGTATGTCTACTGACCTCATCGCACTACATCCCGGACCATTCGTACCTGACCCCTTTTCTGGCAGGTTTCTAGAATGCGACCCCTCGGTGACAGTTGCCGAGCGCAGACATGTCCTCCCCGGCTACGAGCTTTACCTGGTCGAGCAGTGGGCGTGCTCGCGCCAGTCGCCCACCCTCGTCATTGTGACCTACACTGGCGACCCGAAGCATTCAGTCACCGTCGGCGTCCTGGAGGTACCTGCAGAAGAAAAGGATTGGTCCGCCAGATTAAGATTCTATTTCAACGCAGTCCATCAATATCACGCACGTCCAAAGGAGACGGGCATCGGGGAGCTCATGGTCACCAATCTCAGCAGCTTCCCGTCCGCGCTTACCGTCATTCCGGTCCCGGAGGGCGACATCCGCAAGTACCGCCAAGTGTTCATAGTCAACGAGAACCTCAAGCGCTTGGGGTGCTCTGGCCGATCCGGTCTAACCCTTTCAGACCCCACGCCAGCGACTCAGGCCAAGTTTATCCAGCTGTACAAGATTAGCGAGAGAATACCCTTTGTTCAAGCCGTCCTGGAGCTGGTCAAACTTTGCCAGCTAGCCCTCTTCATCTTTGGCTTGCTTGACGAGACGTACGTTGACGGTCTGCTCTGCGACATCACCGAAAAGGCCATCAATGACTGGTGGACAGAGATTGGCTCCGAGTATTTCAATATTGAGCCAACAGATGGCATACTAGGGCCCACTACTGTTGCTGCCCTCCTTGGTACACTGCTGGGAGCAAGGAATCGACTCAGCTACTCCGGAGCGCCCGTATCCAAGGATGTATTTGACATCGAAAGCACCAAAAAGGGAATTGGAACCTTCCAAAAGTCGTTGAAACTGGAGAAGACACGGCGCCTTAACCGCCAGACTCTTCTCAAGCTACACAGTGTGACCGCAAAAGCAGCGGCGGGTGAAGGGGGCTGGGGTGTGCAGAAAGCGGTCAAGTCGACGGTTGCCGAAATTGGCGGCAAGCGAGGTGAGTTCGTCATTGGCATGGTGGGCGGCCGGGACAAGGGCAACATTGGTGACATCGAGACGTTGGACCTGGCCAAGTTCATCAGTCTGGCATACGGCGAGCGGCCAAAATGGCTCTGGCACGGCAAACCAAGGAGGGTGCCCAAGGAACACGAGCACGATCATCTTGTGACGACGTTTGGAAAGGAGCTAAAAGACGAGGCCAGCCCTCAGCCCGGCGGAAGGAGAACCCAGTCGGCTCCAGTAGAAGATGGGCCGGAGGCTAAGAAGAAGGAAGATGCCCCCGCATATCACGCACCGCTTCAGCAGACTAGCTCGCTCCCCTTCGTAACTGAGACGCCTGCCGACAGAGATGCCCTACGGAGAACCGTTTTCAAAAGCGTGGCCGGCAAGGTGAGCGATGCGCGCTCAGGGTTGGGGCGCATCAGGGATGCTGTCGGGGGCGGTTTGAGGGGGCACGTCAGCCGCCCATCCAAGGATGAGACTCTGGACACAGGCGTGAGCGGACACTCGTCGCCCAGTATAGCAACATTGGCTCAGTCGTCTGCCACCCTCTCAAGTCCGGTGGGTGTCACCAGGGCGTTCACTTGGAGAGTCAAGCCTGAAGAGTACCTGGCCGCCATGAGGAGTAGAGAAGGGGGAGAAAATATGCCTGCGATGACGAGCTCCAGTTCGCACGAGATGGAGACTCAAAGTAGCAAGGACAGCGCAAGGCCATCGCAAGAAGTCCCAGACAGGGCGGAAGAGAAGCAGGCATCGTTGCAGGCTGAGCGTGCGGACATGGCCAAGGAAGTCCGCAGCACCAAGGTCACCGGCCCCGGCTTTTCAGTAACCGACGGGGATCTCCAGGGCCCCGTCCTAGCAGCAGAACGCAGTTCCGAAGGCGTAATAATGTCTCTTGTACGCCGGCACAGCATCGACAGCCTTGCCTCTCTCGGCCGTTGCCCCAACGAAGCCCGGTACCCGCGGCGTCTCTCCTTTAGCGAGGCCGAAGAAGCTATCTCTTGGAGCGAGCTTGCCAGTATCACACATACTTCCGACTGGATATCTGCTTCGGTCTTGCCAACACAGACCGAACTAGCCTACACCCTGTACAGCCGCCTCGAGTTGATCCAGACGGACCTGGCACCTTGGGTGTCGGCCAAGCTGGCAGACGCTGAGGCAGTCGACCGGACATTTGGGGCGCAGGGGGCTGAGGTACAAGCGATGTACAAGGCAGTGAGCGAGACGTACCAGCGCATCCGGCACAGCAGCAGCGGGCTCGTGGCCGAGGAGCGGGCGCGCCTGGCCGAGGCGGTCAAGGACCTCGAGGTGCTGGTTGCGAAGCTCGAGTACGAGATCGGCGCTCTCGTGTCGCGGGTGAATGAGGTTGAGGACGGGGTTGCAAGCTTTGAGGCGCAGGTGGAGGACTTGGAGCGAAGGGCGGACGAGCTGAAGGCGGTGCTCGAGACAGAGAGCTGGCTCCATTGGTTTGTGAGGACCGTGACGGGCATTGGAACAGGACCTAATATCACGAGGGGGCCGAGTCAGAGAGACGTGAAGGCCGCTCAAAGGAATTGATGATGACCAGATTACACAAGCATCTTTTCGTTAGATCAGCATGGGTGGGGATGTTCGGAGTCCCGGAT
The DNA here is from genome assembly GCF_033297395.1 of Canariomyces notabilis. Taxonomy (NCBI): domain Eukaryota; kingdom Fungi; phylum Ascomycota; class Sordariomycetes; order Sordariales; family Chaetomiaceae; genus Canariomyces; species Canariomyces notabilis. Next base: position 2,088,378 of record NW_027041824.1, read on the forward strand.
GGCGTTGAGTTATACATTTTAGCCTGGGCAGAGGGAGCTGAGTGGGTTTGAAATACAATCATGGGTCGCATCACATTGCATTACAAACGAAAGGCACAAGCATGGAGATTGGCAGTGGTGATATCCCTTTTCCCAATTGTCTGCTTCTGGTCACGCCGGACCGCTCTAGTTTGCTCACCCGTGTCCACTCTGTGTTTCTATCATACATATCATAAACCAATTCAAACACTGCCAAGGCGCGCTCTAGATCAGCACCAGAACCAGTCCCAGAAGAATTTACCAACCCCAGTGAGAGTGAATCGTGTCCCAGTCCCGGTTTGTAATATACACATTAAACCAACCTCCTATGCCCTAGCGCCCCAAAAGCAACCCAGCCGGCTAAGGGGGACACGGTAGAAGGAGCGATAGTCAACTCCTTGCCCACGTCACCCCTCACCAGATCCAACTTTGGCGCTTTGGAAAGCAGCATGCTCAGTTCGATGTGAGGGAGGGTCTTGGATGTTTTGATGATTGTTATTTGCCTTCCCTTTTACATCCCCCCGCCGAATCCGCGCGCGGCCCCCTCACGCTGCAGCTGCTCCGACACGGACTGGTGCGCATCGAAGAACTTGGCCGAGCACCGGTCCAGACAGACGGCCTCGCCCTTGGAGAGGTCGGCTTCGCGGTATGTCCGGTCGAGGCACTTTGCGGAGCAAATCTTGAGCATCCTGGTACGGGGAGGGAGAGGTTTGGTTAGAACTTTTGAATGGAAGAAAAAAGGGGGAGGGGAAACAGAGTTATCTTACCGGTTATGCATTTCAGTCAGGACTTTGAGCTCGTTCTCGACGGCGGCAATCTTCTCGGCCGAGGTGGGCTGCGGTTTGCCGAAGCCGAAGAAGGACATTGTGGTTTTTCTTTGTATTCAGGACTTGGTGGTGGTAATGGTGGTGAAGTCTTTTCGGTCGGTCAGTCAGGAAATCTGGCTGACTACGGATGGATTGAATGGTTCGTCTGGATCAGCTCGTTCTTTTTGGGTGTTCAACAAAAAGACTGTAGGTTTGAGACTTCGTACGATGATACCGATAACTACGGAGTACCATAGAGCGCGACCTGGGTGTTGCAAAGGTCCAATTGCAAACCCATGGAACCTGGAATATTGCGGGTCAGACGCGTAATTTAGCGGTAATTCTTTGTAAATTACATGGTGTTGGCATGGCCAAAGCATCTTGGCATTGAAAACTACAGTACTGACGGTGACCAATTAGTCAGCAATTGCAGCCGTGCGACTGGGAACGTTTTATTGCAAAACCATCAAAATGTTCCCAGTCGCGTTGGAGGTTGAGAAGGCGCAAGCAGAGACCTCTGGCTCTTGCACTTCAGACAACCAGGGACTCCTTCAGGCTCGGGTCGTCATTGTTCACTTACATCACTTAAGCAACTGTAAGTCATCACACAGTCCCTATCATACACTATAGATCCCTCGCAGATGCCCCAATCTGCAAATGATGAACCACATTTCTAAGAACCGTTGCGACTGACGCACTACGGTGCGCATGATCACTATTACTCACTTTATCTGACTTTCTTGCCTCATCCTGCTTGCTTGAATTTTGACCATGGGTGCCGAGTCCCGGCTGACCTCTCTAGATGTGATGCGATGAGGTTAAATCCGGGATTCCAGATACCCAGAAACTCCCGGTTTTTCTCTCTCGCCCTGGGGCAACTCCAGAAACTGCCGGGAGAAGCAGTCTCGTATCCCCGTCTTGAGCACAATGGAGCTCCCATGCGCATCCCTGAGTTCCGCAACAAGTATGCCGGCATTGAGAAAGCCGTCGTCTCGGACGAGGAAGTAACCCTTCACGGCCGGATCGAGTCTGTCCGCGTGGGGGGCAAGCTCATCTTCATTGACTTGAAGAGCGAGTTTGAGCGTATCCAGGGCGTATGCAACCTCAACAAGTTCGAGGACGGCACCAATGCGGATCAGCTCAAGCGGGTCGGCAAGGTGCTCAAAAGGGGCGACATCATCTGTGCGTGAGCACCATCGTCCCGCTTTCTCGCCGTCCCTTGCTGACGGTGGAAACAGCTCTGAGAGGCAAAGCCACTCGGACCACGTCAGGCGAGCTCAGTATCCAGGCGACACGTATGCCCCGGCTGCTGGCTCCGAGCATCCTCCCGCTGCCGACGACGCTCAAGGACCAGGAGTCGCGGAGAAGGAACCGCCACGTTGACATGCTCGTAAACCCTAGAACGGTAGACATCCTACGTCTCCGGTCATACCTCATCAAATACCTTCGCGATTTTTTGCACGAACGGCATTTCCTCGAGTTTCAGACGCCCATCCTAGCAGGCGCCGCCAGCGGGGCTACCGCCCGGCCCTTCACCGTCACCGCCAATGCTGTCTCGACGGACAGAAAACTCTCGCTCCGCATAGCCCCTGAGCTCTGGCTCAAACGGCTGGTGGTAGGCGGCGTAGACCGCGTCTTCGAGCTCGGCCCGGCCTTCCGCAATGAAGGCATCGACCAAACCCACAACCCGGAATTCACCATCTGCGAGTTCTACCAGGCCTACTCCAACCTCTCCGATCTCATCTCCCTCACCCAGGACCTGATCCGCGGCCTGGCTGCCCATTGCCAGAGCCTTATTTCTACCAAACTCACCAGCCTGCCTGCTATCGACCTCACCCTCTACGAAGGCCCGTTCGAGCAAGCGGAATTCATCCCTACGCTGGAATCCGCGCTGGGCTTCAAACTGCCCGACCTTGATTCCGCGAGCGCCTTAATCGATCTACTCGCCGAGTTGAAGGCGAGGAATATCCCGCTTTTCCCACCCAGCACAGACATTTCAACAAATACAGACTCCTCAACCAGTCCTACAGAGGGCATGACCCTCCCTTGGCTTCTAGACAAGCTCGCAGAGCGGTACATCGAGCCGCTGTCGGCCGGCCGGCCGCTGTTCATCACCCACCATCCGGAATGCATGTCGCCGCTGGCCAAGAGCTTCGTGTGCGACAAGACGGGCCAGACCGTCTCGGCGCGCGCCGAGCTCTTTGTCGGCGGGCGCGAGCTGGCCAACATGTACGAGGAGGAGAACCACCCGGGTGCGCAGCACGCCAAGTTTCTCGGGAAAGCATGGGCCAGGACTGGGGTCTTGAATGGGGGGATTCCCGACAAGCCGACGGGTGGGGACCGTGGTCGGACTGAGCAAGGAGGTTTGGAAGCCGAAGACGGTGGCAGTAAGGGAAAAGAAGAAATCTTAGTAGGAGAAGGAGGCGGGGACCCAGGATCCGAGCTGGTGGATCAGAGCTATATCCGTGCTCTCTGCTCGGGCCTGCCGCCTACCGGGGGGTGGGGGTGCGGCGTGGAGCGGCTGGTGATGCTCTTTGCGGGGACGAACAAGATCGGGCACTGTCTGAGCTTTGGGAGCCTGAGGGATGTGGTGGGCACGTCGTCCCATGACCCTCGTGGATCATTGTTCCCTGCCGAAGATGAGCAAAAGCACCGGACGCGGAGGGGCAGGAGAAAGGAGGTTTCTTGAGCCTGAGGGGGGGGCTCACTGTTTGAGAAAGGGGGCGGACGTGCCAGTGGTGAGACCAAGCCTGACGCTGAAGCAGATGATGCACCGGCTTGCCGTGATTTCTTGGGGAGCAGTGCTCTAAGACGTGTGCGGGAAGATGTAAGATATATGGTGGACATGTACTGTACGTGTACGCATGTATATGTGTCGGGAGAACTCATCAGAGTGATGGGCTTGGGTAGACTAGATGCTAGATGCTGTGTATTTTCTTGCTTTCGTTCCAAGACCAAGTTCACACCACGCGAGACCATCGGGCATTACATGTCACGGTTGATCGTCATTCACGGGACGGATTCCGAAGGTGTAATAAACCGAATGAAGAGTGCCTAAACCCAGTACTAAGTTATCTATGAGAGTCGATGGCCCGAAACCTGGCTCTCGGTGCGGCAGTCAATCCGATGCCTCCCTCTGTGCCACTGGCCCAACTCTCCCAGACTCGGTAATTCCTATTTTCTCAAGTTCCCGGAAGACGGTTACCTTTTCCTATCCTTCGTCGCTACCGTGCTTCTCTCTCCGAACTCCTGGTCAAATTGACCCCATGTCTCTGCCAGATCAACGATAGCCCATGCCCCAAGCATCCCGTGAATAGTAGGGACGTGAAGAGGGCGAAATAATCCCATGAAAAGAGGAGGAGGGTGACGAGTTCCCTCCCATGCAGGTCAATAGCCTTTACCGTTCTGCCTTTTATCCCAACATTTTGATGAAGGGATGCAGAGAGAGGCGAAACGGTGAAATCAAGAGGGTAAAAAACCAAAGGAAGGAAGGAAATAAGAAATGTGACGCCGGCCAAACCATCGCGGATACCGCTCGTGATGATGGAGGACAGCATGTATAGAGCGGACCACAGAGAATCACGCCGCTGAGGCATGTCCTCGGCGAACCTCAGCCCACTGCGGCCATGATAAGGGGACTACCAGTACGAACATTTCCTGACCGAGGTATGCGGAAGCCAGGCGCGCGAAGCTTCCTCGATGAAGGCCCGGTATTCGTGAGGATTGACTGACTTGTGGATGACGGGCTTGTCCAGGTTGAAGGGCTTGGAGCCCGGAGTATACAGAGAAGCCAGATCGTCTTCGACGTGGGCATTGTGCTCTGTGTAAGTCTTCTTGTCAAATTCATTCTGTGCGCGCCACTCAATGTCCATGGCAAGTGGCCACTCCTCGGGGGAGACGCGAGCCCTGGATAAATGTTGCAGGAAGCTCAATTCATCGAATAAATGAAAGCGGTGCATTTCATCTTTTGGGTCGGCAGATCTGGCCCTCCACGCTTCCAGGTAGTATATGTCAGTCCGCCAGGTCCAGCGCCAGCGGAGATTGAACATTTCCTGGGGCTCGGGACCTTGTTTGATGTCTTGGTAGATGCTGACGTCGAGCTCCTTCTTGCAGGGATCTTCATACTGCGGGCCTCCCTTTCTATAGTCGAAAGGACCAGTCGGGGGTTGCCTGGACCAGCGCCAGCGAGCCATCGACCGAATTGAATTATCGAATCCGTCAGACTCTGGAGGTGTGTATTGCGCATTCCCGGGTTGAGGCCGAAAGCTCAGGAAGTACTCCCAGGCCCAATCCGCACACCTCACATCGAGAAGCGCCGCATCAAGTGTACACTCTCTATACTTCAAGAGGTCATCAAGCGTGGACCTTGCCGGATCGAGGCGGAACATCCATCTATTCATGGCACTGAGTTGGAAGAGCCGAAGATGGCTGCACTCCATTTCATCGACATACCGGCTCATGTGGCAAGACCAGCACGCCCCGAGGCGACTAGGGAACAAGGACCAAGGGTACGTGAAGCCGCATTTGACGCAAGACTCGCTCCTTCGCCAGTAGTTCATCGCATGGTGATCCTTTCCACGAAATTTTCTCTGGTGATAGGGGATTCGGTGGTCGCCTGGCCTGAAGTCATCTCCGGTCAAGGCGGCCGTGATGTCGTCGGCAAAGTTCTGCATAACCGTGTCTTGGACGGCCTCGGTAGCGCGTTTGGTCAATTCTCTCTCACGTTCGCGGGAAAGTAGCGCGTCCCTCGCTTTGATTGCCCACAGAACATCCGGTCCTGGTAATTGACGAACGAAGCTCCAAAAGGACGAACTGTCGCTGACCAAGTCCATGCCCACCAATCTTGCGAGATCCCAGCACTGTAGGATCAGCCCGAAGACAGCCTTTGGAGTGTGGAATGTCGGCTCATTGTATGTGACGCCGTATGATCCCAGGCGCGTGGAGGTTTGAGGACCGCGGAAAAAGTAAGGGAAAAAGTCAAGGCGGATGTACTGCCTACGCAGCTGCTTGTCCTCGTCCTCTACGCTCCGTGGATGGCGTTCGATGACTTTCAGGAGTGGCTTGAGCTTAGACACGTCGAGCAAAAGACAACGGGTGATGATAACCGTCGTTAGGTTGGGCATCGAATTGACCATCAATTCGAATAGACGGACATCAAGGAAAGGGATCTGGTCCAAGATGATGCTCCGAGAGGTGTGGGGAATTGTGGTAATGGCGGCGCCTATTGCGTGTTAGTCCTGTGCCATGTTTCAAGTAATTGAAGACGTACAAAGATCGACAAGGTTACGGAAGTCCTTCATGTAAGGCTTCTTGGGGCACTCCGGCTCATCTGAGATGGGGGTGACGATTAGGGTGCTGCTTCGGATGCCGTCCCCGTTGACAAAGCGGCCGGTTGGGAAGGCTCCTGAATTGAAATCCCAGATTTCCTATATGTCAAAGTCAGTCTTGCTCTAGGAATGAAGGGGGACGGGAAATACGGACAAAACTGTGCGGGACAAGGGCCGCAATACCCCGGCAAGTTGCCGCAAGGGCAGTGAGGTCTCCGACGCTGGGAATGAGGAAGTCGATGAGGATTGCTCGGAGCTCGGCAATCTGCAGAAACTTGACCAGACCCTCATTCTCATTCGGGTCTGGCTTGGTGGCAGAAGCCTTTGGAGACTCAGGGAAGGTCAGCGCCAATGCCAGGGGAACAAGAAGGGGACACAGAAGCAGACTTACAGCAATGAGCAACTTGGAAGACTGAGGAGTGTTCCGAATGGCCATCCTGGCCTTGTATAGGTTGGAATGGCCTCTTCTCCTGTATTCCTTCTCTGCCTTCTGCAGAGCCTCAGGGCTCGAATCTCCGAAAATAGGAGGCAGCTTGGCCCGACGACCTCGGGCTAGTGCTTTGTTAAGCTCTGCCATGACATCCTTGCCTTCGAAGGAGTGCCATTGACGGTCGTAGTTGAAACTGAGGAGAGACTTGTCATTTGAAGGGCGGGGCTTGGGACGAGGTTAGTAATGAGCCTAACGGAACATGAAACAATGGCAGATGAGACTAACATATCTCTGGTCCAGAGCCCAGGGCTTCACAGCACGGAAGCTTTGTGACATGTTCGGCGAGAGCAAGCCGAATGAGAAGTCTGATGAATAGGAAGCCGTCTTGTTCCAGCCGTTATTCCCAACCTGCTTGCCCTGGGGAACGTAGCCATCAGGGAGCTCCAGCTTGGGTCCCTGGGCAGCCTGTGGTTTTCCTGGCCCTGGCCCCCCGTGAGGAGTAGAGTTATTCTTGCGGCCTCTTCCGCGGTTTGTGGGTTTCTGCCACATCTCGACAGATGGTTCTTGAGGTGTCATGGTTGAATATAAATCAAGGGAACGAGTGATGGTTGAAGAGGGTTTTGGAAGCTCTGTGAGAAACGAGTGATGTGATTCCGTTCGGTGAGTTGGTGGTGAGCAAGGAAGGGAGGCTAGCGATTGCTGGGGATGGGTGGCATTTATAACGGTGTAGTGTAAGCTGCATGGAACAATAGCAAAGGAATTGGCTATTGAGTGGAATATCGGGCTTTGCTTCGCTAGGACGTTTGCTATTGTTTCGGGTGCTGAATAGGAAAGAGCTACTTAGTGCGTGCAGCCTTATTCAGAGATAAGCCACTCCATGTCAACAATAGCTATCAATACACCGCGTGACAGGGCACATACCTCTTTTGTTGGCACTGCCAGCTCGAGCGTTCGATTTTCACGGGATTGATGGTGCAAGATGAGACAGAACGCCTTGGAGGGCTGTGGGCGATGGATCAACAGTCAACAACCGCTCGGCTTTTGAAGTTGAGTTCGAGTCCGAGAAGGAACCATTGTACCAATCTCGGTCACTCTTTTGAAAAGTGTCATTCACTGCTTAAGCTCTTATTCGGATTAAACGAGCAGGTGGCAGGTGGGCAGGTGGGCGATAAGGTCTTTGCAAGTGCCAGGTCTTGTGGTCAACTTACACCAGTTGATTGATTGCTAACATCTACATGATCGTAGAGTTGAGACTAAACCAGTCTCTTTGCTCGCTCTTCGAGTCATCCCTGCCCAAGAATCAGAGCAGACAAAAAGATGAAATTACAGGACTCTGAGATGCAGAATCCCTACGGAATGGTTGAAAGTAAGCAACCCAGGCATCAATTTCGCGTCCCTTTCCATAGCCCAGAAACGAGACTCAGAAACTGAAGATTATCCCCCAGCTTGGAGACGTTCAAGGTCACGACTTGGATCACAACTAATTGGCCATCTGTTCACCTCAGATATGTCACCTCAGAGGGAAGGGCGCCAAAGATCTGACGTCTGGATTCTGACGTCTGGACGACTCTAAGTCCGTCATAACCGACGGGTTGGGTCGAGCCGACGTTCTGTTGTCGCCCCTGACTGAAAGGAGTAGGTTCCCAACAAAGCGACTGTTGCACCAGCAACCGTGATCTGCTTGCCTTCAGTCGCTGGCGAGGAGCGGTGAGCATCCCAGCAGCCAATCCTCTCCCGTTTTGTCGACCTCGGCACACACAGGCCGACGATTCATTGTACAGTATTGTAGTGTGCAATGCAGTCGGTCCAGGTAGTAGGTCCAAGCTAAGTTGGCGGGAATAAGCAGAGAAATGAGGGGTTAAGGGGGGACGATGAGGTTGCTGATAAAGCCTACCATCCACCCAGTCACAAATCCATTTGGCAGAATGGCACATTAACTTAACGTTAGATCCCGCAAGCGCGTGTATATCAGGTGCTATCGGAGATCAAAGGCGAGGGGTGGATAGTATGTATGTACATAATGATTAGCCTACCTTAACTTAGGGTCATGGTCGGTGTGGAAGATCGAGGGGGTGAAACGGCGCATTCTGTGTAAGAGATACTCCGAAGAGATACTCCGTAGCGACGAGCCCGTTGTGATGGCTGCATCTACATGAGATCTTCTTTGCCTAGTGCACTTGCGCCCATTCCTGCATGCTACCGTGATACGAAATGCGGGTGCCGGCGAGTCGCGTGCCACCTCGTTTCGATACCAAGGTTGTGCAACCACCGTGGTGCTGTCGTCGGCATTGGCCGTGCTCCCGGATTTTGGCATTGGCTGCTTACTAGGAACCAGTGCTTGGATATCTCACTGCGTCGGAACTGTACAGCTGGTTTCCGCCATGACGAAGCGCAAGCATCTGGGCGAGATTCGCAAGACAACCTAAGTGACTCTGAAAACGAAGATCAAATCGAGGCAGGAAAAGAAGGGGATCGGCCTGGTAGCAACTGAGCATTCGCCCACCACCACACACCTACCTTCCCTGACTTATCCTGCAGGAGACGTGCATGAGCGTTGAGTGTGGTCGGATGAGGACTGAGGTCAGGTGAGAGACGAGTGTGTGTGGTGAATTCGAGCTTTCCCCCGCACATTGCATCAAGCAGGAACCAAGGGAATCGCAGCCAAATGAACGGTAGAGGAGGTGCTGTCGTCGAATTCTAGCGACGATTAACGTTAAGGGGATCGGAGAGTGCCCGGTAGTCGAATAAAAGGTCATATTGAAACAGGTGACCGTGCTCTCCACGGACAGGAAGGCTTTATTCTGTTCACATTGGTGTTGAGTTCAGGCTTTCTCCCTGAGGCTGATGCCGCTTCTCAGACGGAAAGAGGTCGCGGCCTGAGTAAGCTAACTTACGTACCTACCTACCTATTTCCCCGAAGGGGACTGGAAGGAGCTGTCATGGATGAGTACGATGAGTGCTAAACTGCTAACATCATGGATGCTGTCAGGTAACAACTGAGAAGCATGACTGCACCTTTTGACAAGAGACAGGACTGTCAAAGCCTATACGAAGAAGTGGGATGCTAGAGCACAGAACTTCCAAGGTTGCGCTTTCCAGTTTCTGTTCACTTGTCAATGTCGCCGTTACGCACCCCACCCACGGGCATCGAAATCTCGAAGATCTGGGTCAAGTGAAAACCAATCGGTGAGACTAGCCGCAACTGATTAGCGAGTTTTGGCCGCCGAACATTGCTTTTCCAGGTTATCCGTTTTCGCCTTATCGCTCAGCTGGCCGTTTATTATCGCCAGAAATTGTTTCATCTGACGGCAGAGAATGCTGGTTTCATGTTGCTCTTCCGCCTGCAGTAACGGTCGCGTATACAAAGCACTCGCCAGCAGAAATCACTCGTCAACTGGATATCGCAATCAATGTGTGTAGCAATGTGAAGCTGCTTTTAGACGCATGTAGGGATCGCTGAGAAGGAAATACGGATAACGTTAACATTGACCCACTCCACAAGATATTGTGATTATCTGCAAGGATACTTCTGTACTGTACAGTACATATCACAGTACACTGGAGCTTTGACCGCCGAGAGGGCAGAAGTCGGCCTGCCCCTTTTCTCTTGCCAAAAAGGGGAACATCCGCATCGTCCTCTGTCCTCCCGTCTCTGTCCGTATGTACTGTACAGTACATACAGTACGCTCTCACTCGACAACATACGGTGTATCTTACCGTAATGTTACTCTTCAACGGAATCGAACACGGTACACTAAATAAGGCTCTGAACTGGACTAAGCTTCTCTACACGTGTAGAAGCCGTACATACATAAGGTACCCAGATACATAAACGTTATGCTATCTTTAGTTGTATCAAACTTACAAAGCCCGGCGGTCCTGCGGAAATCGCCGGAGCCTCGTCGGCACCGGAGTCATATCTACGGAGAACGGCTCACTGTCCGGAGGCCATCGTAACGGTGGCTTTTATCAATCTGAGTGGCAATGGGTGGACCTTAACTCATTTCTACTAAGGTACTCCGTACGGCGTGTGTGTTTTTCATGTTTTGCCAGGAACACTATGCTCCCATAGCGCCGATCAATTTCTACAGGTGTGGAGCGGCGGATGTAAGCATGCGAGAGGCTAACGTGAGCTAAAAGTTCACACTTCGCTCCCTATGCAGGAGAGACATGACGATGCACGTTATGCGCGACGTGGTTAAGATTTCTGGCTGCGTGCCAAATTGCAGGATCGGGGTTCAGGATTCGTCCACCATCGCGAATTTGGGTACGGACAGACTCCTGGGGGCCCCTACGGATACACGATGTACACTACAGCAAGCAAGCAGGTAAGCAACTGTCTAACGTTACGGGGCACGCAATGCAGCGGCGTGGTGAAGCAGGTTGCGCTGCCGACGGGAACGGCTGAGGTTGGTGGAGACGGTGATTGATGAGGGCAAAGGGGCATGTAACCTTCCCCCTGCTTCACCCTACCACTAGCAGGAGACTTACCATTGTTGATTGACGGTGAGACAGGACTGCATCCTGGCAAGGTAATACTTTGTCCTGAACGGTGAGGCCTTTACCTTGGTATGGACTCTCTGAGGGCAAGATAAAGGGGGAAAGAGAGCGGTTTCAATGAGGATGCCGCAGCGGACTTCTGATGCGACTGTAATATGCCGGCAGTCTGCGGTACCTGCTCCGTAGCTAAGAATTTTTTATTTGTGGGCTGACAGGACCCCAAAAGACGCACTAACCACCAGTCTGGTGCAGCCGTTGTGGGCCGTGGGTTGTGGAGCCTGCTGGTGGCTGCAGCAGAAGCGCGTGCGAACGAAAGCGCAGAAACGGATCCCTGTCCGAAAACGGTTGGCGCAATCTCGTCTGAAATTTGACCATTCACAACCTAACGGCCGACCTCGCCTTTGTCCGCTGGAAAGGAGGAGCACTGGAGCGTCTTTCAGCGACCGTGATTGGGGGCTTCGGTCCACAAAGCTCGCCAATATGTATTTCGCAGCAGGGTCTGTTTTCCGTTTCAAGACGTGCGGGTGGATGAGCGAGAAGCCAGCCAGTCAGAGCTCGGGGGCTGGCAGCCGACGGCAGGGCAGCCTTCAAGGTTGGGAGCTGCCGAACGGGGGCGCTCGACAAGGGCGGTCCTGCCGTTTTCACACACGAACCAGTGAACCACTGATGAGCCCTTGCCCATCTGCCTCGTACTAGCACGCCGCAATAAGTACCCCCAGCGACCATCACGCGGCCGACTCTCCCCCCTCTTCCTCTTTTTCCTTTCTTTTCTCTGTGCTTCCCACCGCATCCCCCAATCCATTGTCTCGTCACCGAGATTTTTCTTGCAATACCCTCAAGAATCAGTGCAGGCCACCTGTGATACTAATAGTAAATCACCCGCTGGCATCTGTTTTTTCTTGCTCTCTGTCTTCTCAGTGATACCCTATACCCATTTCTTTTTCTCTCGAGATACCCTGCTTTCCGAAGCAACAATATTTTTCCGAAATGGCCGACACACAGAAGCCCACCGAAGTCCCGCAGGAGACTCCTGCTGTCACGGAGCCCGTCGCCGAGGCGAAGCCCGCCGAGACCAAGCCCGAGGAGACCGTTGCTGCTGCCCCAGTCGCCGAGACCCCTGCTGCTGAGACCAGCGCTGCCGCTGAGACCCCCGCTGCTCCCGCCGAAGAGGCCAAGAAGGAGGAGGAGGTCAAGCCCGTTGAGGAGGGTCACCTTGAACACAAGGGCCAGGGCGCCAACTTCCCCAAGTATGCTCTACCAAACCTCGCCATCGCCGCGAGACTCTCAAACTAACGCGTGTCATAAGGAACTTTATCTACTCCAAGCAGCTCTTTTGGTTCGGCTCTGAGCCAGTTGACCTGAAGGCGATCTCCTCTTTCAAGGCCGACAAGGTTGCGGAGGTCGCCCACCATGTGACCTCCTGGGCTGCCGAGACTGGCAAGGGTCTCCTGTTCTACAGCGAGAAGGGTGACAAGGCTGCTCCCCATGGCGTCATCCAGCTCGTATGTGAGCCACCGTAGACAGTACTTGGCTATGAAACTAACCATCTATCTAGGCCGAGGCTTCGGAGCCCGTGACCGAGGGTGCCAACAAGTTCCACTTCACCGCCAAGGGCCACAAGCACACCTTCAAGGCTTCCAACGCTGCTGAGCGCGACAACTGGGTTGCCCAACTGAAGGTGAAGATTGCTGAGGCTAAGGAGCTCGCTGCCACTGTTACCGAGTCCGAGACGTACAAGAAGACTCTCGAGAGCTTGAAGCCCACTCCTGTCAAGAAGGAGGAGAAGCCTGCTGAGCCTACTCCTGAGGTCGCTGCTGTTGCCACCACGGAGCCCGCCAAGGAAGAGCCCGCTGCCACCGAGGCGGCCGCCGCTGAGCCTGCCAAGGAGGAAGCTAAAGAGGAGGACAAGGCTGAAGAGAAGAAGGAGGAGAAGAAGGAGGAGCCTAAGCGCCGCTCAGCCAGCCGCAAGCGGACCTCGATCTTTGGCAGCCTGCTTGGCAAGAAGGAGGAGAAGAAGGTTGAGGCTGAGAGCAAGCCTGCTGAGGTTGAGGCGCCCGCTGCCGAGACCAACGCTGCCACTGAGGCTCCTGCTACCGAGGCCACCGCTGCCGCAGCTGCCACCGAGCCTGCCGCTACCGAGGTGACATCGGAGACGAAGCCCGAGGAGAAGGCGGAAGAGAAGGCTGAGGAGAAGAAGGAGGGCGAGACCGCCGAGGCCGTTAGGCCTACCCCCAACAAGCGCACTAGGTAGGCAACTCCAGGACCTATGACTTTGCCTCGCCTGCTAACCATTCCAAAGCATCTTCGGTAACCTCTCATTCGGCAAGAAGAAGCCTGCGGCTGCTCCTGCCGAAGCCTCTGCTACCAAGGAAGCTCCCGCCACCGAAGCCGTTGCCGAGACCGCGCCTGTTATCCCGGCTGTTGAGACCACTGAGCCCCTGTCAGCTGAGGTTGCTGCTCCCGCCGCCGCTGCCACGGAGGCTACCGAGACTCCTGCGGCTGTGAATGGCGAGACCAAGAAGGAAACCAAGGCCGAGAAACGCAAGAGCTCTCTGCCTTTTGCCTTTGGCGCCAAGAAGAAGGAGACTACTTCTGACGAGGAGAGCGAGAAGCCCAAGTCTCCCTTCTCTAAGCTCCGTGCTACCATCAAGGTTCGTGGTACTTAAGTTTTGCGTACCAATAACCCCTACTGATCCTTTCTTTCAGGGCAAGGGAAAAGCCGAGAAGCCTGAGAAGGTTGAGGAGACCCCAGCCGTCCCAGCCGCGCCCGCCGCCGAGGCGGCTACCGATGCCGGCGCCGAGGAGACTGCTAAGCCGGCCGAGACCGAAACGGTTGCGGCTGCAGCTGCCGTCCCGGCTGCAGAGGAGCAGCCTGCCAAGCCTTTGGAGGCCACCCCGGCCGTGACTGCTGCCGCTTAGGAAAAGGCGCCGTCCGCTTCCTGAGTTTCCAGCCCGGTCATGATGCATGAATGTTCGACGGGACAGGGACGAGATGCCACGAACGTAAAAGAATAGAGCGAATTCGCAAATGATAACCGCAATCAATCATACACGCCACCACTGAGAGAGAAACACAACACATACCCTCACTTTTACTACTCGGGTTTGGTCGGAATCGGATCTGCATTTCAAGATACCCAGTCAAGATTGGTTCTCTGATACCCATGAGCGTTAGCGTGCGACCGACGGCAAGATTGGCGTGGCTCCTGCGCGCCTCTTTAGAGCCCGCCGTTTGGTGCAAATTGGCCCCCTGATTACTCACTTTCCAAAGTTGAGTGATTCCTCTTTCGGGACACGGCCGTTGGGTTGACGCTGCTGCTACTGCTGCTTGCTTTTTCTATTTCTGCTCTTGCCCCGCTTGACATCTTTCTCGGTACAATGTTGTCTTTTTGCTTTCTGTCGTTGTCTCCTTTTGATACCCAAAGTATACCCCTGCCCATCCCTTGGCAAAGAAACAGGCACTGTCGTTTGGCTTTGGGTCTCAATCTGATGAAATGGACGACGGACGGATGGGTCGATGAGAAAGGTGGAAGTGAAACGAGGGGCAAACAAAATAAAATACAAAAAAACATTGGGGAAGGAGATGACAATGACAAGATTGTCGGGATGGCGGGATGATGAAGGGGATGGTGAAGAGGGTAGTCGAGGGTGGACTTGGGGCAGTGTTTGGTCCTTCTCTCCTGTACTCGCCACGTAGGGTGAGGATATGGAGTAGGCCGGCCACGGCCAAAATCTCTAATAGCTAATAATTTACCTCTCGGCGTGTCGAGTTCGCTTATAAGAAGCCCTTGTCTGTCACTGCGTGTTTTCTGGTGTGTGTCAAGTACCTAGCAGAAGTCGAGGAGCTCGATCGATGATGTAGTAGTAATAACGCACAAGAGCGATATACAACACATGAGTTAATATCCATAATTATCTTCCTTTTCCGGCCTCCCTGTACGGAGTATCCATCCCGTTCCACGTTGACCCGTTGGCTTTTCTTCATATCAAGAACCAACGTGTAGAAGTGTTTGATGAAGCAGGCGCCTTACAAAAGTATTGACGAGACTATGCGCCAATAGCTATCCGCAACTGCCACAAGCTCCTGCGTGGGTTAGATCTTCCATCTTGCTGCAGTATTGTTCTATGTGCAAATACCTTCAGGATGGCAGTTGCCATGTATTGTACCTGGCCCGCGTCAGGCATCATGATCGACAAAGACACCATTGCCGTAGGTGACAGTGTCCGAGTCCCCTGGCGTTCTGGCTTCATGTGGGTTGGGATTCACTGTATTGTGATACCATGCCGTACCAGGATCTTCCTCCAGTGGATGACTCTCAGGGGTTATTGCATCCAATCCAATTGGCATTCAATTGCATCGCAATCCCACTCTTGGCGGCAGAAAGAAGACCGCGATGCACACTTCCTACTAGGTACTCTGAGGTACTAAACACTACTCACATTCCGCTAAACGCAAACGGTGACGTCGAATCATCCAAGTGGCTCTAGAGGTATCACGATAACTTCTGCTCCAAAACCCACCCCCAACACCAAAATCTCGCTCGCTCCCACTAGTCACGTTGATGCTCCCGACTCCAACCCCAACTCCGTGTAAATAGATCGATGGCTGTCAAGGGTGGTATGATCCTTTCCCGCCTGCCCCAGGTCCTCTGCCTCTCAAGTAGCACGGCAACTTCCGCGCAGTGTCGGTGTCGTGTACTCCCTGTGCCTAAAACATAACGGCGAGGGTTCTAAAAATGTGGAAAATAACATCCACAGATTGCAGTTCCATCCATCTCGCTTCCTCGATCCAAACCGGGGCCACCCGCTGCGCTCACGGACGCCAACAGCGGAGGCAGCAAAACAACGAACGCTAGTCCAACCGCCCGCGATGAAACCAACGTCCCTGTAGTTAGGTACTACCGATCCAAGAAAAGGGGTACAAATTAAGGTCGTATCCCGCCTTGACCCCATTTCCAACTCGCGTAGCGCTGAGTACGGGTTCAAACGGGGTTTTCTCGTCTGCATTGTGTTTATCCAAACCGCTTCTCGACCAGAGATATTACTCGCTTCCTCGTCGTCTCAGCAAGAGGGAAAGCAAGTCTGAACTTTCCGTGTTCAATTGTTACTTTGGCCCCACAGAGTGTCAGGGACACGGCACCATATTGTACTTTGCGACAAGCTCTTCGATCTTGGGGATCAGTTCAGGGATGCGGAAGGGTTTGGAAATGACATCATCCTGCAACCGGTCAGCAATCCCATTCGTCATTAAAAGGGGGGGAGTGTAAAAATAGCAAAGTACAGAAGAAGAGAACGTGGGAAAACTTACAACACCCGCGGCCTTCGCGTTCTCCACCTGCTCCGGCCGGGCGTACGCGGTGACGGCGATGATGGGTATATGGTGCGTGATGACGCCCTCTTCCTCGAGCCGCCTAATCTCGCGGGTGCAGCTCATGCCGTCCATGATGGGCATCTCCAGGTCCATCAGGATGACCGAAATGTCCCGGCTATGTCCTTGGTCTGCAGCACCTTCGGCCGCCTGGAGCTCCACAGAAGAAAGCCACTCTGGTTTGTTCTTGGCGGCAGCCGTCTCGTTCCAGAAGCGAGAAAACCGTATCGCTGCCAGGGCTTCACCACCATGGTTGGCGACACTGGTGTTGTTCCCCGAGAGTTGCAGCTGCCGCTTGAGGACTTTCTGATTGACCAGATTGTCCTCCACAATCAGGACGTCCAGGCGCCGAACATTAGAGTCTTGCTGAGAAGTAGGTGGCGCCGGTTGCTGGAGTATGGGGTCCGTTGCAGGCGCATCGGTGGTGGAGACGGCTTGACTTTGGTCCGGCGGTACCGTGCGCAGAGGTGAGGCTGGAACGAGACTGGGCGCAGGCATGCCGATCGGTGAGATGGCCTGAGGGGGGTCTGTTTTCCGGCTCTTGATGTAAAAGGCAAATGTGCTGCCCTGCCCTTTTGTTGACCGAACTCCGATTTGGCCGCCTTGCAATTCGGTCAGGATCCTACAGATGAAAAGACCCAACCCGGAACCACCATACTGAACGTGGGTCCTCGGACTGGTTTGGGAGAACCGCTGGAACAGGGTTTTCTTCTCGGCATCGTCCAGGCCAGGCCCAGTATCAGTGACAGCCAAATGGAGGTTTATCTTCTCGCCATCGGCCCAGTCCGCATCGTCCGTGAGGTCGTCTTGGTCTGCGTGCCGCGGAGGAATGTACGACATGTCGTCCCCGGCGACGCCCTTGGATGCCCCAAGACTAATCATGATGATCCGGGTCGGGCACCCTTGCGTGAACTTGATGGCATTGGTCATCAAGTTGATAAGGACCTGGCGAAGTCGCGAGGGATCCAGCTTCACCCAGTCGATGCCTAGATCCCTGTATGACTGCTCGATGCAGAACTGACCCGAGATGTCATTGGTCGTCAGTTCAGCCTCGAACATCTTCAACACGTTCTGCACTACTACGACTGGCTGCACGTCGACGGGTGTCACGAGCAACAAGTTCGAATCGAGCTTGGACAGGGTCAGAATATCGTCGACGATCCGCTTCTGGTGGTTCGCGCAGAGCGAGATGGTGCTGGCGGCTTCGATGCAGCTGTCAACCAAGAGGCTCAGGGAGCCGGGACTGTCTGCCGAACCCTCGCCTTGCTTGTACCGGCTCAATGACGAAGATATCTCGTCGGCACACTGCAGGATGGCGCTCAACGGGTTCCGCATCTCGTGGCTGGTTATGTCGATAAAGTTCTCTTGCTGGCGCTTCAGCTCCACTGCCTCCTCTCGCCTTTGCTTCTGAAAATCTTCGGCCCACTTCTGTTGCGAGATGTCCGTGATGCAGCCAAAGATGCTCTTGAGCTCGCCGGCCTCGTCCTTTTCAGGATATGCGCTGAGCAGGGCCCAAATATCGACCCAATGGCCATCGAGAAGCTCCTTGGAGCCCTTGAAGCGGAATTCGTGCGTCACGGCAGTCTTTTCTTCAACGAGACGGCGCCACGCACTCTCGGCACCAAGGCGGTCCTCGTCACGGATGTTCTGCATCCAAGCGTCCAGCGTGGTTGTCGTCCTGTCCAATCCAGAAATTTTGTACCACATCTCGTTGCAGTAATTAATGTGGCCATGACTGTCGGCAACGAACAAACCCACGGGGCCAAACTCGGCCATCCTTGCGAATCGATACTCGCTCTCGACGGCCTCCTGAGTCCGAAGGTGGAGCTGCATCGAGAGCTCCTGTCGATCCAGCGCTGCCAGCCGTGCAGCCCTCTGGCCCCGCTTGATCTCCTCCTCAAACAGGACCACGGACGCCAGCGAGGTGGCGAGCTGGCGGGAAAGCAAGCTGACAAACAGCTGGTAGTCTCCGTCGTAATGCCTTCGAGGATTTACTCCTAGAACGATGAAGCCGACTACCATGTCCGCCGTCGTGGTAGGATGAACGGGAAACACGACGACATTTCGGCAGGCGTCCCCAAATCCTCTCGGGGAAAGCCCTTGGACGAGCTCGACGGGTAGAGTACAGTCCTCTTCGCTAAGTATTATAGGGGAAGCCGACTGTGTCATCGAATCCCTCATGTACGGCGCAAAACCCTCTTCGCTCGTGCGCAGATCTATTGCGGTGACAGCGCAGGGGTGGCCATCAGGAACGCCCAGCGATCCTTCCAAGACAATTTGAGGCGGGTTGGCGAAACTACCGGAATTCATGGATGAGACATCGCTCTCGGAATCCTCACCGACCGAGTACAGGAGGGCAAACGGCACGTCAAACTCGTTGTGCTCCAGACCCTTTCTGAGCTGCGCCCAGAAACCCTTGATGTCGCGGGCCTGCGATGTGGCGATGCCGATTTCGCGGAGCGTCAGCATCCTCCGCTCGTTGATGCGCCGCCGTGTGTTTTCGAAAGCAGGGTTGTAGAGAGCCACCACTGTCCCATCACTGCCGACCAAAGGTATGATTGCCCAGTTAAAGAATGTCTCCTCCAGGAAGCCGTGCCGCGAGATAAAGAGGCAGTCGTCGTACTTCATGGTCGCTTTCCCATCGTTCCAGGCGTTTTCAAACACTGGCTCAATCTCATCCCAAATCTCGGCCCAGGCGTCCCGGTACCGCGCTCCCATCAGCTGGGGATGTTTCTGGCCGGCGAGGGATATATAAGCCTCGTTGTAGATGGCAACGTAGTCTTTGCCCCAGTACAGGGCCGCTGGGTGAGGACTTCCCATGATCATGTTTGACATGATACGGAGTTCTGCCGGCCATGACTCGACAGGCCCTAGAGAAGTGGAAGCCCAGTCGACCGACCGGGCGAACTGGTGGTGAGGCGAGAGGCTAGGGTCGTCTGGGGGTATTCGCGTCCAGTCGAAGATTGTCTGCACTTGAGGAAGGTTGGGAGTCGCGAGGGCGAGGCTGTCAAAGGGTGGGACAACGGTATCGGCAACGGATTCGGACCTGCTTCGGGGTTCAGATTGGGCGCGAACATGACCGCCCACAGATTGTCCAAAGTAATCGCTGCGAGACTCCCTCGGTCCGCGGTACCAAGGCCCGGTCAATCTCTGGTCCAGGGGAGAAGACTGTGGAACTGCCGAGCTGGGCGACGTCGATGTCGCTGGAGCTGTGACGTTGTTTCCACGTATAATTCGAAAGCGCCTTCGGAGGGTTGAACATGTCCAGGGAAGCCCCGCATAAGCCACGGACGGCGGGCCAGTGTATTGGCCTGCGCTGTCCCGGACCAAGCTGAGCGCCCACGCCCGGAAGTTTTGGAATTCGAGGCTCTGATCCGGCCCCGCGCTATCTTGCTGCAGCAGTCCTAGAATACCAGGCGCCGTTCTCAGGGCGGCGTTGGCAAACATTATGTGCAGCGGACCCGGACCGAAGTTGGCCGAGTCGTTAAAATCGAGGATGAACGTCGGCCTCTCGTCCTGCTCCAACAGCTCGACAACGCCGATGCCCTGGAGCAGCTGGATCGAGGATGGCAGGGGCCAGCCATCCGGACTGCGCGACAAACTGCTCAGGTCGGTTGACGACCAACTGCTTGGCGTACCCAAAGACCTCGCAGGGCTGATTGTACTAACCTTTGCCTTGGGCAGGCGAAGCGTAGTGATCCCGTCGGGATTCTCGCGGTCGCCGAGCATGGAGGACGACGTCTCGGGTGCAGGGACGCCCGGCACACGGTTCATTGCGGGCTTGGACGAGCTCGAGAAGAAGAGGGGCGAGCGGAGAGGGGGGCGGGCAAAGGGGTTGCGGTCTCGGCTCGGAGGCAAGGGCGGCAGAGCGAGACTACCGGGAGCCACAAGTCGAGGCTTCTTTGTTGGTGAAGCGAGGGGAAGCGTCGCGCAGTTGTCGGCAGGCGGCCTTTTGCCCAAGGCGGCTGACGGCGATCCGGGCGTGGGTTCGGTTTCGGGAGACAGCCCCGTCGGGGCGGGCCCAGCTCGGATTTCGGACGAGGGCGCGTCAAACCCTTGGATACGACTTGCTAAATCGGGAGCTGCCTGACCATGCCGGCTAATGTCTGGCAGCGGAGCCGATTCGGGAATCTTTCGATGGGTTTCGGTCGTCAGCCGGGCGGCGATGCCGTCCAACGGGCGACTGATGCTGTGGTGGACGGGACGAGCGAGAGAATCCGGGGAGCCGTAAGGGGCCAGGCCGGACAAGGGGGCGCGGAGTGAGCGTGGGGAGGCGGCAGCCGAGGGAGTCTGCGAACCTGGAACACGGGGACGGGTGTGGTGCGGAGGGGAAACACAACGCTCAACCGTGTCCTCGAGCGTCATGCCCGCTTGAGCGAATGGCAGGGCGCTCTGTAGATGCTGTGATTTTTTTTTTTCTTCTTCTGTTCTTTCCTTCTTTCTTTCCCCTACCTAGTTAAACGGCAACTGGACAGGAAGGTACCGAGGCGAGGAGCCCCCCAGCAGCAACCTGAGGATGGATCTACCTTGTCGCTTTCACTGTACGAAAGTTTGGAGAATGAGTAAGTTGGTGGCTGTTGAGATTTTGAGTTGTGTCCGTCCGCCGCCAGAAATGAACCACCACAGCCCTCTACCAGTCAGTTAAGAGCCCAGTGATGGACCCATTGGCCACCGCGAAGACCGCGGGAGAAGGAAAAGAGAAGGGGGAAAAAAATAAAAACGAAAAATGAGATTCTTCTCCGGACTGGAATTAGAGATCGCGGGTCGTGGCGAGTCTTGGCTAGGATGATAGCGGGTATGGCCCGTATGGGATTCTAGGCGCACGCAGGCAGGAGCCTCCCGTCCTTTACTGTGTACTTGTCCTTCAGGTTCATTTGTTTCTTTGGTTTGAATCCAGAACAAAGTGCAGAAATCCGATAGCCGTAGCGGTTCTCTCTGCTTCTCTCGGCTTCCC
This sequence comes from Canariomyces notabilis, assembly GCF_033297395.1. Classification (NCBI taxonomy): domain Eukaryota; kingdom Fungi; phylum Ascomycota; class Sordariomycetes; order Sordariales; family Chaetomiaceae; genus Canariomyces; species Canariomyces notabilis. Next base: position 2,109,781 of record NW_027041824.1, read on the forward strand.
GTGATTTTCAGTCCTATATTTTTCTATTTTTCTGCCCTCGGGTATAGCATGCAAATTCGCATGAAATGAGGTGGGAATTCCACTTTCCATGGGGGATCTGGGACTTGTGGAAACGGCCGGCGGAAGCACTTACTCTAGACTACCTAGCTTAGTGTAGACAGGCGCCACAAGGCCAACGCTTCAGGCATATATCCTGTATCTCTAGTGGAAAGAAGGCAAGTTAGGCCTCTATTAAGGGCGACCGATAGCATTCTGCCACTGGGAAAGTACCGTATGTTCCAGCTGCCGCTACCTGTCTGCACCTGAGGTACTGTCTACCTTGGGTACGAATATACTACTTGCCATCAGTCTCTCCCGTCGCTTTGGACTCCTGCAAACGAGGGCAGCATTTTTTTTCTTCAGTGCTACTAAACTAACAGAGGCGAGCAATACGACAGCCACGCTCGAGCCACGGTAGGCGGATTCCGCAAGAACGGTTGCTTCCACAAAGTGGACTCGTGAGGTCGCAAAGAGTTCGCCCAGAAACAGCAGGCGGCGAAAGCGAGCGGCATCAAATTGACAGGGGGTCTCACGGTCCATGAGGGTCTGGAGCGGCCATGGTGGAACCAGAACCCCAGTCAAAGCTCAGGTCATCTCATCAATGAGCATCGGCTTGTTTCCGTTGGGTCTCCACCATTGCCGACACGGCAGCAGCAGCATCCGGCAGACAAAATAATCCGTCCGCCTGCAATTGGAAATCTCTGCACCGCCGCACCGGCCATTGCGGTTGCTCTAGAACCATCCACGGTCCTGAGTTAAAATGTCTTCACTTCCGTGTTTAGCTGCGCTGAGCGGGCTGTTTCCTCCGCCCCGGACCTCCCCCTGGCATCATGGAAACATAAGTGTTCAGCCTTCACTTATAGACAGGGGCATGAGCACGCCTATGTCGGACGCGTGGAATTCACGGTGCGCTAGGTTTTAAGAACCGATCTGTGTTGGCCATGTCTTGTACCTTACACCACAATACCCTTGAGCGCTGAATACTGCGCCTGGAGCAGCGATGGTGATATACCTATCCCCTGTATGTACGGATATTTAGTAGTGTCCCAAGCGGAGGAGTTACAGTACATACTGGTACACGTGTTGGGACAATTTCGTTTGCGCAAGTCATGGGCTGCGATCGTACGACACAAATCTTGCGTTCTGGATCGGCCGATTTTCGCCCTCAGGCTGACATGTGCTTGAAAGACCAATCAGAGATCACTATGCCCCGGAACTTCATGGTCTGACAATTCATCATGAAAGGGCAGTCTGCAACATCGGCATTCCTCAATTCCCATCATGCCACGCTGTTTACCTCACAGCACGTGATCTTTGCGGAATCTATAAGACATGTTCATTTCTAGCGTATATACGGATATAGGGTAACGTTACGAAGGTACCCCGTATCTAGCACAGAGCTTGGCGTTGATGGAGAAATTGACTACCTTATACATCAGTTAAGGACTCTCAGATTTATATCACGACTTAGGTATGTACTGTATCTTTGGTGCTGTCTGTATGTACACCATTTACGGGGTTGCCACTGTCGTTCATCAGAGTGCTCCTTATGGAATTTACATATTGCATTACACTAGACATTGACCTACTTAGGCATTCCCAAGCTGCTTCGAACGGAGCGAGGTCGAAACAAGCTTGGGGCGCTGCCGAATTCCTTATCTCTCGGCATCGATGGATTTGCGGCTTGTGCTGTTGTCAACTGTTTACGATACCTAATGACTTTGGACTGACGAATTTCCCAGCCCTCGTCCCAAAATCAGGGCAGTTCATTAGGTACGCTAACGTTATGTTAAGCCCCACAGCCTCCGGTTTGCCGGCGGCCCGGCGCACGGCACGATGCGCCGAATTCAGCTTCCTGAGCCAGGTTCCTCCGAACGTCGGGTACTTTGGTGGATGTAGCCCAGTCACTCCAGTCGTTACCTAATCCCGGGCTTGGCCACCAGGACCGCCCACATCCCAAGATGAGAAGAAACTTGCACGGCCGTTCAGTAACGACACCGCGGACTGGGCTATGGTACGGAGGTACATACCTCAGTGGTCACCATTCCCATGTCGACGGCAGATGCACTCAACGGCGGACAGGGGCAGCTCTGGCGTCAAGTTCGAGGGTAGCACCGGCGCTATTTGGTTCAGACAGCTGACAGAAGAGCCCCATAAGCTTGTTCCGGCCCGTTGCAGCTGTCTTCTCCGCTCTTTGTCCCTCGCGAACCGCCTTTGTAATTGGCGGGCCCGGGCGCTTAACACGGCGACGCTGTCAGACCTTCTCAGCCCTCTTATTGGGTGGTGGGCTGTGATTGACCTGCAACCTGCATCTTCAGGCTGCTCGGATGGGCGCCTTCACAGGTTTGGGCGGCAGGAGGTGTGCCCTCCAGAGCCCGCCAAAGAAGTAATTGGGTGCTGCGCTTTAAATGGCGGCTGCCCTTCCCCTCTCTTTCACAGCAACGCCACTGCGAACTGAGCTCTGCGACGTCGATTATCGCCAAATTTGCTGTCGCCGGTCGATGACGAAGGGTTGAAGGGGCTATTCGGCTGCCCCAACCTGCAGAAGTTCAATGTAAGCCGCTCCTAGCGGTTTCCGGCACTCAACGGAACCCCGACAGCGAAACGCGCAATCCCCCGGACAGATCCGGTTGAGAAGTACAAAGAGGAGAACGTCGAACAGAAGAGATGGCTTGGACATACAGAATTCTCCGCCGGCCATGGAGGGCCAAGAAGCCTCTGTATTGGGGAATGATACCCGAACTGGGCGGCGTCGTTGCCCTTCTTGTCCTCTTCGCTCTTCAGCAGCCTGATGCCTTTCGCACTCTAGCCTGGAGCATCGGTTACGACAGAGGGCTCAACTCCAGCCCACGCGTCCTTCTCTACGCCTATGCCAATCACAGGCCACTACCTGCCATTCCGCTTGTCTGGTCACAGACGTGAGTGATGCCGAGGCTAACGAACCTGAGCACCCGAGCTGACCAGCAACGTCGGGTAGAATAACTGACTACAATGTCGCCATTTCGATCGTCTCCCTCTTTACCCTCCTGGCAAAAATGATTGCCACCATCATGAAGATCTTTTATCCCGTCTTCGGCACTGTCCTCGGTCTCTCTTTGACGGCTTTGTATGCTGTGAGCGTCTATGGCCAAGCTGGACCCGATTACCTCGACCCTCGCTATCCGAGCCCGTCGGCCTGGTACATTCGGCTCGGCTGCGACATTGCCGCACCATATGGCGCGGTTAAGAAGTGTCAATTGGCCAAGGGTGCCTTTGCCATGACCGTCTATCTCCTGTGCGTATTTTGGAGCCTGCGTCATATTTGGAGGGATTGTGCGCTGACAAACGACAGGGCTATCTATGTCTTCCAGACTTGCTTCGCTATCTGGGCCATGATCCCCAACAAGGAGCTCGACATGGAGGATGACTCGGACGACGAGAACGAGCATGGTCCCGCCAATAGAAAGGACAAAGGAGTTGAGATGCAACCCACGCCGCCACCTCTGCAAATGCCGTTCACACCGCGGACGCAGGCATTCCATGCGCTAGAGAACAAACTTACTTATGCCTAGGGTCGACGACACCCTTTGGCCATTTACATGCTGAATGTTTTGACCCCTGGCGGGATAGGAGGGGGTGGAGGGAAATCGGGATGTTGGGGACGCCTGTTCATGGCTTGTATGTCTATTTCAATGTCTCACGGGAATGGCTTGGGGGGTTGGGATTTCATCGATGGTCATGCATTTCCTTTGTCGGATATCCACGCATGAAGCGCACTCAAAGTCTTCCTGTTCCCTAGGTCACGGAGTTGGGTTTGGGCTCCCAAATATACTGGACTGTCTTGTCCTAGAGCAGCTGATGATGCATGCAACCCGCTTGACCTAGCCCCTTAAGCTCACGCGCTTTCAGCTCCAAGGCGCGCGCCTTAACCAGTGCCGACTGAGAAATGCAGCGAAGACGGCGAGAGTGCGATCGAGACCCTTGAGAGCCCCGGTGTCCATGGTTGTCGCGGCTCTAGCTTACAGGCAGGTAAGGCACGACACCTGGCCCCCTCATCAGAAAGTACAGTACAACATATCCACAGCTCACAGGTTTGAGAAGAGTTCTCAGCAGGTAAAGATTGTGTAGGTCTGCGAATCCGGAAACGGACTCGGACTCGGGTGAAGGATTGCCGACGTTAGGCGGTTCCGGTTCCCCACTCATCATCCAGTAGTGCCTCGGTCCCTGGGTTTTGTAACCTCGAGATACCCACTGTTAGCATACGTCATTGGGACGGGAGCTGCTGCAACACTCAGGCCAAAGCTCCCGAACTGGGAAATAACAACTGGGCTCATCTTGTGTCTCTGGAAGGACCTACACTAGCACCTGCAGCTTTCCATAGTGTATTTCATCCGTTGTGAGCAGAGAGTGCCTGCTCGAACTACTGACAACAACTGACAAGTGATCCAGGTCGTTCTTGGCTTCAGTTGCTCTCCGCATTACAGTACATGTGAGACCTCTGTTCTCGTAGAACGGCACATACATACGCGCATCCGGCGTCCCGAGCCGACCACAGTCGTCTCGTCAGATGGCTTTCGTGCAAAAGACGCTCTTCCCCGCCTCGCGCGCTGCAGTCAGGTCCAGGTTCCAGAGGTCAGCTCTACCAGTTGTAGTCCATCCATTCCTCCGTCTGGCCTCAACCATGGCCCCAAAGGTATGCCAGATTTATCCATGGACGCCGATGTGTGAACAAACTCAGATTTCTGACCGCGCAATTGCAGCTCAAAGATCCGTCCCTCTTCAAGCAGAACGTCTGCTACGTGAACGGCGAGTGGGTAAAGGCCAGGTCGGGCAAGACTTTTGAAGCGCATGGTATCATCAGCCCGGCCCCCAGCACATTGATTACCCTGCCGATCCGAATCGTGACGCTCACTCCCCACCCATAGACCCAGCCACGGGCAACCTCATTGGCACTTGCCCGGAGTTCGACGCCAAGGACACAGAAGATGCCATTGCCGCAGCCGAAGAGGCCTTTGAGGCTTTCCGGAAAACCACTGGGCGCGAGCGCTCCAAGCTTCTCCGAAAGTGGTACGACCTGGTGGTTGAGAATGCCGACGACCTGGCGACTCTCATCACCTGGGAAAACGGCAAGCCGACGGCCGATGCAAAGGGTGAGGTGACGTACGCTGCCAACTTCTTCGAGTGGTTCAGCGAGGAAGCCCCGCGCATCTACGGCGACACGATACCTTCGTCAATCCCGGGGAACCGCGTGTGGACCATCAAGGAGCCCGTCGGCGTCTGCGGGCTCATCACCCCCTGGAACTTCCCCGCCGCCATGATCACGCGCAAGATTGGCCCGGCCCTGGCCGTCGGCTGCACCGTCGTATGCAAGACGCCGGGCGAGACACCTTTCACGCCCCTGGCCCTTGCGGAGCTCGCTCACCGCGCTGGCATTCCCAGGGGCGTGGTCAACATCGTTACGGCATCCGCGAACACGGCCGAGGTGGGCGAGGTGCTCACCACCAATCCGACGGTCCGCAAGGTCTCGTTTACCGGCTCCACCAACGTCGGCAAGCTACTCATGAGGCAGTGCTCTGGCACACTCAAGAAGCTGTCGCTCGAGCTGGGCGGCAACGCGCCCTTCATCGTCTTTGACGACGCCGACGTCGACCTGGCCGTGGCGGGCGCTGTCGCCTCCAAGTTCCGCTCGTCGGGCCAGACTTGCGTATGCGCCAATCGCATCTTTGTGCAGCGCGGCATCTACGACGAATTTGCCGCCAAGTTCGCCGCCGCCGTCAGCAAGTTCCGCGTCGGCAACGGTTTTGACGAAAATGTCACCCACGGTCCGCTCATCCACGCGCGCGCCGTCGACAAGGTCGAGGCGCACGTGCGCGACGCCGAGCAAAAGGGCGCCACCGTCGTCCTGGGCGGGCACAAGCTGCCCGAGCTGGGCCCGCACTTCTTCCAGCCCACCGTGCTGACGGGCATGAAGACGGACATGGCCATGGCGTCAGAGGAGACGTTTGGGCCTGTGGCGGGGCTGTTTCCGTTTGACACGGAGGAGGAGGCTGTACGCATCGCCAACGCCACGCCCGTGGGGCTAGCCGGGTATTTCTTTTCTAGGGATCTGGAGAGGGTGCACCGCGTGGCCGAGCATCTCGAGGTGGGCATGGTGGGCGTCAACACCGGCCTGATCTCGGACCCGGCGGCGCCATTTGGCGGTGTGAAAGAGAGCGGGTTCGGAAGGGAGGGCTCGCTGTACGGCATCGGAGAGTACCAGGTTACCAAGATGGTTACCTATGGCGGGATGGGGAAGCCATTGCAGTCCTGAGGTGGTAATATTGATGAAGCCTTAGTTATCCCGGTTGGTGATCTATCTTGTATTTGGCTGGCAATTGCACACTTTTATACGCCTCGCAGAACTGATTTACTTGAGATGAAAAGGGGGCATAACCCCACACAGGTACCTTAAGTGCTCGAAGCAGAATTTCATACCCCGGGATGCTTCCAAGACGATTCCCATCACGAAGTTCTTTCCACCGCCAGCATTTCAGCGACTGTTTGCACCATACTAAAATGACATCGTGTGAATCATCGACCGTTAAACTGTCGGTTGACGACATTTTTGCTTTTAGCGACGTGGAGCTTGTGCAGTACATGAAGCAGAATCGCCGTTCTGACGGCGGGTTTTGTCTAGAGGTTGACGGTTGGGAGAACCTGCCGGCCGATCAATGCAACAAGCTGGCCGAGATACTGAAGTCGTTATCCACGCCCTTGTTCCTTTCTGCCCTTCGCTTACTGACAAGCGTGTAGGGCCGGGGCATCAGGAGCAAACGATGAAGTGCGGTCATGCCCGGTTGACCTTGATGCCGTCAATGCGCGACTGCTTGCAATCTCGAACGAACAAGACACGCAGCCGCAACACTTCTCAGGATCGCCCGGCTACGAAAGATCGCCCACCCCCAGGATAGATTGGGATGAACGCGCAAAGACAGCGGAAATAGTCGCTTACAATGAGCTGATCGATGCCGGCGGTCGGGCGCCCTACCCTATCAGCCTCATGGAGAAGGTTTTCAAGGACCCGGAAGAGTATCGCGAAACGTTACTTCCGTGGCAGGAGTATCCCGAGTACAGCATACGCGACTGGGACAAATACGTGTTCCAGCTGCAACTGGGGAGGTGGCGGGTTTTCCGTATGTGGCAGAAAGACAACCGCGACATTGATGACGAGGAAGAAGAGTTCGCCGCATTCATTGCGAGGGAAAGGGCCGAAAGCAGATCAAACGACAAATTCACGCGTCGGCAGACGACGGAGAGCCGGTATCTTGAAAGGCTACGGTACGAGTTCAGAAGGGCCAAAGACGTAAAGAACGTCGATGATCAAGATGAAAGATTTCTAGCGTTTGTCGCCGAGAAGAAGCGGCAAAACATAAAGCTCGGCGTCAAATGGCCAGGAATGACGGACAACGAATATCAACAGGTCCTCAGGGTCGAGTTTGATAATCAGCGGAGGAACCTCCGCCTCTCCGTCGGGATCCCTCTGTACTGGTTGCGGGAGGACCACGGCCGAGGTGATTTCTCCGAGTATGTTAGGGAGGCGAAGCGCCGCCTTGAAAAACACGGCTTCAACCGGACATTCCAGCTTGACGAAGATCCGACACGACAGGACGAGTTGACGACATGGATCGAGTACCTAAACTACGAGTACTCGTGGTATGACCGGTACGAGCGATCCGTCCATCGTCTACAATCAAAGTACGACGGGACCTGGAAGGAGCTGGCGGACTCGGGAGTATTACGGCCTGGTGAGACGGACAAGGAGGTAGGCGGTATGGAGATTGCTGTTCAGCTTCAAATGGAAGAAGACCAGGCTAGGGAGGCAGTAGAATCCGCTGAAGCAGCCGCTAGAGCAGCTCTGTTTGGAGTCAAAGAAGGCCAGGACTGGGAACTCTCGATTTACCAAACCAGAGCGCATACAGGCACTGGCAACAGCCCATTCGAGCCTGATCGCCGCCGAGGACGCGTTCAGGACGGTAAAGCGACGAGGCGATCTCATTATAAAGTTCACCCACGAAACATGGGACTATTGGCATGCGAAGAGAAACCTACAACGCCAGGGTCATTTGCTGCGGTGGATTCTAGATCAAGTGCCCGTGATTGAAGCCGAGGCAAACGAGTACAGCGCAAGGGTCGAGAAGAGGGCTTTCGGGCACGATCAAAATGATGAAGTCTCGGATGTTGGAAGGCCCTCAAAGCGGATTAGAGGGTTGAGCCCGGCCGCGGATGATGCTGCAACTTTTGTGTGGGCGGGAACCACTGGCACGCAGTCGATCTGATGGCATGGCTCTTCGAGAATCACCAAAGCGGCCCAGACACGACAGCTGTCGTTCTCATTCTCGTGATGGGGTGGAGGCATCCAATCTTCGTCGAGGGGCTCGAATTGCGGCCTCGGCCATTCCGTAACTGCTTCGCACATTCTTTCCATCGGCAATGGGACGAAGGCAGAAAGAGGTGATAGCCGGCCTGATGTCTCATGCAAAGGGGGTCATTGACAGGGGGAGGGCGTCCTATATGGATGCTAACCCCCAAGCACTTTCAGTTTGAGGGAGGATATCCTATTCGAGCTCGGTCAGTTTGTTGGCGTACACTGAAGCCAACAGTTCACGAATCATGAGTGTGATTCTCCTACTGTAGTGTAGTATGTGTATGTGTTAGTGGCATCAACGTCCACGTAGTATCAAATCCCTCCAGTTGTCGAGGTGCCATCCATTCGATCCTCATTCAATCCCACGAATTGGTACCTTACAGACATTAGAATCCCTCTGGTTTATCATGAAACATGACAGAAGCTTATCCATCCATGCGGCCGCTCGCCCAGTTGCAGCCTTGCAGGCCAAGAGAAAGCGTGGCTGAGGCGCACACCACCCGCAACGCACCGCCTCCTTTTCCTCAGAACCAGACCAGATCATGTGTTCTTCTAGTCTATACGGAGGTACCTCTACCGTACAAACATAGTGTAGTTTACTTACCTCAGGTACGCACCACTTCCCAGGGACCTTGGTAAGCTGGGTAACGTAGCCGACCGACGCGGACAGTTGATGACGATGGGGCTAGTGTAAGCGGAGGGCCAGTATTTAACCTTGATGTTGCTTACTCCGAATACTGTACTGTACATACGTGCCTACTCTTCACCTAGGCCGTCTGTCAATACAGAACAGGAAAGAGAGGACGTCGACTTGGAGATCGACGCTACCAGTGATATTCTTCTAAAAAGACATCTTCTCATGCACTGAAGCACTCTCCCCAAACACACTAACGACCCTGTCTGTTGAACCAGTGCAACTACCTACATATCTCAACAGCATATTCCTCAGAACTAAGCATTCTCTGCTGTGCCAGTCGCACTACCGGTACTACTAGTACCTGCAGTGGCAGCCCAAAAAAGACTCCAACTGACTTGAGGCACCTACCTACAGTACAACTTTACAAAATCTACCCAAGCCGTTCAGCCTCGTTGAGCATAACACGATAAGATCCGGAGAACCGGCCCAACCAACTTTATCACAAAGAAGAAGAGACTTAGGCTTGGGGCGGGGAGTATGAATTGCCGATCGCAAGTCTTCAAAATCACTTGACCTGTGCTGATAAGCGTGCCTACTGTAACATCTCGCATCTTGTCATCTCGTGCTGATGTGATGGTCATCGGCTGCTCCGTCCATCTCGCTCGGCTGTGTCGGGTCGGGTGTAAGCAAAGGTGCCCCGAAAAATAAGCTACAACCTTGGAAGTTTGGCAGCACTGCAGTTGCCCGCGAAGGGGGCTGTGATTTACAGCACTACCTTGCTAATGCACCTGTCTGTATGTACGAAATATGCCATGCAACGCTCTGTACATACCGTAGGTACCTTATTTATGAAAGTTTAATCTGTACATGCAGGCGCAAGGCCAAAGATAGCTATTCCATGGTATGCCATGCCATGCGTCATCTGTCGGTCCGTTCAGTGATGATGAAAGCCGTAGTATACCACGAGGGAGAAATGTCCTGTAGAAGGCAAACAGTTTATAGTACGTATGTACTGCTGGTTCTGGTATCCTAATTCGCTATATACAAGACTGCACGATGGCACGGCTTCACAACAAAAAGGAATTCCGAGATGTGTGCTGTTCCATAAACCGCGACCATCAACTCGTTCGCCTCTGTCCACTTCCGTCCTGCAAGAAAACCGGCCACTCCATCCCACTGTTCCCATTGGAATTGAATAGGTAAACCAAGCGAAGAATGGGCATGTAATAATTTCGAAGGGAAGCAACTCCAACATAAAAAGGAATGTGGTATCAAAGAGAGAAAGTCGCCCCAAACTGCAGTACGCCTCCGTCGCCGGATAGATGCCCCGCCCCGTGCCATGGGCCGTCTAAACGCCTTTGTTTGATAGTAAAGCACCCTCAAACCAAACACTCCGTAAATGCCTGATACAATCATAGGAAATGGTGAGTAGCGAAAGGAAGAAGAAAGATTCGGCGGTTGAATCGTTATTGTTTGTTCGAGTGTATGCTGTTGCATCATGCTCAAATCCTATTCCCAACCCCGCCCACCGTCGGCGTCCCAAAGCCCGAGCCAGAGACGTGCTCGGCATGCCATGTCAGGAAATCGCCCAGGTCGTGGCTGAGGTTGAAGCCCATCGGGACCATGTACTCGTTGCCCTCGACGTCATGGCTGACCACCAGGTCCATCATGGGGCTCTGCGGCAGGCTCTGCAGGCTGTCCACGCTGGGGCGCCGGCTCGAGTCGATAGCCAGTCCGACGTGCTTGCGGCTCTCGAGGGAAAGCGAAGGCGAGTACGCCGGCGGTGGCGACAGCGGCTGCATACCAAACGTACTGCTGGTGCAGCTGCTGCGTCTAAATCTCGGTGCGATTGGTGCTGGTGGGCTAAGCCGCTGCTGCTGCCCCTCGTTGGCAGAGAAAACTCGATTCGCGATGGATTCGCTCGCTGGCGGTAGCTCAGCCGTCTTCTGATCAAGGTAAAATTCGCTGCTGCTCGGGGTCGGGGTAGGCGGATCAATCCGCCGGAACCCCGGGCTGCGGTTACCGCTTATCACGGTGCGAGGGCTGCTCATGGGGGTTGACACTGCCGAGGGTGGTGAGAGAGTTGGCGTGCGAGGGAATACTGGGGTCCACGGCTGCACCGGAGTCGGTGACGCTTGTTCGGGAGGGCCAACCAAGGCGCCTGGCCCTGAAAAACCAAAGCTGCCAAACCAGGAGACCATTTCGTCGAGCTCGTCGAGTTCGGCATCTGAGGGTCGCGAGTAGTCGGTCGGTTCGCTAAAAAAGTCGCCTGCACCGCCAAGGATGGCCATCTGGAAGGCTGTCCAGTCCAACGTGTCGTCCACAGCCGCGGCGAGCTTGCCGATGGGAAGGTCGGCCTTGGCGAGGCGGATCTGACCGTGCCGGAAGCCCGGCATGGTCAATGTGAAAGGGGTGCTGTCGAGGAACACATAGTCGTCCGGGTTAAGCCTGCAAGCAGATCCAGGCGATTTTGGCACCGAGGTTGGCGACAGCACGGCCCCTTCCGGCCCGGTTGCTACAATCTCGGGAATGGTGGGAAGGGGCGGCAACTGCCTGCTCGGCAGACGGCGGTGAAGAGGCCCTGTGATTATCGATGGCACTGGGGTCCCGACCATCTTAGCCTGGGCCGACGGCTCGTCGTCGGCCATTATCATGATGGGTAGCGTTCCTTCCTCACCGTCCTCATCGTTGTAGGCTTTTGTGGTGGGCGAGTCTGGCTGGTGTAGAGGTATCGATGACCCTTGTTCTGGCTGCAATTGTACCTGCACCGTTCCAGCCTGTTCTCGATCACTTCCCGCTCCTTGCTCCCAGGTTTGCGCCGTGGGCGTCTTGCATTCCTCCTGGTTAATCTCTACCTTTTGGATTGCAACAGAGGCACGGGGTGTTACGACGTCTTCACTTGCTGTTGTCTCGACCGAGTCGAGGTTCAGCGGCTCAATCGAGGTAGTCGATGCACTCCTTTTATCCACGTGTGTCACGCCCAGCTCCGGATGCCTCGTCCACTGCGCTGCCCGGCTCATTCTAATCTCCTGCAGCGTGCTCTCGGGAAGCATCTCATCAACCTCTATCCGGTGGTGGAAGAGCCGGAGGCCAAAGAGGTCTCTGGCGCTCTCAGTCAATTGCAGCAATGAAGATTGCCTTAGTGGCGCACGCGGCCGCCTCCGAGACTTCTTTGATTTTGCCCGTTTCGGGCGCGTGGCAGACGGTAACCTCGCTTGGGACGACGACAAAGGGCTTTTCACTGCTGTCTTTGTGGGTGACTTGGCCGACTTGGCCGACCTGACCGAGCGAGTTGACTTGACCGAGCCTTGACTGCGCCGCTGTGATTTCCTGCGTGCGGGAAGCGACCGTGGTGATGGATCCTTCAGCTTGGGGAACTTGTCCAGCGTAGATGAGGGGAGTTTGGCGTCGAGGAAGGACTGCCGTAACCTGAAAGCCTCATCTGTCTCCTGAATGAGTTGCTGAACATCGTCGGAAAAGTTAACGTTTTCCGCCCCGGTTTCGGGGGCAGCTACCGCCTGTGCTTGATCGCTGTTGGCCGTAGGCGTAGCCGGGAAAGCACCGGAGAGGTCTGCCGGTAGGTCCGGAGCCATCACTGCTTGTTGAGGCGGGGATGAAGGAGGCGTTAATTGAGCGTGATCTTGAAAAGAGTGCGCCGACACTGAGCGCCTGCCTTGGTATAGTTGATGATCTTCGAGTTGTTCGGGAAGAAGAAGCGGACTCCTTCGCGGGCTTCTTTGGGGGCTTGTCTCGGGGCTAGCCAAAGGACTGGCCAGGGGACTTCTCCCAGGGCGACGAGGAGGCGATGAGCGGGGGCTAATAGTAGTCACAACGTAGGCCGTGCCATTGTCGTAACTACACAAAGAAGTCGTTGACGACTGCGGAGTGTCGGGCAATGGCGGAATGCAGATGATACGATGCAGGTCTTCGCTCTTTCGAATGTCAATGCTTGGCTTGGAAGACCTCTTCATCAGGCTCATGGGCGGTCTCCAGGTTCTAATTTTGCTGAGCGTGTCCATGTCGTCGTCGTCATCGTGATGGAAGTAGGACCCCTCAAAGTCGTCGGCCCCTTCATGCTTCTTCTGGGGCTTTGACTTTCGGATGCCAAAAGCTGGCCGGGACAACATGGTGCTGTCTGTAGCGTCTAATGGTACTGCGGGTCGGCGGCTAAGAGAGAAAGAGAAGGGGACTGGCGGCACCCGACGTGTAGCAGCTCATGGCATGGAGATATGACGGTCTATCGTGAACAGGACCCGGGATTCTCAATGCCTAGTTAGGCCGCGTCTGCCCGTCACCATCAAGAATTCGTCAATGGGGGCCGATGGGCAAACTGTCGCGCGCTGCTTGTTTTCAATGAGCAAGCAGCAGGCAATGCGAGCGAAGTAATGTGTGACCAACAAAGTCCAAGACAATGGGGGCAACAGTGAGGAAGAGTGAGGTCAGAATCGCCAGGAAAGGCACGGCCAGGGGCGCTGGGGGAATGAGAGGCCATGGCAACATTGGAACGCCTGTAACTTATTAAACTGAGCGGCGCATGCGATGGTAGGCCATGCTGCGGAATGCCTGCCGACTTCATGGCGACCGCAGTACTGTAAGCGTACATAACACTATCCTACCTCGGACCCGCTTGGCCTTGCTGGGTGTCATGAAAGAGTGTGGGAGTGTGGTTGGGGTGGTGTTTGTACTCGAGTACACAAATTACAGGGGGAGTGACCTGGCACGAGCGTGGCCTTGTCGACAGTGGAGCCACTTGCAAACCTGCAACCTGCAAAGAATTGGAAAGCACGCGGACCAGGGCCCTGGCTGCCAAGAGGGCTGGGGCGCCTACAACGACGACCACAGGAAGGAACTCACCTTGGACTCTCTCTGCCCCTCTCCTGGCCCCCAACCTGGAATTCTCCCGGCTCGAAGCGGTTGTCCTTACTTTAGTGAACACTGCCGCAATTGGTCGCACTACACTGCCAACAGGTGGTGACCGTTGCTGACTGAGTGGTCGGTCCCGTAGAATGCCGCGTCCCAAAGAACGAGCGCGCTGAGAATATCCCGTCCCAAGTGCTGCACCGCCAGCTCTGGCCCCGGCAATCGGCTTGCGGGGAATAGCGACAACGAGAGAGAAAGTCGAATGCCTGGATTTGACCTCACTTTAGCACTGGCGCCTCGGATCGCAGGCACCAGCAAAAGTGTCTTAGGCGGGCTACTCAGATGGGGCAAGGCAGTGGGCCTAGGTCCGGAGCCGATTATGTTACATGCTGCGAACAATGGTACATAGCACGGAGCAATGCTGCCTCTATTAGACAGTTAGCATTTCTTATCTTCGGCTAAGAGAAACTACTGTGCCTAGAAGCAGCCAGGCGCTGCAGACTGCCAAGTTCCCCGTATGACATCCCGCCCGGCCGCTCAGCCTTCATATCTTTGTATAGCACGTCGAGGCGAGCGATCAGCGGGCGAACACCAGGCCCGGCGGGAGTAAGTATCGGGGGCCCAGGCGCGCCGTGAAGGCCGGACGAGCTGGAAGTTACCTGATGCCCGAGGCTACCTGACTTCGTACCACTGCGCGATTTCCCGAACAGCAGGAAGCGCGGGGATGGCACAGCGACAGAAGCTGCGAGAGGGCAAGTGCCTTCCGTACCTTCCCCGCCTAAGGTAGGTTAAAGGGGCTCTACCTAAATGCTGCATCACCAACGTTGGTTCTCAACGATAATGGACTTGAAGCTAACCTGCCCACGGCCACAACCACCAGCTCTTCGTGTTACCAACCTGAAGGTCTCAGCTGGGAATGGCTGCAAACTTCATGGACGGGACTGCCCCGCCCTTGTTGGACAGTGTGCAAACGTGGAACGACTGAGGAGCGCACTGCAGCCCAGTGGTTGATGAGTGCGCGGCTCCTGTGAGGATCCCCAGATCAGTGGTGATCTACGCTAAAAAACTGCCCCTGGGCGCTGCAGTGCGATCGTGCACCGTGCACCCGATCAACCCCATGGCGCCACTGGGAGGCTGGACGACTTGCTCTTGAAACTACCGGAACTACTGACCTTCTTCGTTAGCAGCCATTACAGCACCATCGCACAGTCAAGCAGTGTATCTTGACCCCGTCACCATCCATGCAGTCAATCCATCTGACAGCCTAGAAGAACGATAGAATGCCCCGCCCGGCGGCCGCAGTGTTGCGATGGATGCAACGAGCCCGGTGATGCCGCGAAATTATGATAACTGAAGCCTCGTCGACCGACCAGCCCGGGCTCCCGGCTTCGGTGCGGAGGAGGCCCGCACAGACGGAGAGCAATTCCATCGCATTGATCAGAAATCCTCAAGACCAGCAAGCCATGCACGCAATCCCCAGCTTGGACATTATTAGCAGCATCGATATCCTGCTGGCTAGGTTGGCCTGAACAATACGCGCGATCTACACCACACTAACGGCAGTGGCTTTTTCAAGGTTCTCCAGGCACCGAGTTAAACGGTCGCCCAGGGCAGCTGAGGTGCCCAGGTCCGCCTTGTCCACCTCAGTCCCTGGGCCAGCTTCCGACAGGGGCCCGAGGGGTTTCTCTTCTGCACACCATCTTACTGTAGCCCGTCTTTTAGCTGCAACTGCCGCGAAGGTGCATGAGGTTCAGTGGCTCCAGCCAACCAGATGCTCTGAGCGTTCTGGGATACGGCAGGGCTTCGCCACGCCTACCCACAGAATCGCACTTTGGGGAACTCGTGCTCGTCTCGTGCCTGTCGCTGTCGTCCCTTCGTTGCCCATGACAGCACTCCTATCCTTATCTCCGTGCAGCCAAGTCACTCTCCACTCCTCTCACCTTTGATCTCACCTCGGCCGACTCCGTAAGTGTACTCCACATGCTCCACCTTACAATCCATCCTCACCTCAACTGACGATGCTTACACGGTTGTTTTCAGAGGAGCAAAGAGGAAGGATGCGGCCCGTCCATGAGCGGAGGCGCCCCCCCGTTGCTTTAAAGCTGCCTTAAAGATTGGCGAGCTCAGGGTCTGCGATCCTGTAATTAGTTACTGTTATGCGGTTCCTGGTACTTAATTGGAGTTGCTCCCCCATGCCTGGTAACGAAATTCGCGAATATTCTCACTCTAACAGGATCTTCATAAGGCGCCCCAAGGGCACTGCTGTTTCAGAAGGCACGTGGGCTGTGCCGCAAACCCTCAACACACATCCTGAATTTGATGATGGGGGAGGATCTGAGGCTGTGGGCAATTCGGATTCGTTCCAACCTATACTAGGCTCTTGACTCTTCCTATCAGAGATGGTCCCGTCGCTCTGGATTGACGTGAAGGATCCTAACAACTCCTGGTCCCTCACCAAGTGCTCTCTTACTAACCGCCTGGCTCAGAAATTGGCCCCTTGTTGAACGGCCGCCTCCACACTACACTATATGTAGTATACAACCCTCTTTAGGCTCCCAAGCTCCGAACCAGAAACCATGGCAGGAGCCGCTCCCGCTTCCAACTCCCGTGGTTGCGGTTGGGGTTGCGGCTGCTGCTCCTGGACAGCTTGCTAAGTATAGTTGCCATGAGCCCGTTGGCCTGAGGGTTCACGACCGATTCCCTCCACCCCGGAATCTTCCCGAACAAAGCCCGGGCCAAGTTGCCTTCTCGGAACCAGTGAAGCGTGAAACCAACGCTTCGGCGGCCCAGTCTCCACCTTACCGGGAGAGAGAGCCCACCCGCTGTGCCGTTCCCGGCTGCTTGTTATAGTTCCCTGTGGCCGCCGCCTCCCGGCCCTCACACCGGGTCGGCCTTGGTTTCATCCTGTTCCTCGCCGAATCACCACTCACTTCGACCGGTTCTGAATCCTCATCCTCCTCATGACCTCATTTACTCTGGTGGCAAAAGAAGAAACAGAAAAGTCGTGCCGGCACAGTCATGGCTGGTTTGTTTGTTTTGTGTTCGCGTCCCGGCCGGATGTCCACACTGACTGGTCGGCTCACAAGATCTCGTTCGCCCTCCGTATGCTCCGTGACGTGGCCGTCTTGAGGAACGAGGACGCGGCGTGCGTCGGCTCGTGGACGTACTGTTTTTCTTCTGCAGGTTCGGAACTCGAAGTCGTCGTCTCGTCACCTTGCTCGGACCGTCGCCGCCACCGGCAGGAGATGGATGCTAGTAACGACCTGATGGTGCGAGATGTTGGGCAGGTTCGTTTATCTCGTTGCGTGCTCCCCGGTTCTTTCTCGAGTTTGTGGTAGCAGTTTCGCGCCATTTCCGGTTTAATATCCTTCTCTAGTAGATATAGCTCGTTGTCGTTCGCCGGTACTGTTTCCCGGGCCAAGCAGTTGAGGCTTGAGAAGGCGATGAGGGCTTAAGGACAACGATGGGAATGGCTCGGAACAATATCTGAGTCGGCCTGGGGATAACACCTCAAGAAAATTGCGCTGCGGGCTCTTATGTGAGCATCACATGAAGATGAATGGTGGTATTGAGGTAATCTATCCCTTGACTTTCATACAACCTGCAAGCATGGGACAGGTAGGTATAACAAGGCAGACAGACACCAGAAGTTCTGGCCAAGATGTGAGCTGACTTTGAGTGACTAGCCCCGAGGAAGCGGAAACGAGGACACCACCTCTCTGTCCCCTCGAGACACCATCTAGAACCTGCAGTGCGTCTGGGGTGGCTGGTAGGGCTCGGCTTCAAGCCAGCGGCGAACCGTGGCAGGAGTCTCGCCTATCGGAAACGTTCAACAACCGAGAGACACATGCAATCCCCTCACCATCCTCAGCCGCCGCTAGGCCCGGTGAGGACTACGAAACTGTGGTTAACTTGAGTCTAGGCCCCGAGACCTTACTTGGCTATGTGCATGGTAACGTCAGAGCTGTGAGGAGGGACTTTGTTCTGTGCTGGCAGGGCTGGATGACAGCCCAACCCAAGACTCCGCCGAAGCCTTGCGCTTGCTCTTGCAGGTTGCAGTTGAGGTCCATGTCCCTATTAGGTATGTATGTATCGTACATGTGCCAGCATACAAAGTGATTTCGGGCCTCGGCCAGGAACCAGTGTCACCATCTCATCTCACCCCCTTGATATTGCATGATACTACTACCTTTGAGCAAAACGGTGCTATCCCACGTATCTCACATTTATCACGCGGGCGATAGTAGTAGTGCCAGGACGAACCGGGGAGGAAAGGGCAACCTGAGGGATTTTAGTAGTGAGTAGAGGTATTGTACATACAGTACAAGTAGAGCGCGCCACCTTTCCATTGCTTTGGTTCTCCAGGCAGAGTTTTCGGCTCTCCGCTTGTGTGGTTCGTCGTGGTTGCGTCGCTGGCGTCATGTGGCTTGCTTCGATGGCGCCCGGTCTTGTCAGCCCGCTAGCCGTGGTTGCCATCCCTTCGGATCTTCAACAAGACTGGTGAGCTGTTGGTTTCCTTGACAAACTGAAGACCAAGGGTAACGTTCCGGTGCTTGGTTCGCTATAGTTGCAACTGTTTGGTTGGCGTGTTGATCCATCCTTGGTTTATCTGATGGATGTGGTGAGAACTATGTGATCAGCACTGAGAGCTCAGCGAAGGAAAGGCCTGGTCGAACGGGGACCCAGTTCAATTCCGCTGAGAAATGTGGGATGCGTTAGTAGTCTCTGCAGTCTCACAGTTTGTGATTGAGGTAGGCCAAGCAGGAACCGAAAACGGGTATGTGTCGTACAAACTGAGATCTCCGAGGCTCTTGGTCTCACCAACGGTCTTAAACTTGACCCCTTGCAGGCCGTTCTGGATGTCGCTGTCGTACGAATCGAACTCTGGACGAACGGTCAACTACAGCAACTGCGCTGTAGAGCTCTGGAAATCTAGGCTCGAGCGAAGGGACACAAACATATTGGTGACTGGTCTCATCTCAGTGCGGACATCACCGTATTCAAAGAACATCATGCTTGAAGGATTAGTTCGTCTGGTGTGAGGAGTCCTCGCAGTATACCCAGTCCGAGAGACTGTGTGCGTAACGTTAGTACAACATCACATGGCAAATATATCTTTCAAATTTCCGGGTCGGGTTGCATGGCATCCTCGTCCAGACGCGGGATACAGGTCACAACCGACCATCTCACATCCGTAGCGATGTCAAGGGCGAAAGATATGTTATACCCCTTGGAAATTCATTCAAAAGAAAGCGACGTAGTAAACAATCCCTCTTCCACGCGTTTGTGGTAGGCCACGACTACCCTTCTTCCTCTTCTCCCTCACCCTCACCCTCGCTCTCCTCACCCACCTCCCCCATCTCGTCGTCCTCGCAAACAGCGTATGGTACAAACCTAAAGTCCAGGAAACTCGGCTCACGCCCCTCCACTTCCACCATGAACTGCATGCTCAGGACCCCCTGCCCGTCGCCCCGCAAGCTGACCTTGCTCGCGATGCGCATGGCCTCGGTAGCGGAGCGGATCATGTCGAACTTGAACGTCTGGGCCCACCGCCGGCGGACAGCAAACGTCTCGAGCAGGTCCCGGCCCTTAGCAAAGTCGACCGTGCTGGAGCCGAGCGGCCCGCTGGCGGTAGTCAGCCGGAGATAGGGCTCCGTCTTGGTGGCGGCAATGGTGAGCTTCTCGGGTGCGGCAGGCGCCAGTTCCGCGAGCGCGTCAAGCAGCCACCGCGCGTGCGTGATGATCTTGAAGGAGAGGTCCTCCTTGTCAAAGGGTATATCGTTGTCATTGTAGTCACCGTCGTCTTCTCCGCTGCCATTGGCGTGTTCGGTGATGTACGTAGTCAGGTTGCAGGTGGTGCTAACGCCGTTTTCGTCAAGAATAATGCTGAAAGGGTCACCCTTTTGAGGGTACGACAGCGTGCAGGTGCCGGACATGCCCAGCGTGTGGTTGCTGAAAGCATCGGAGCGGTAGTTGCGTAGGTTGCTGCGGTAGGGGTCCACATCCGCTCTTGCCTGGCGGGCGGCCGCGTCGGCGGCGCCGAATATCTGCAGAGTTTCGAGAAGGGCGGGGAGGGAAATTTGGAAGGTTGGAATGATGGGCTCAGCTACCTCATCATCCCCCTCTTGGGCGTCCTCTACTCGGGTAGGTGTCCGAGTCAGATGGGCAGTGTAACTGGTGAAAAGGGATCGACTCCAGTGAGCAACTCCTGTTCGAGGGTCAGTAATAAAGGGATTATCTTAGGCAGACTATTACGACTAACCTTGCATTACGCGAGCATGGTCGGCCGCGAACCTCAGGCCGTTCTCTGTGATCTCGACATGTACCTTGTTCGTGAAATTGATCGATTTGAGAAGCTGGTACAGCGGTCTAGTTGAGCTGGTAACTGCCCGAAGAAGTGGAGGCGGAGCTGGGCCTTGAGGTTCCATAACGATCGATCTTGAGAAAGAGGAGAGGAACCGGGTGTTGGAAAATTCAATGTGTCTGAAGCTGCACAAGGCTGACTTTGCTTTGGAGAAGGGCTATGGTACAGACTCGGGCCGCGACAGTTTGTGGTATCTTAAACGTAGACTCCAACCGCACAGAACATGTAGACCACGCCAAACCTGCGAAGCTTGTTAGATGTGAGTGCCGGTATTGGAGCAGAAGAGTAGGATCGACGCACGCAAGAGCCAGTGATGCTGGCACAGCAAGCACGGGGAGATTCACGAGAGATCGATCTGTATGGCGTGATGTTTAGCGGCGGACGTTCCAGGGAGAAATTCGCCAAACATACTGAGAGCAAATGCGCCGCTCAGGGCAAAACCCAGAAGCAGCAGCGTGAAGGCAACGAAGAACTGACTGCCCTTTCCGACGGTGGGGACGAAGGGTGAGCCGGACGCGGCCTGCCAAACCTCATGCAGTGACGAATCCATGTGCCAAGACTGAGATGTATTCGGTAGTATGTCGATACTTCCGCAGTCAAAGAAGACGAATTGAAGCTACAATTGCCAAAAGAGAGTCCAAAGTACTGTAAAACTGAAAGAGTTGGTGATTGCCTGCTGAGGTCAACCGATGTTGAACGGGACAGCGTTGCAGCTTCCCCAAGGCCTGCAACCTTCCCGCGATTGTTCGAACCAAAAAGGATTAGCGCGCAATGACGCCAAGGCGCCCTGTTGAACTGTTCGCCAAGAGAAAGCGCGTGGCTGTGGGCCCGTGAGCATCGACTGCGCTCTCCACATGCGCCCGGCATCTATCGATTGTCGCCCCCGCGATTCCGAATTCCAGATCCAGATTCCACCGCACGCGCTGCACGTTGGCCATCGTGCTGTCAACTTCTGCCATCAAAATGAAGGATGAAAGTGAGTTGGATTACTTCATTTCTACATCACTTGACTGGGAAACACCTCCGCTAATCGTAAACGCCGCAGACGGAAAGCGCAAGGCCACCGATGAGCCTTCATCGCCCACCGAGGCTAAGCGCATCAAACGCAACGACTCTGCCGAAGGCGAGGAGAAGCCTTTGAAGGTTCCGGCGATACCCTTCCCGGAAAAGGTAGTTACAACAACCCTTACATATCCTTCAACCCGACCACAACTGACGATTCTATCGCAGCCCGCCGTTATCGAGGAGCGCAATGGCGAAATCGAATTTCGGGTCGTCAACAACGATGGTGAGCGCGAGAGCCTGATCATCCTTACAGGCCTCAAATGCATCTTCCAGAAGCAGCTGCCCAAGATGCCCAAGGACTACATTGCTCGGCTGGTATACGACCGCACCCATTTGTCCATCGCGATTGTCAAAAAGCCTCTGGAGGTGGTAGGCGGCATCACCTACCGGCCCTTCAAAGGACGCAAGTTTGCCGAAATCGTCTTCTGTGCCATATCCTCAGACCAGCAAGTCAAGGGCTACGGCGCACACCTCATGTCACATCTCAAAGACTACGTGAAAGCCACCTCGGACGTGATGCACTTCTTGACCTACGCCGATAACTACGCGATCGGCTACTTCAAAAAGCAAGGCTTTACCAAGGAGATTACCCTCGACAAGTCGGTTTGGATGGGCTACATTAAAGACTACGAGGGCGGCACCATCATGCAGTGCACTATGCTACCGCGCATCCGCTACCTGGAGATGGGCCGCATGCTCCTCAAGCAGAAGGAATGTGTCCAGGCTAAGATCCGGGCCTATTCCAAATCCCACATCATTCACCCGCCCCCGAAGCAGTGGCAAAAAGGCGGCGTCACCCCGATAGACCCGTTGTCCATCGAGGCGATCCGGGCCTCGGGCTGGTCGCCCGACATGGACGAGCTCGCGCGCCAGCCGCGCCACGGGCCCAACTACAACCAGCTGCTGCACCTGCTTAACGACCTGCAGAACCACCAATCGAGCTGGCCGTTCCTGGTGCCCGTCAACAAGGACGAAGTGCTCGACTACTACGACGTCATCAAGGAGCCCATGGACCTCAGCACTATGGAGACCAAGCTCGAGGCCGACCAGTACAACACGCCCGAGGAGTTCATCCGCGACGCCAAGCTCATCTTTGACAACTGCCGCAAATACAACAACGAGAACACCCCCTACGCAAAGTCGGCAAACAAGCTCGAAAAATTCATGTGGCAGCAGATCAGGGCCATTCCGGAATGGTCCCATCTCGAGGCGTCTTAGAGGGACAACGGGGATGGGACGGGCGGAGTCACCAAACTGCGTAGTGGCGGTGCGGGCCGGGAACGCTCCTCGAGGGGACCTGGGCGACCGCGTGGACGTGGGCGTGGTGGCCGGCGCCGAGGTGGAAGGCGGTAGTTGTCTATACCCTGACAGCGGTACCTGTCCTTCTGCCTGGCTTGGATGGTGCTGGGAAAGGAGAGGAGTGGGGGAATTGCGGTTCGAGCAATACGCAAGCCTTGGCTGGCTGAGAG
Organism: Canariomyces notabilis; assembly: GCF_033297395.1. Taxonomy (NCBI): domain Eukaryota; kingdom Fungi; phylum Ascomycota; class Sordariomycetes; order Sordariales; family Chaetomiaceae; genus Canariomyces; species Canariomyces notabilis. Next base: position 2,132,598 of record NW_027041824.1, read on the forward strand.
GCCTATCTGCCGGGCTACATGCATTTTCACGGGCGTTGGGGTACCGGTGGTGACGATGAGATGAGGTTATTCTTTTTTGAACTGGCGTTTGGGCAATGGAGGAGCAGGCAGTGTTCGTGTGGTTTTAGGGAATGCCATCCGGATTACGAGACCTTGGCGGGAGTTATATGTCACAAAGAGCGATCAAGGGGACGCGGGTTATATTCAGACGTGCCCCTAACAGCAGGGTTAACACGTTGTTCGTGTCATTACTAGTACTATGTAGGTATGCCTCATCCAGTCGGAGCAAGCTTGCCGCTCGCAGATACCCAAGACCATGTCTCTGCTCGCTTCTGCAGCTTTTGCTCAGTACACTACCTCAGGCATCATGATGCTGAAACGAAGAGTATATAGAAGAAAGTCATATCTCATGAGCTCTAATCAGAAAAAACAATACCCAACCTCCCCTTTCCCCCCTTTTCCGCTAAGCTCTTTTCTTCAAAGCCCGCTTCCCAAACTTTTTAGTCCACGCGGCGTCCCTAGGATGCAGCTCCACCGCCCGCTTGGCGCCGTTATGGGTGTGCGCGGCGGTGATGTTGCCGCAATCCGGGCGCTTCAGGCCGTTGGCAAAGACATCGGCCGCCCAGATCAGCACGCCGTTGGTCCACCCGAAGCCCTCGACGACCTCGTACTCGCCGCCACCGCCAGCGACGTTGATGGCGTTATCGGCGTACTTCTCAAACATGGTCCCCGTGGCGTCCGGGGAGACGCCCTGCAGTCGCGGCGTTTGGCTCGTTTCGCCTCCCGTAGCGTACCACGTGCAGAAGGTCGAGTCAAGGTAACGCTGACCGAGGCGCAGCGCGAGAGCCTGCACGGCCTGGTACGCCGGATCGTCTTCGCCAAAGGTCGGCGGAGTGTTGAGGAGGCCCGCCATCAGGACGTGCATCAACGGCGGCCACACGTTGGGCTGATCCCACTGCTGGCCCGTAATAAAGTTTGTGGCGGGGATAGCGCCCGGCTTGATGTCGAGCATCTCTGCCACACGCGAGTAGGCCTTCTGCACGGCAAGCGGGTTGTTCTTGAGCTGGTCCGGTGCTGCCCCTGTCCAGAACGGGTAGAGCTGCGCAATATGAAAAATGACCTTTTGCCCTTCCGGCGCGTTCGCTTTCTCGGCAGCCGTCGCGTTGACGTCGGCAGGGATGAATGTGTATTGCGAGTTGCTCGTCAAATTGTAGTCAAAGTAGGACCAGAGAGTTTCGTTCCACATCAGTGCGTACATAGCCTCACTTCGCTGGCGGGCGGCAGAAGCAAAACGCTCCGCTTCAGTGTTGTTTCCTGCCTGCTCGAGGTATTCGCTGATGATGACTTCGTTTTGGTACAGTATTGCATTGAGATCCACCGTAACCATGTCGCGGACGTTGAGATGGCGGAGGGGAAAATAGATATCTCTTGCGGCGTCCTCGGGCCGCATGAGGAACCGGGTACCGTAATCCCACCCCGACTCGGCACCGCTGGCCAGGTTGGAGTAGAGTGCAGCCTTCTCGGATTCGTTCAGCGGTGTTTTGACAGGATAGATGATGCCAGACGCAGCATAATAGGACGCGTTGTTGGCAGTGATCCAGTCCTCCCGGTACGACTCTGGACGGGGCTGATTGTTATTGACATTGTACCTGCGCAGACAGTGCGGTTAGGTTTCCCTGGCTTTCTTCGATCTCCTATTGCAGCAGTATGGGCTCACCTGTGGAGCGTATACGTCTTCCCATCCGATGCCGTCACTTGTACGGTTCGGTTGTTGGTCCAAAACTCATACTCTTTGATCAGGAGCGGTAGAGCTCTCTCGAGGATGCTTGTGTCATTGGTGTAGTCGACGTAGTTCTTGACCATTCCCGCCAGGAGAGGTGGCTGAGACCGGTTCAGGTAGTAGATTCTTGCTCCATTGGGTATGTGGCCAATGGTTTCGACAAAGTCCAAAAAGTTCTCAATCATGTTCTTGGAGATCTCAGTGAAGGCGCCGCCAGTGCGGAGAAGTCCCTCAAGGATCCAGAATGAATCCCAATAGTAGGGTTCGCGGAAGCGGCCACCAGCTATCACAAAGGTCCGATTCACGGGGATGAAGCTGTCAGCACATTCTGAGCAGTTGCCCGGGCCGGCATAGCGTCTGGTGAGATCCGGCCAGATGTCGATGACCTTTGCAACAAACTCCTTGATGACAGTATCATTGAGTTTGTCGAGGAAGACGGGATTAGTCGAGAGCTCACTCTCTGGTACCTCCTCGAGCTCGCCGCCGGCTGGTGCAAAGTTGGCCTGGAGGAACGCATTGAGCTCCGAGTTGTTGCTCAGCGGCTGTGACAGTCGGTTAAAAGCGGCAATGACCTCTTCAACCGGCCGGATCGTGGGCCTGGGTGGGGTGTGTAAGTGAGCATGACATGTCTCGGCGCGCATCTCTACTCCTGCTTGGCATGACTTACATGTCAACGAATGTCTTGGAGTCTTGAAAGGGACGTGCAAGCTCGATTGCCTTGAGGATGTCGCCATGGCAGTACAGCGGCGAGTCACAAGGCGCGATGACAGACCCATTGATGTAGAGCGCAACAGTGCTCGACGCGAGGGCAGCCAATGCTGCCGTCACCGAGAGCCGCGGTGCCATATTGAAGCCCTCGTGATGTGCAAAACTGGGTGCAGCGGAAGGGATGGGGGATAAGAGATGGGGAGATGGGATGCAAGGAAGGAGGAAAACATGGCAGGCAACTGGGTGATTTAACAAACTTGAGAGCCAAGGTCCTGCGCCTTTGTAGAATTCTTCCGTGCTTAGGATTGGGTTTTGTCGTATTAGGAAGGAGAAGCTTTTTCTTGAGTCTTCGATTCCATGGTTGAGAACCCCGGGTACCCTGCAGGGCAGCTGCAACTTTGCACGCTGCACTCCGCACTTTGCACTTTCTCCGCACCTGTCGTCGGGAAGGTTGGGTCATAGAAGTCAAGGTACCTACCTCAATTACACTCAGGTAGGTCACGTTGAATTGATTCGGCCCGGGCAATCCAACCCAAGGTAAGCTATTTGGTACCGCCTGCCAGGTCCATCGGTGGGCCTTTTCCTCGTCGCAACCCTGGTGGCTCATCGACGTCCCCTCAGATGGTGACGCCCTGGAGACGTTCCCGTCGGACAGGGAACGAAAAGCAATTGGGCCGGTTTCAGTGATTCACTTCATAGACACAGCGAGCCATTCAGCCATGGCTAGAAGCCAGCGACGCCTAACGGAGCCAGATGATATGCATTTTGCGTGTTGCGCGGGCCGAAGTCTGGGCCTACATTATGGCGTCTCGGGCGTCCATAACGGTTGCGTCGTTGCTGCTTTCTCTCGTGGCTCTGGTAGAGAAGGCCAAGACTTCGACGTTGGAGCTTGAGCTGCATTCCCCCGCATCTCCAGGTCAATTGCTAAATCCCTCCGGCATAGGCCCGGACCGCCAGCTCAGGGAGCGACGTGATTGGCTAGCAATCATACGAGTGGTCCGTGACGTCACGCTGGGCGTACGTAGCTTTACCAGGGTAGCAATGCTATTGACCAGGGCGGGAGCGGGGCCGCCCTGAAGACTCAGGAGTCAGGACTTGGGGAATGTCGCCCTCCAAGGCATCTCCCCTTTCCCACGATGTACAAGACTCTCGCCCGAGCGGGAAAAAAGTTGCAGCGGCCCCTCGGTGAGGTTTTATGTATTTTCGCCGATGTCAGTGGCGCCGGCTATTTTGCTTGGCTAGCCCAATTGTGCCTTGCTTGTGTGCCTCAAGTCCTGAAGAGCCTCCAAACACAGCCAACTCGAGTCAAAGGTGTATTCTATAACTGGCTACACTCCGGCACCGCCGGCCTTTGTTTACCCCGAATCGTCGGCCTTTCTTTGCTTTTCTTTGTAGAAGGCTAGACGGTGCCGGCCAACAGCGTCATGCCACTGCTTTTGAGTTTTTCGCCGCAGATGGACGCCACCAAAATCTAGCTGGATAACGGACCGACAGCCGGCGAAAATATACGCAAGTCGGCTTCTTGGCCAGCATATTCGGTTAGCTTCGCTTCTCGAAGGAATCCTTCGTTCGCGTCTGGATGGCATCTAGCGTACTCTACTGCGATTGGTACATGGATCTCGGCTTTTCGGTAGTCTTGTGGGCTTCACCATTGGCGGCCTTGTTTTTGAGAGCGGCCTTGAAGACGCCTTCCAGCCTCGGCATGACAAAGTCTCGGTTCTGGTAAATCTGGTAGTGGATGACCAGCCTGCCCCCCAAGAACTTTAGACCAGCATCCTTACCAAGCTCAACGAAGCCGACCACGGGGCATTTGGCGTCGTCCAGGTCCAGCCAAACCATGTTGGTATGGACCGGGTAAAGGAGTTTGCCGCCGAGGTCTGTCCACAGCTGCGCGACCTCCTTTGCGAGGACATGCGTGTTGCGTAGTAGGCCACCCTCACCGTTAGGGCCCTTGCCGAATGTCTCATCGACAGCAACGCGAGCAGGGGCCGTGACGACGCCCGACTGGCGCAGCCCGCCACCGATAGATTTCCTCACCCAGCGTGCATGCTTGATCACGTCCTTGGGGCCCACGAGGATGCTACCAATAGGCGCCCCCAGCCCCTTTGAGAAGCAGAGGCTCACTGTGTCGAAGCAAGAGGCGAAGTCGACGAGGCTGCCGGCGCCCGACGCGGCTACTTCCCATAACCGCGCTCCGTCACAGTGCATCCTGAGGCCATGCTCGCGGGCAAAAGCCGAGATCCGCCGCACCTCGTCCAGCGGCATGATCATGCCGTTGAGCGTGTTCTCAAGACTGATTACACGCGTAGGACATGTATGCACGTCGTCGTCGAGATGCACGTTCGCTCTCACCTCCTCCAGCGTAAGGTAAACGCCGTTCTTTGGTGTAATGGGTTTCACCATCGCACCCGTCAGGGAGGAGACGCTAGAGGGGAAAACGGGGAAAACGTCAGCATGACGCAGGTCAGAAGCTCCAGGTTGGCCATCAACTCACCCTCCAGCCTCATATTGCACAATATGCGAGCGAGAATCACACAGCACACCATAGGGAGGTTGTGTCAGGAGAGACCTCAGCGCGAGCTGATTCCCCATGGTGCCAGACAGAACAAAGAGTCCGGCTTCCTTGCCGGTCAGGGCTGCGCAATGGTTCTCCAGATCGATGGTCGTAGGGTCTTCGCCCATGACATCGTCCAACAGAGAGCAAGACTGAACTGCAGCGAGCATAGATGCTGTTGGTGTGGTCATCGTGTCGCCTGCACGCCGTCAGTGCCTGCCTGGCCTACTAAGAGGATGCGATGTGTCAGGGGTACGGTAAACACCCACTCCTGAGGTCGTAGCCAGCGGCGCCGGCGCTGCCTATCCATGCATTGTGCCCTGAAGCATCCCTAGCCTTGAGGGATCCGCTGTTTGCCGATGACATGTTGAAAGCTGGTGATGAAGTGCTCGAGAATTCCCGGGAGCCTGGGCGGGATTGCTGCCTTATGTCCTGGCTTTGTTCTGCGTGCCGCGTAAGCTTCGGAAGGGGGAAGAGAGAGGGTAGATCGCCTCTCATCCGCACTCTGCTCATACACGCCAGCCCATTGCCGGTGAGTGATATGAGTCTTCGCCGAAGTTGCATTGCAGAACGGTAGTACGGATGACAAGTGCTCTGATCACGCAGAGCATGCCTTACCTGTGGAGGGGTTACAGCGCTACGCTGGTGTTGAGCCCCTCTTCAATGGCTCAAGTACTCAACACAAAGAGGGGGGATGGCGAAAGTAACTAAAGTCAAACTTCTGTAAGCTGTTTTCGCTTTCGCTTTTGCTTCTGGACGATGGGCAAAAATCGGAAGTATGGTGGAGAGGCATTAATTTAGTCGACCACGCTCATGAATATTGAGCACACCGGCCAATCTCGGCTTAAACCACTTGATACGGACTACATGTTATAAACTCGCTTCACAAGGACATACCGGTAAACTGGATTGGATGCACACCGGCCAATCTCGGCTTAAACCACTTGATACGGACTACATGTTATAAACTCGCTTCACAAGGACATACCGGTAAACTGGATTGGATGCACACCCGATTTGAACCTTACAGGCCATTGATGACAGATCACGTCTCCCTGCGAAGACATGGGGAAATTCTAGGTACTTTGAATGGGTTTCCGAGGCAGCTACCCGAAAATCTTCGGACAGTGAAAGAATTGAACGTCCTGGAAGCTGGTACTTAAGGTATGCAGGAGTCACCGCGTCAAAGGTAACGCAGGTAGGTGGCTCCTACCAGCTTTGGGAACCCAACATCTTTCTTCGACCAACAGCTGAATTCCTCGCATTGACTTAATTCATTCTCTTGAGACCATCAGCCCGACTTTCTCGTTTGAACGCACTGGATGCGAAGACAAAGGCAACTAATGACAGTACCCGTCACGGAAGCCCCTGGAGGACAAACCCAAGGCACCGCAGGATGAGACCCCATCGGTTCGGTTGGCACATGACCGATCTAATTCACTGACGCAGGAGTGATGCCGTGCTATAACGCAACCTATGGGATCATGGCGTCTCTTAGCTGCCCCGTCGACAACTACTCCCGGTTGACAGCTGGTTGGCCAAGGTTTCCCATTTCAGGGAGCTCGGCGTTGCCATTCGCATCTAGCGGCTGTTGGGCCATCCAGGATGCCGGATCACCGAGGCCAAGCGCCTCCCAATCCCAGAACTCGAGTATTTGAGGTGCAATGCTGTTGAGTGCCGCCAAGTTGCCGGCGCCGCCTTGAGCGGCGTCTACCAGGGGCTGGCGCGACACATCCCAATCCGTCTGGCTGACAGGGTGAGCCTCAGTCGGACCCAGCATGGAGTTGCCAAATTGGAAATCAGCTGCCGGCTGCCCCTGCTCGTTGCCATAGCCAAACTCATCCGACATTACGCCACCAATCGGCGGGACGGGCTCGGTTGTTGCCGGGAACGGCGGCACGATGGAACTCAACGGGAAGAAACCGTCAGTCATCGGCATCATACGCCCGGTCCATTCCAGGTCGGCATCGACAGAACCTGGGTGAGCCTGGGCAGACGACACCACCTCGGAGTATGACGTTTGAATTCCAGCAGTCAATGCTTCAGCAGGTTCAGAGTTCGCGTCTCCTATTCTGGGCGAACGTGCTGCGCTGCTGCCATCAAACATTCCGACGCTGAAGGATTGACCCTGATCGAGTGCAGAGGGACTGCCGAACGGTCCCTCAACCGTACCTTGGCGTCCTGGCAGATCGAGATGGTAGGCTCTTGCTCGTTTCGCTCTACCTATGATACCTTGCTCCTTCGCATTCAGTGGCAATTTAGCAACAAGTCTTTTCAGGATGTGGTACAGGCCTGCTGATGTCTTGGACTCAAGACGTAGCTGCTCGAGCATTCGCAAGCCCTTTATGATGGTTTCAAGGACCGTCTCCCGCTGGGGGAGATTGCGGGCGTCGTCGTGGATGACCGCAGAGGAGATGGTGCACGATGTGTCGAAAACGCAAAAGACGGAACAGTGGAACCTGGCGCCAACCGAGACGAGCGTCTCGAAAAATAACCACGACGTGTCCACCAAGTCCAGAGCCGCATGGACACCTGCTGCTTGGAGGGCCGCCTCTAGCTCCGTCATTGGCTTCCCCGAATTCTGCGTGATGAAAGGCCTCAGAATATCGAACAACCACTTGTATCCGACCACATGCAGAAAACGGCGTTGGAACACGACCCAGTCAAACTCCTTGTCCCAACGGGTATCTGGCGCCCTCAAGGCGTATTCGGCCGGAAGCTCCTCGAGCCAGCCATAGATTAAGTCGCGCAGCCTTTGGGCCCGTTGAGCCTTGTCGATATCGCTCCTGAGCTGCGCTGCAATGTCCCTGGATAGTCGGTAATGGAGGATTATGTGGCGGAACGGCGACGGCTGATCCGGGCGCTCCGGGTTGATTTCCAGAGTCAAAGTCGGCATAACGGCGGTACAGTCGGCGTGGCTAATGAGGAAAGGGCGACAAAGCATAGACGAAAGCGCGCTTGGAGAAATTAGGCCAATGTCCCGACGGATGACGAAGTTCACCTACAAGTCCCACACGTTTAGAAGCACCCACATGCGTCTTCTCATCTCCCTGTCAAACTCGGACATGCCATCGGACACGGAGTCTTGGTGAAGGCCTTGACAAGACGTCAGCTGGAAGGCAAGGCGTTGGTTACCGAATCACGGGAGTTCACCTATTTCATTGGCTTCTCGCACAGCCCTGCCTAGAGCGTGCCAGGCGTCTGTCCATCTATCGCCTGACTTGTACCAAAAGGCCGTGAGCAAGAGCTGCTGCACGTCGATCAGGCCTCCCTTGCCTGGAGGAATCGTCGCGCTGAGCTTTTCGGCCGCGGTATGCATTCGGTTCGAGAACGTTGCCACATCTGCCTTGAGTTCCCACTCGAGCCTCCGCTTGACGCTCTCACTCATGATAAATTGGAGGGAGCAAGCGCATACACGCATAATGAGGCTGGTGAGCTCCGGCGTTGCTTTATCGGTTGGGCTAGCCCACCAGCCATCATACTGAGTCCGGAATTCGGGAGGATAAAGAACGTAATAGTGATAGTTTGCGCCGTTCAACCAATTGTCGACGAGGCAGTCTGCGTCCAGTCAGCTCTCATGGAAGAAATTTCAGCGTGGTACGAAGTGAGAATCACCAGTGTACGGCTTTGCTGGCATCAAGAGTAAGGCGGTCTTGAGCTCCTCGGACTGTTCACCGTCCCTCTTTCCTACGACATCTCTAACCGTCTGCTAGGCCGTCAGTCTTTTGCGATACACGGATCGTGGGGAGCGTTTGTCCACGACCTTTGGACCACTACCTCGGTGGTCTAACCTCAAGTGGTGATGATGGTACATGTAGCCTAGGTTAGATAACGCATCGCTCACATCGACATCCGATGACCCGTCATAAGAGTCCCCGTCCCCATCGAACTGGGCCCTTTCGCCGAAACTTTCAGGCTTCCGCTTCCTCGAGGTCTTTGTCGAGACCGACTGAGTATCAGCCAAACCTCCGTTCTCTGACGCCTTGGGAGCTGCATGTTTTGTGACAACGCGGCAGAGATGAGACACGCCTCGCTTCAAGCAGTGGTTGCAGGGAAACTTGCGGTCACACTGGCGGGTTGTCAGTTACGATAATGCTCTACGTTGGGGGCAATTCGGACTCCCGGGTTGCTGTTCGCCCCCTCTCAGCCTCCTCCTACCTTCTGCTTGCGTCGCTGGCACTCGACGCACGACACGGCCGAAGAATTGTTCTCGTTCATTCTTTCTTGTGCTGCGCAACGTCATGTATGGCGAGGTCGAGTAGCCTGGATGATGTTGGCGGCAGGAGGTGGTCGAGATTTCAGTTGAGAAACACCAGCAGGCAACGACTAATACCGCTAGTTAGTGCACTCTATTTCCCCAATGAAGGAATTGCAGCCACAAGAACCGGGATTTGAAGGGCTCATGTCCTTTTCCACCCAGGAGCTGATGGTAATTTCCGAATCACCTACTGTAGCTCTTGCGGTTGCTTTCCAATCAATGGTTGCCAAGCATGATCAAAGACACTACACCCTTCACTATCAGGCTATCAGTCCTCTACGGATAGTTGAACCGTAAATGCTATTGCAATGCGGTGTTGGGTTGAGCCAAAGCCAAATTGTTGAAGTGTCTTGGGTGCCAGAAGGCTTGGAAAGCTGTACTGTACGTACGGGCTTAGTACACCCCTCAGATACATCCGGATTTCGCGGGTTTCTGTGGTATTCTACACCTCGGAGCTGCTTCCGCTCACGTGCCGGGGACTACAGCGGGCCGATTCGGTTAACAGCGAGACCTTTGTACTCGGTGACCTAACGAGCCGGGCGAGCCTAGCAACGAAATTCTGATGGTCGTCAGTCATCCTGGTCACCGAGTCCGTCGTGGCTTTGGGGAAGACCCCTTTCCTTGCCCTTGCAATCCAATTCGGTGAAACATCTAGTGTACGGAGTATATAAGCACCTCCCGCCGAACGCCACACCACGCAGCAACCTCCACTCACACGCGACCCCGTCAAATCCGGGAGCATGATTTGTAGTGTAGATCAGCAGTGTCTGTTGTTCCCAGCCGCTTGGATCGCCGGGACCCAGTATGTCCTAAAAGTCGAACAATAGGATTGATTGTAGGAAATTTTGATCTGGATCATCCCAGAGATTCGGTTAGTATGGAAAGCCATATCGGCGAACCTGGAAATGAGCTCTCTTCGGCCCGTGATGTTTCCGGCATGTATGTATGTACTATACCGCCTGATGCCTGCCCAGGCCTGCCCTCCCACGAAAGCTTGATGCACGCACAAGTGAAAACTGATAACGAAACAGGGGTTTGGTGTTGGACTGGCAGTGTTCGTTCTCATCATCACTTGGGAGACTGGGGGAACGCAATGTCCATGTGTTCCAACGCCATGCAGAATGGCGGTGGAATAAGCAAAGAGAAAATAGGTGCAGTACTCCTGTTCCCTATGCTTTGACCCCTGAATGAGACCAGAATACAGCCTGACCAGAGCCCACACCACTCCAACAATACAATAGGTAGCAGCCAATACACCAAACAACAGTACTACAGTAGCAGTAACAGATAAAAGCAGCCAATGCCCAAACGCCGACACCACAACAAAGATAGATATAAATCCCAAGCCCGCCATCCTTACGCTTTTGACTCATCATACCGCATACACTGCGCCAAAGCACTGTATACCACACGCCGACATCAACCGACCGAACACATCTCATTCAGTCAAACCCATTCCACTCCCCTTCACCTTCCCTATCCCTGTGCTCCCCCGTGGACGCCTCAGCCCTCAAGAGTCCACTCAGCACAGTAACATCAACTTCGTCCCTGGCCATAAGCTGGCCGGCCTGCTTCTGGCCCTCAAGCACGTCGTGCAGCTTGTACAGGTGGCCACTCTTTGCCTCGAGCTCGGCTTGGACCTTCTTGATGTCGCCCATGACACGCCGGCGCTCGCGCTGTCCGACCGCCTTGTCGAGGCCAAAATAGGTGTCGTTCAGGTGGCGGAGCTCCATCTGCAGGTGATCGATCTCGTCCTGGGTCTCCTTGATGAGGATGGCGAGGGCCTCGCCGGGGGCCATGGATGGCCGCATGGTGGGTTCCTCCGGCTCTTGTTGGCCCTTCTCCGGGCGATCCGAGACGGGAACGGGCTTCTCCACGCAAACGGTCTTTTTGCCCTTGCGCACGTCCTCGGCTGTGATGGGGATCGTGTTGTTGTTGTTATTCGTAGAGGAGGCAACGTCGGCGGCAATGTACTTGTCGCCGTGGGCGGCGATGCGGACGCAAACGTTGCAATTGACGGAGTTGTGCTTGCAGAGACCATCCAGCACGCGGCGTGCGTCCTTGCTGAGGCCAGCGGTCGCCTGTGTGGCGGTGACGCCCTGCTTGTTATTGCCCTGCAGCGTTATGTCGGGCACGAAGAAGGCAGAGGTCATGTTTGGCTCTGTCATGGTGGGCTCACGTGTCGTCTCCGAGTTGCGGCGCGGCCGAGGATCTGGGCACGGGGTGTCGTTGTGGGTGTTCGCGGCGCCCACAGAGGACCTGCGGGTGTGCTGGAACTCATCGTCAGTGTGGTGGCTAACGATGCTCAGAGCCGACTTGACGCTGAAGCGGCCTGTGTCATCTTCAAGCGCGAATTGGCTTGACTTCTTAAGGATACCAGGCGGCTGGCCTTTGGCCTGCGCGGCCTTTGAGTGCAGGGCGCTGCTATCGGATTTGCTTCGCTGAAGAGTCGGCGCGGAGAGCGGAGGCAAGGTATAATCGGTGACCTGCATCGTGTCACCGGCAGCCCCTGCGTCGATGGCCTGCTGCTGCCTCAGCTGAAGCTCCCGGTAGGTTTGCCGGAGCTTGGCAATTTCGCCCTCCATGATACTGGCAAAGTCAGACTCCTGCGTCAGATGAAGCTCGGTTGTCGGGTCCTCGTCGACATGCAAGGGCGCTGTGCTCTTTCCTGTCAACTCCTCTGTGACCGTTGGCATATCTTTGGGGTCGACAATACGGGTGACCTTGGTCGTCTTCCCGGTAGTTGCAGTAATTCCGGTGAACTCCTGCTGAGCTATCTCACTGATCTTGTTAGAGAGCTGCTTGAGCTTCTTAACGGCCGCCTCTCGGCGCTCGAGCTTCTGCCGGAGAGCGTCCTCGTTCTGTGTGGGGCCATCTAATCGAATACAATCCCCCCCGGTATTTTCATTGAGAGTCTTCATGTACTCGGCATTGCTTTTTGAGAGCAGTTGGTTCAATCGAACCACCTTATGCCGTTCGTCGACCCACTGGCTTCTTAGCTCCTCGTTCTCGGTGCGAAGTCGCTGATTCTCCTCTCGTAGGTGCTCGTTTTCGATTGAGAGATCGAGGTTCTGCTCCTTGAGAGAGCGAATTCGACCCTCCTTGGCGCTGATATCTCCGTCTTTTTGATGCATCTCGGCAGTCTGCCGCTCTATCCTAGTTTGTACACGCTCAAGTTCGGCCTCAAGCTCGGCGTTCAGCTCGAGAACAGCTGTATCAGTAGGCACGTTGTGAATGTTGTCGAGCATCCTGTCACGGGTGCTGATGCCTTTCCTCAGATCACCGATGTGCTGGTCACGAGCGGCAACTTGCGCCTGCAGCTTCTTGTTTTCCTTGAGGTAGCTCTCGTAGTTGCGCTCCATGCTTGCGCGGTCTTGGTCAGCCAGCCGTTTTTCTTCCTGGAGAGCCTCGTACTGCTTGCGCACCGAAGCGAGCTCCTCACGGGTCGTGCTTAGGTCCTTCTGGACACCGCTCAGTTCCTGACGCAGCTTCTCGTTTTGGGCAGTGAGAGCTTTGTTGCTCTGGATGGCGGCATCCCGTTGCTTCTTCAGCGTTTCTTTCTCAGCAAGCAGTGTTTCGTGCTCAAGATGCAACGTTTCCTTCTCTTGAATAAAATGGAGCGAGGATTCAAGGTCCTTCCGTGTGGCCTCAAGTTCTGCTTGCAGCTTAGCGGCCCGTTCACGAGCCACAGAAGCTTGGTGCAACGCCTCATCGCGCTCGGCAGTGAGCGCAGCGCTGTGGATGTCGTTGACACCCACCTGCCTACTTGCGTGATCCAGACGCTCGCGGAGCTGGGCGATCTCATCCTCTAGATCCCGATTATAGCCGCCGCTGCGCCTGAAAGACCCGTCGGAATCGGAGCCAATGGCGCTGTCGGTGGATTTCCGGCTCTTGAGCCTCTTAAGTTCGGATTGCAGCTGGTTAACCTCGAGCTGCAGCCTCTCTGCTTCACGCTGAAGCATCGCATCATGATCGTGGAGTTCTCGGACTTCGTCCTGGATCTTATCCAGCGAGACAAAGATTTCCTCGTCCTCCTCTGGTATACTTACACCGGCGAGCTGAGCATGGTTTTGTCTAGATTGCTCCAGTCGTAGACCGGACTTGGTGGATTTAACGAAGACAGGCACGCCGTTCTTCATGGTGGTGAACTTGAGAACACCGGATGTCCAATCCGGAAGATGACGGAAGGAAGGGAGGAAGAATGACTGGCCGGTCGGGCTGATTCCGAGGGTGACGGCCGTGTGCCCTGGGGCAGGGGTCTCGTAGACTGGCTGTCCCGCTTCAGCCGAGTGGGAGCGCTTGGGCGTGGAGTCCTGTTTGGTGGTTTGCTGCTCAGTTCGTATCTTACTGACCACCTCCTGGAGCGAACGCTTGGTAGAATCGGGTGGAGGGGCGCCCTGCGTCGCCGCTGGCCCAAAGCGAGAGCGGCTGGTGCCCAGGATAGCCCTTCCCGGCGAGAGCGAAAGAATAGTGGAACAGTCGGACTCGTTTTCAACACGGGCTTGCATGTCCACACGAGCGCGATTCCCTTTGGTGTCGAAGACGTTATCGTTGGCGCCTTCGGAAGCTGGGCGGATATTCTCCTTTCCCGCGTAGACTGCGGCGGTGGGCTTGACTGGCCCGGCCATGTCGAGGGTCTGGGAAACGGTATCGGTATCCTTCCTCACGAGACCGCTCCATTCCGGAAAGGTGCGAGCAATTGCCGACGTGTTAAGCATCGTGTTTATGCTTTGTCGCGAGCCAAAACGACCTGATCTAGAAGCGTGTTTCTTGGACGGCTTGTAAAGATCATCGTCGAGCCTGCGCGTGCCCTCGTCGTCGGGATTGAAGGAGAAATCGGAGAGGTTGCGAGTGAGCTCCTCAGTGGTGGTGCTGACTGTGTCGTGCGAGCCAGTGGATGAAGGAGGCGAGCTGAAGGGTTTCTGTTGCATCCGGTGTTCGAGCATCTCTTTCCTAAGTCTAGAAATATGCCTGGGTTTGCTAGTGGGCTGATTTGCCCTAGTACTGTTGACATTCATAATGGGCTGCGGAGAGCGCGACGAGCGCGACGGTCACGACGAGACAGATGTCGGGTAGCAACAGGGACAGTAAGCAACGGGGCAGGCGAGATCGAGGTGTCCACACAATCGAACTTGTGGCCCAGTATCAAGTAGGCGAAGGGATTTTAAAAAGATAAAACAAAAAAAACTATTCTGGTCGGAAAGCGCCTTTTGGATTCTGGCGACTTGCGCAGACCAAAGCTGCTGGGAAGTTTGCAGAGCGACGTGCTTCACGTAGTCGAGCCGACGCGATGAGGGAAATCGCAAGTGAGCACCCTGGTCTCTCTTTCCAGTCGGGTTCCTCAAACTGTCGGTCAAGCGAGGACGCGATATGGAGACGGCTCCATTTGTTTACACTACATACAAGGGTACAAAATAGGACTGAAAAGTGGAGCACATACCAGTGACGTGGGGTTTCCGTTTTGCATTTACATTGCGCTTCCTGATTGGCTGCCTCACAAGACAGCTGGAGGTAACGCCACCATGAGCCACATGCGGGCCGCTTCCTCAAGTCGACCCGGTAGGCTCTTAGAGCTTGGAGGGCAATATACTACCTGCAAGTTAGTGGACTTCGTAGTGTAAGCTCTAACGATGACATACACAGTAGGTAAATTCCGCTACCATATTCTGCGTCGGGTATCGTATCAGCTTCAAGTGGAAGCGATATACGGATATGTTGCTGTTGGTTGGCTTGATTCATTGCCGACAGCGAGCTCGGTTGCCAATTTTTGCCATTGACTGGGCGCTATATTCTAACCCTCTGTACTAATGAGAACTTTTTGCGTGAGACATAACAGACCAAAACCTTGACCGCTTCCCAGCCACTGCCAGACAAATCCGGCCTGGCATGCCGGGTCATCAACGCCAATATGCAGGCCAGCTGCCGCTCAGCGTTCTCCGGCGAGCCTTCTCCTCTGCACCTCACCCAAGGCCTTTGTACCACTCAGCAGCGTTATCACTGCGACCGCGCCAATGACAGGCAAAGTCTGGAACAGGTTCCAGCTGGTGTAGTACATGAAGAAGACGAATTCCATGGCCACGATAGAGCCAAAGAAAGTCGCATGCGACAGAGGTGCGGCGCCAATTGCCTTGGACAGGTGGTTGAGGTTGGCTCCCAGGAAGATCCACTGTGTGCGAAACGTCAGCAGGACAAGAGACAGCAAGTTCGTAGGGGATAACTTACGCCAATGAACAGCGCAGGCAGTGTAGCCACCACGGCCAGCGCAAAGAAAAGCGAGACTACCTTGGGCGGGCTCTTCGGGTCAGGGCGGAAGATGTGATGTATCTCGGGCTTCTTGCCATATCGGAGGGGCCGCTCGTAGGCGGAGAGCGGGACTGCCGGGTCGGCCTCAATCTTTACGTTGAAGACAGGCGCGTTAAACCCTTCAGAGGATCCAAAAGAAGCCAGCACGATAGAGGCCTTTAATGGTTTAGCGGCATTGAGCAGCTGGATCGGAATGTCCTTTTGGGACTACAGCCGCGTGTCAGTACTCGTAGTCAACGTTGCCCTCACAATTCGCTTACAATCTGAGCGGCTGCCTTGCCATTCTCCTTGACTGTTAGAGGGAAAGGCGCCTTTAACCCTGACTCCTGCTCTTGGAGGACCAGGAAAGCCTGGTGAGGCCGTTTCCCCTTGCCATTGTCCTTCGCCGTAAGACTCAACTTGAGCGTAGATGTGCTGCCGAGAGAGACGGGTTTCGAAAGAGGCGCCTTTGGGTTCAGCCTGGGGTAAGTCAGGGCCTGTTAGCATTGTTGGTCTTTCAAAACAAGGGGGGGATCAGAACAGCACAATGCTACTTGCTTCTCCTTGATGCTGTCGCCCGACTGCTTGGCAACAACCGAGATGCTTCCATCGTCAAAGTCCCATGCGGCATGCGCAAAGCTTGCAGCAAGGAGGAGAAGCGCCGGGGCGAACAATTGTGGAGGCCGCATCTTTTTTGTTGTCGCTAGTCTGGTTGGCCGTTCTGAGAAGCAGCTGCTGGAAAGTCGAGGCTGATGCGCTCCTAGTGAACACTTGTTCAGCTCGTAAGCTGACGCACGGACGCAGGGTGCCAAGATTCCCGACCCCACCGTCCTCTGCTGTTGAGCATGTGGGCCGTGCATCTCAACACCCTCCCCACAGCACGGAAATTAAGGTTGAGGCTGAGGTGATCGGTAGTGTAAGTCATCTGAGAGCTGTTTCCATCTCACTCAGAACAGATACTATTGAGGGGCTCGCTGAGGTCCAATGTTCTTACTATGACCATGCTATGAATGAGGTCGCTTTGATTCGCGATGTGAGCTCCTAACTACTTTCTCTGCCAGGTACTGCTTTGAGTCAAGGTGCTCAGTTGGGTGCCAGCAACCTAGTTGAAATATAGAACACAACCAGCCAGCCTGTGTCAACTCAACCCGGCCGTTAGGCTCAGAAGAGCTTCACCATGCTGTCAGTGGGGTAACTTTCGAGACTCAGTCAGCTTTCAAGTGCCGGCTTCCCAAATCTCCAGTCGGGGTTGGATAGTTTCCAACGAAGCTTATCCAGTCATCAGCCCGGGCGTTATCTAGGTACCTACCTTATTTATCCGCGGGCGCGGTACCAAAAGCTGTCCCGGCACACTATTCTCCAGGATTGAGTGATGTCTGCCCCTCATACTTGTGACCGGTGATGAAACAAACTTGGTGTTTCTCTCCATGAGGAAGCATCGGCTTGCTCATGACTTTAGCAAAACAAAAAGTGAGACCTCGTTTCAACGGCTCCCACAGTTCGCCCCATTCGCGGAGAGGATCCGCACTGATGCGGGGGCTGCTGTGGTGCAACGTCCAAGTTCCATCAACTTCGTACACGACATATCTGGGCTTGGTGCGTTAACAAATCGGCCGGACCTCCGGCATGGTATACGCAATCAGCTTGCCAACCATCATCGATACTAGTGGTCGGTTGCCTACGAAGCATCGAACGCACCGGAAACCAGATGGCAAAGCATAGGCTTCTTGCGAGAGACACGAGTCGGGTGGTAGGCGGGTGGTGTCAAGAACTTGAATGAATCCTCGATGAGGTGGCGGGGTTTCTCGTATAAGTCGTCGTGCCGGTAGGGCAAAAATATGTTGAAACGCCGCTCGATGCTTCAGAGCGGCAGGTCGTAGCAAACGAACTCGGAATGCTACTCCGTATGAACACTACATTCTTCCAGGTTCTAGCTTTATCATGCCACGAATGTCAGGTGGACACGAAGGTAGGAATGCAGGCCTCTCTGTCAAGTTGCTTATATCCGAGACTCGGGTTGCTTCTGGCGCAGCATGCATTTCCCAGCCTCCATGCCGGACCTTTAAGAGGCATAGATGTGTGTGCTCGGGTATGTGTTGCGCAGGAAGTACGAAAACGGCCGCGTTAGGCAACGGACAATGTACCGTAGTTATGCTGAATAAGTCAGATATTCAGATGAACCCTAAGTGTATGGCATTGGACAAAGGTGTCATATAGCTTGTCTGAGCAAAGTTAGTGGAACCCCGGTGAGGTGAGGGAAGAGAACGGATCGTTCTCGAATGCCTCTGAGAAGCGCTTTTGTCTCCGTTACCGTTGTCAACGATGGGCGATCTAGCTGTGTCTTGCATCATCGCCCGAATTGCTACACTCCGCTAGTGCACCGAGCGTGAAGATCGCCAGCTCCCGTGCCGCAAACGCCGCCTTCCGGCCACGCTCTTTCTTCAATTGTCTTGATGAGGCAGTTCAATTGGAGCTCGCATCCTAGACAGGGGGAGAAGTTCTCCGAGCTGCACCACCCCTGCTGCGGCGGGGAACGCAGACCTGTGGAGTCAAGCGGAGCCTATCAGAGAAGCTTCTTGCTTATTGAGCTGCCAGGCTAACCAATCTGGTGCATCTTTTGATCTCGGAAGCGGCCATGGCGGCCACGAGCGACCTGGGGCTCCTGGAAGTCCTTTTATCTTCCCCGTTCCGTTTTTCCTCCTATATCTCAACCCGGTCGTCTTGGATTCCTCAAGAGCTGCGTGCTTGTCACTCGCTAGGAGCACGTTGGTCGCTCGGGATTTCTACTTCTTAGCCTTCATTCTCTTTCTTTGCTTCTTAACTCTGTGCGACGCGTCGTTCTAGTCGACATTATCTGAGAGCTGATATCTCGCCTGACGCTGGAAGTGTATTATGTACGTCTCTATTGTTGCCCTGCCGCTGCTAGGCAACACATCACTGCGACAATGTCGCGCGCGGTATCGGTTTGCTAATACATCACCGGCAGCTGGCATCTTAATATCCTCAGTACCGTCTCCGAGGCAGTTACAGCCTGTTCCACCCTCGCTCACAATGGTCTCGTTCCGATCAACATTGCTGGCTCTTGCCAGTGTTATTGCTGTAACGGCCGATTATGTTATCAATCCCGATTCAGTGCCTCTGTCTACGAGGAGTATGTTCGACACCAATCATATCGGGCTGAACAAGGACTGACAAGACGACGTAGTCTCTTGGTGCAACGATCAGAAGAGTAGCTGCCCCAAAATCTGCCTCCAGACCACGACTGGGCAGCCGATCGTCAATGACTGCGACCCGGTAAGTTGCGTGTCTGGTTCCTTTACCGCACGGGACGTCGCTGACGATTTGGAAACTCTAGGAGCACCTGACCTACGGCTGCGTCTGCAGTGACAATAAGCAGCCCAACATCAGCGAGTATACGCTGACCATCCCTTACCACACGTGCATAGAGTGGGGAAACCAGTGCGTAACCGGTTGTGGTACGGACAACCTGTGCGCGGCGGACTGCCGTGAGGATCACCCTTGCGGTGCCCAGAATCCGACCCGTGTCAACACGACAAGCACCTCAGCCGCATCTTCGACAGCGGCGCCGACTTCCTCGAGCAGCAACTCAGTTTTCGATGGCTTTGCGGGAGATTCTGGAAGTTCGTCGTCGGGCAACAACGCAGGTCAAAACGCTGCTGGAGCGTTACGATTCGGGAGCTCGTATGGTCTTGCGGTTGTTGCCGCTGGCATGTTTGCCGGGTTCGCTCTCTTGATATAATTTACCTCCAAACAACCAGGATCGACGACGTTCGGTTAATTGAACCGATTTGAGGAGGACACCGGTTTGGTCGGACGCTCGCATGCAAAGCGAGCTTGTTTTCGTTACCGTCGGCTGTTTGGCCTCTGCATTGTGAAACCGAGTTGGGATGGCATTGTCTTGTTGGCAGCCAACGGCAATCGGGGAGCAGCGTTAATTACGGGTATATTTTAATGTCTAAGTGTTCGACTCGGTATTTCTGATTGCTGCCACCAGCGGAATGGGAGTTTGGGATTGCACTGACTGGTCGCATGGAATGGGATCTTGTACCCTCAGCGTGCTGCCCAACCCGGGCAGGCAAGTTAGTCAATTGACAAGAGGCAAGGATGTGGAAGCTGTTGCTCTCATCAATTACCTGCCAGGCTCTTTCATCCGATTTCCTGACCGCTTCCGTCTTGTCACATGCGGTTCCTGTTCTTGCCACCCAATCATCCGTTGTGGCCCTGTCCTTCAGGGCATTGGGGTTCCTGACCCGGCGCTGCCGGTTCCCAAGGCCATGGGACTGTTGCATCGCCAACATGTCTTGTTAGCAAACCATCAAGGTTGATGAGTTGGTGGTGGCAACCCTGGAACAACATACATAACTACCTTAGGTGGCTAAGATGTTTACCAGAGAAGCAGAAGCGAGAAGCGGCCGGCGCACTCAACCCGAATCAGACGGGAGCCTGACCGCCATCGCACTTTCACGTGTCAGCTCGTAGCCCAGTGGGGCTTCAACCCCTCCAAAAACCAACCATCTGTTGAGATTTCTTGATTCAATTAACCGCCCCTTTCACAACTGAGAATCGAGAGGGGCCGCACACCTCTGTTGCTGGGACTATGGATGTTTTCGCAATCCCAGCTCGGCTCAAGTTGTACGTGTGGAACCGGGACCTGCAGGACACAAATCGTCAGTAAAATAGCGACAGTCCCATACCGCTGACGTCTCCTCGCTTGCTGGCGCTGGTGGGCATCCGACCACGCCGGCAATTTTCTTGACCTCCATTGCCACTTTTCCCCAAGCGGCCCGATCCGCTTTCCAAACCCTCCTTTTCTTACCTTCTTCTTTTTTCTTTTCCCGGGTCCGTACATCACTGCGGGTTAAAATCGGCGTTATTCTTCTTTCCTAGACTGAGCGATAATACATATGGCTCCCAACAATAGCAGTGCGCATACGCCCCATCTTTCCCCCGATATCTGTCTAGATTCACATTCCCCTGCCACAATACAGTTCCTGGCTTAAAGAACCCATACTGACTTCGGGGTGCGCTCGCACGCTTTAGAGCGAGCCGCTGCCGAGTGTGTCTCGGACGATGCGCTCATCCACCTCAAATCATATAAGTACTCAGCAGTCGACAAGTCACCAATATCCCACTACATCCTAAGACCATATGTATGCGAGCCCGTCCTTCTCTGCCCCGGAGCACCATGAGCCGAGGATATGTAGGGGACGCAGCTGAGCTTGAGATACAGTGGAATGCCTTCGTAGAGCTGTTACCACTATGGTTAGCGCCAAACATGGTGACCCTTCTAGGGTTCATGTGCATTCTGTTCAACGTTGGCCTACTGGTGGTTATGATGCCGGATCTTGAAGGACCGGTACGTTTCCTGGCTCGATACTCACAAATACTCCAGGCGCTCAAGCTGACGATGTGTTGTCTGTTCTGTGCGTGTTAGGCGCCACCGTGGGTATACTACAGCTTCGCCTTCGGACTCTTCATGTACCAGACATTTGACAATGTCGACGGCAAGCAAGCGCGGCGTACCGGAACGTCGAGCGGACTGGGCGAGTTGTTCGACCACGGCATTGACAGCCTCAACTGCACGCTGGCCAGCTTACTGGAGACGGCCGCCATGGGTCTTGGCACCTCCAAGTCTGGTGTGTTCACGGCGCTGTGTCCCTGCATTGCCATGTTCTTCTCCACATGGGAGACGTACCACACGCATACGCTCTACCTCGGCGTGATCAATGGCCCGACGGAAGGCATCCTGCTAGCTTGCACCTTCATGATCATTAGCGGCTACTATGGCCCGGGTGTCTGGACGGAGCCGCTGGTGAAGTTGATAGGCGACCGCATCTACTTCCTCCGCAACCTCGGCCTGACGGACGATACACTGGCCGAGCTCTCGATTCGCGACCTTTGGGTGACCGTCCTCGTCACCTCCCTTCTCCTCACCCACATTCCGTTTTGTATTCACCACGTCGTCAAGGCCCGTCGTGCCCGCGGCCAGCCAGTAGCGCCGGTATTCCTGGAGTGGACGCCGATGGTCGTGTACACGCTCAGCATTGGCATGTGGCTGTACAGCCCGTACTCGACGATCCGGTCTGAGAATCACTTGGTACTGTTTTGCATCATCATGAGTTTCGTCTTTGGCCGCATGACCACCAAGATGATTCTAGCGCACCTGACGAGGCAGCCCTTCCCATACTGGACCGTCATGCTGTGGCCGCTGGTTGGCGGCGCTGTGCTCGGCAACCTGCCCAGGTTCGGCTTGCCCGCTGTGTCGGCCGGCACGGAACACGCGTACCTGCTCGGCTACCTGGTCTTCGCAGCAGTCGCCTACTTCCGCTGGGCGTACCTTGTCACGACGAGCATCTGCAACTATTTGGGCATCAACTGCCTGACCATCCCGTACGAGAAGCAGATGGAGAATGCCAAGGTTGCGAAGATTGTGGCGAACGGGATGGCGAATGGGAAGAAGCTGGAGTGAACGAATGACGGAGTGTGGAACGACTGTGGGCGGTTTTTCAACGGTTACGAAGAGGTTCCGGGTGGCGGAGAGGGAAGCATTAGGTATTGGTTGCTACCAAGAGGCGGCTCCTGAGGCAACTCTTGAGCCCTGAGCTCCTTTTATTTTTGTCTTCATTTTTGTCTCGAGTTGTTCAATCGCCTTCGGTGGCATTGGCATTGGCATTGGCATAGGCATCATATCATAGCACGGCGTTCTTGTAGGGTCTTGATAATGTCTATCTGGCCGTTGACTGTGATAATCAGTTGCATGTTTGCTTGGGTATAGAGCTCCATAGGTCCAGAGAAGGTTATATAGAGGGATCTGATTGGTTATCTGAGACGAGCTTGAGAGACGCAAGAGGTTTTGGTAGATACTACGGCCGTGTCATCCTTGGTTTCCCGAAGTCCCTGAACTTGATGACTTGCAATTGTAGGAAGACTAAGGTAGGTACCCAGCTGCTTTTAGCTAAAACAATTTGAGGAAAGCCTGCTTTGCTCCTCAAAGTACCCTTACACTCTTTCCACTCGATTCTTGAGTCTTGACTTTGATCTCAGTCTCAGCATCATTTGATACCCGTTCTTGATGATCGAACTCTCGGCATATCACCAAGGTATTATACGTAGGTACTAGGCATTCATTTGACTGCGGTCGTGTTACAGGTGAGCATTGAAAGCTTCCATACTTGATAATGTATGTACATATTGTGCGGTTATAGGTACCTGCGTGGGCTTTGAAAAGCATGGTGTGGTTGAGGGTGAGCCGTGGTTGAGCAGCCAAAACTAACCTTCAACGCAGGGGCCTTGTGCCTTGCATTGGCGCCTCTACAACCCCGGACCCCAGAAAAGCAACCTTATGCACCAAGAGCAACCAATAAACCCCACTACCATTGTAAGTAGGGGGTTTGATCAGTTCGGGAGTTGATCAAATTCCTGATTGGACCAATCTGAATTCATCGCCAAGGATTGGCCAGCTGGCGAATGTGGGGTCCGATCAAACTCCCGCACTGATCAAACTCCCTACTTACAATGGCACTGGAACTGGCTACGTTGCGCTTAATCAACTCCCATTTACATGTTCACGACTACCTAGCGACCATGGAACAACATTGGAAAGCACTCTAGTTATGATGATTGGAAAGACAACAACATCGGCTGCCGAAGGATGACTCCGGAATTTGCGCCGCTTTACAATATTAAGCCCCCCAACGTTTGCCCATAATGAGACCGCACCTCCCCCTTTTGTTTATCGGCTCAAGAGCCCTGGCTTACACCCCGCTATCCGACCGCTCCCTCCTCCACCACCTCCCTTCCTCTGTCTCCATCTCTTCCCCAGACCCGGATTTTGACCCGAAACACGGCACCCTCCTCTCCCCAATCCTCGTCCCCCGCGTTCCGGGGACGCCGGGTCACGCCTCGGTCCAGCACCATTTCATATCCTTCGTCCGGAACAACTTACACCCGAGCTGGACCCTCGAATGGCACAATTTCACCTCGACCACCCCAGCGACAGGCGACCGGCAGGTGCCGTTTGCAAATCTCATTCTGAGGCGGGATCCGCCATGGCTTGCTGCTGCTGAAAGCGGGGAGGGAAAGGGCCCGGCAGGGAGAGGAGGGGGAGGCAACGTGGCAAGACTGACGCTGGCCGCGCACTACGACAGCCTGTACCGGCCCGAGGGCTTCGTCGGCGCCGTGGACAGCGCGGTGCCCTGCGCGGTCCTGATGGCTGTGCTGAAGGGTGTGGATGCGGGGCTGACTCGGCGGTGGGAGGCGAACGGGGAAGGGGATGGGATGGAAGAGGAAAAGGGGGTGCAGGTGCTGTTCCTGGATGGGGAGGAGGCATGGGTGGAGTGGAGCGAGACGGATAGTCTGTACGGCGCGAGGTGAGTCCCCTGCCTATCTGCTTACTACCTATCGGTGCGATGCTGGGGGTTGGAGGTGGGAATTGCTTGGCTGAAGGGGATCCTGACGGGTGACTTGGCAGGGCGCTGGCCGAGGCGTGGCAAGATACGCGGTACGAAGCTGGGAGCGCATTTTCGACGCCTCTGGAAGCCATCAGTCTATTTGTGCTGCTGGACTTGCTAGGAGCGCCCGAGCCAAACATTCCCTCATACTTCCCCAAGACGCACTGGGCATATAAGAACCTGGCAAAGATCGAGGAGAGGCTAAGGAAGCTGGGCGCGCTCTGGACAAGGCCGAAGACGGCCTTTCTGGCAGAGAGCGGGAATGACGCGTCACAGGTCTTTAGGGGGTACGTCCAGGACGACCACGTCCCATTCATGC
The DNA here is from genome assembly GCF_033297395.1 of Canariomyces notabilis. Taxonomy (NCBI): domain Eukaryota; kingdom Fungi; phylum Ascomycota; class Sordariomycetes; order Sordariales; family Chaetomiaceae; genus Canariomyces; species Canariomyces notabilis. The sequence goes on from NW_027041824.1 coordinate 2,156,970, forward strand.
AGCGCGGGGTGGATGTGCTGCATATCATTCCCACGCCGTTTCCGCCGGTATGGCACACCATGGATGACGATGGGGCACATCTGGATGTGCCAACCATCAGGGATTGGGCCAGCATCATGACGGCGTTTGTGGCTGAGTGGATGGACTTGGAGGGCTATCTTCCTGAGGTCAGGCAGGGGGCATGGGAAGACGGCAGCAGGACTGGTGAGAAGGAGGAGCTATAGGGGGCTCTTTCTGACTTGATCGGCCAAGGTAAATACAAAACACGCGAATGAAAGGAAACGAAAATAAGGGGGTGGTCAAGTAACCGGCACACTGCAAGATCCGCCTCGAGCCAGACCAATGGTTTATTTGCAGGTCAACCCTTCGCATGCTCCTCCAATCTAGTGGCTTGCAGGACATAAACAGGTTCCTGAACTCTGAGAGCAAAAGTGTCAGGGACTCAGAGCTTTCAAGCCCGCTATTGAAGGGTACTGACACTTGTATTGCACCTTATTCTAACCCCAACCCTAAGCGCTTACATCGCAGATGTGGGGGTGACATGGATTGATTAGCGGGACCGCGGCCGCGATGACGATGCCATCCCTGGAACTGCCGCTCATAGAAATCTGGGCAGTTTCTTTGCACGTCCCACTGCTGGAGTACTCCCCAACAACGGCCAGACTCAACGACTGCGCGTACGCAATTCTCTCTGAGCTTTACAACCTGAGTTTCCTGAGTTTGAGCAGATTATCGTGACCGCGGCAGCTCCTACCCTGCCGCCTGCGTACAAATTCCGAGCTCTTTTCTGTCACTCTTCGAATCGCGATATCTGACCTGCATCGAAAAGGGTTGCCGCCCTCGCAACGGCCGCTGCTCTGTGCGCGCCACTCCCTAAGCCCATCCTCCTTGTGGCCAATCGCTCTGTGGAATAGTTGCCTGTTTCCAATGGCTTGAATGGCGTCGGAAGTCGACCAAGCACTCCAACCACAGCCCCGGGCGCAACGACTCCAACCGCCAGCTATTACCGTCAACCCGCGCAATTGCGTGGACGGTGAACCCAGCGCTGCCGAGCCAAGCATCCGCAGCCCCAGAAAACCAAATGGCGCAACACAGCAGGAACCCGAACGCCCCGCGTTCTTCTCAGACGACGAAGATAATGACAGCTCGTCGTCTCGGGTTTCAGAGCCCGTCTCGGAGCAAATGACTTCCCCGAGCGTCTCGTCTCCTCCCTACTGGACCCATAACAAGCCTGCGTCATCCCGACCGCCGGAAAGCAACCTACGGCCACACACCCCTGGCCACGCGCGCGCCGTCTCCAACGCCTCGGCCGACTCGGTGCTTCCGCCGGGGGCCATCACGCTGCAAGACAACGAGGCCGACGAGGACGAGAATGGCGACGCGGGGGACGGCTACCGGCGCAGCAACAGTAGCGAGGTCTACGGGCGCGACCGCAACCGGGCGTGCTGGGCACGGAGCGTGCAGGTGACGGATTATGTGCTGGTCAACGGCGGCACGACAAACCTGGGGGCGTTTGTGGTCTGGATTATTAGGGTCGAGACTTTCAATGTAAGCTACGGCCCCTCCGTTTTCGAAATAAATGAAGAGGAAGGGAAGCGGAAGTTAACAGGGTCTTTGTTCCTTCTTATTTTCTTAATAGGGCTCCTACATGAACATTCGCAAGCGCTACTCCGAGTTCGACGACCTCCGACGGCGACTCGTCCAGACATTCCCCAACTTTGAGGCGGCTGTGCCGGCGCTGCCGCCCAAGAGCTTGATCAACCGCTTCCGGTCCAAGTTCCTCGAGAAGAGGAGGGCAGGCCTGCAGTATTTCCTGAAGTGAGTCGCATTGACCTTCATGCTAGGGTGGCAAGCAGGATGAGAACTAATCTTTGAAAAGCTGTATCCTGCTCAACCCCGAATTCTCTGGCTCTCCGGTCTTGAAAGAGTTTCTCTTCACATGACGCCTCTAATCACGCCCCGTTCACAAAATATCTTCCTCCCCGATCACGAAGACATGACTCTTAAAGTAATGATAAATTTGGGTAATCACGCATAATGTCCGGTGCTCCTTGGTGAGGCAAATCGCTGGGATCGGGGATCAGGGCCATCGTTGCGTTGTCTTATGTGGAATTCTCGTACAATACACATCGTACATAAGGTATATTCTGGTCTTGAGGATATGAGAGACTACATAATCATGGTACTGCGTACCGAAATTCGCCTGAGTTCGATACATGGCTGATCCAGCCCATAGACATTTCTTGATCTCGATATGTGTAGGTTCTGTGGCAATTTCAATGTCCGCCTGGGCGTTGCCTACCATTGCAATCCATCATCTTCTGCTAGACAAGAAGGTACTTAATCCTCGGACTTTCCGCTCGCATTTAGGCGCTCTCAGAGACCAAAGCCAAGAATTATATGCTCGTTGTTGACGTCCATCATACTACTATAGCCCACCAATCCCGTCTTCTTCTTGCTACAGCCGATCGGTGTATTCTACCCGTTCAGCTATCGCCGATGGCTGCTGAGTGAGCCCCTCGTCTTGGCAGGAGTTAGGCCCTTGGCTACGTCCAAAACCACCGACAAACGACTGCTGGTTGTCATGCACTAGACATGTCAACCCAGCATTCATCGTATGCTCCGTGTAGACATTGAGAGCGGGCTTATCACCGGGCCTACAGAGGCCGGGGAAAGCGTGCCATCGGGCGTGTTAATTCGATGTCGTTCCGCAGCGAGGGAAAGCATTTAAACCCAACGCCATGCTCCCATCTCGATCTCAAGTCCAGCCCAGGACACACCAAGATATTCCAATCACCAAGCAGCAGTTCTAAATCTTCAAATTTAACATAACGTTTTTCGAATCACCAAGCAACAGTTCCCGACTCTTCACTTTTGAAATCAACTCACCATGACGACCACCCCTGTCTGGCTCATCACCGGCGCCACCTCCGGGTTTGGCAATGCTATTGCACGCGAGGCGCTTTCACGGGGTCACCATGTCATTGCGACAGCCCGCCAGGCTGCCAAGCTCAGCGACCTCAAGGAGGCTGGCGCAGCCGTGCTGGACCTCGACGTGACGAGCGACGAGGCGACGCTTGCGGCCATCTTTGCCAAAGCCAGCGCCATCCACGGCCGCATCACGCACGTTGCCAACTGCGCAGGCTACATCCTTGAGGGGACTATCGAGGAGGCTAGGTAAGTTTGTTTCTTTCCTCCTGTTGGCCGTAGGTGCTGGAGATAGCAGGGCTGACAAGACTCTGGGGGAAATAGCCAAAAGGAAGTGTTTGATCACTACAACACCAATGTGTTTGGCACCTTCAACATTGCGCGCGCGGCGACGCCTCATCTCCGTGAGGCGGCAAAGACGCCAGGGCAGATGACGGCTCTTGCGACGTTTGGGAGCTTGGGAAGCTGGCGCTCTGGCCCCGCTGTGGCACATTGTGAGTATGCCCATTTTGGATGGGAACGGAACAATGGGTTGCTGACGACGTGCCATAACAGACTGCAGCACCAAATGGGCGGTTAGCGGCTTGACTGAAGGGCTGGCGCAGGAGCTGCAGCCCTTCGGCATCAGCGTCTGCTGTGTTGAACCGGGCTACACCCGCACCGGGTTTCTGAACCAAGGAGATCACCGCGTAGTGGCAGCACGGCAGCTGGACGTCTATCGCGGCACGGATGCGGCCCGTACCCGCGAGGCCCTGAGCGCATACGACAACAACCAGCCGGGCGACGTCGAGAAATGCGCAAAGGTCATTGTCGATGTGCTGACCAAGGAGGGCGTGGCTAAGGGGAGAGATGTGCCCGTGAGATTGGTCCTGGGTCCTGACTGTGTCGATGTGATCAGAGAAAAGTGCGAGAGCACCTTGGAACTGCTGAAGGAGTGGGAGGACATTTCTCGCTCAACTGCACACGACTCGTAGGGAGCCTACACAGTACCCAGGCAGTCCACCAAGGCGAGGGGTTTGGCAATCCTTTCGCGGGAACCTTGTAATGAAGATGGATGAATGGATGAATGGATGTATGAATGTTGGGAAGGGAGGCCCTGGAGAGTTGATGCTGCATACTATAGAGTTTTGATACTGAGCGCATTTGTTAAGTTTGAGATTTTTATTCAGATTATTCGTACTATTGTGTTACGTGCACGAAGTAATGTATTCAATACAGTACAGTACAATACAGGTACAAGCATTACGTATGCCACAATGCACGGGCCACTTTATGATTCAATCCCCCACCTTTAGCGCCAGAGGTGGGGCAAGACCTGGACAAAGTTTTAGCGCTAGGCAAGCGCGGGAGGGCCCTCTCAAAGTCAAAACCATCAACGGAAACCGATTTGTTTACCTTCACCCACTCGCCAATTCCTTCTCCACAGCCTCAACTTTACACCAGACACGCCTCCCACGATCGCTCTCTACGCAACACCGCCCAATCGAGGGAAAGATCAACTTTACGAATACCCAGGTGATCGCGTGTCGGTATCTCCATCCGCCTTGTTTTCGCATAATTCAACAGCGACTGTTTTCGACTCCCTGAGAAACCCCACGTACACTCCGCGAGCTGAGCTCGGGCGCTCGTTTTGACGTGATCTTGGTCTTTCCGTCGTGGATCCTGGCCATCTCCCGATCACCAGAAAAATAGTTTTCTTCTGGTCCCACGCAAACCTGCGCAAGTCCAAATTTCCTACACCGGGGTCGGCGAAGATGGCGAATGCGGAGCAAATGGGCATCGACACTAGCCGCCGCAACCCAACTCCGAGGCCGCTGACGGATGACGAACGTGCACGCCTCGATGAGTTTATTGATTCGATACATTATTCTACGCGGTACGCTACGTCATGACGGCCAGGTATCCTCCTTCTAGCCTTCGCTGACCTGCGGTAGATACTCCGACAATGAATTTGAGTACCGCCACGTCCAGCTGCCCAAAGCCATGCTCAAAGTCATTCCCGCTGAGTACCATGACAAGTCTAAGGGTACATTGAAGCTTTTATGGGAGGAAGAGTGGCGAGGAATGGGAATTACACAGGTGCGCATCGTTTCCTGGCGTGCCCTTTCTTGACCCAGAAACTAACCTGATTCGCAGAGTCTGGGTTGGGAACATTATGAGGTCCACGAGCCAGAGCCCCATATCTTGCTCTTCAAGTAAATACCCCTTGAACTGGTTGTGTCCAACCACAGTTGCAGCTAACTCCCTGACAGACGCCCTCTAAACTACCAACCGCCCCAGTGAGCAGGGTCGGCGCGTGGGGGCGGGAAAGACTCGGCGCTTGTGGCACATCTTGCGTTATGATGCTTACGGCTGCATCGCGATGCTCGCATAACGCATGGACACAATACCATCGACAACGCAGGGAACGGTTAGGGTACCACGGAGCATCGCATATCCCAACTCTGTCTCGACCGACGCCTCCATCCACATCACCTTCCCGCTCTCATGGATCCAGCCAACATGGGAAGCGATTGGCTGATGACCTATACGCGATTTTGAGGTAAGGACTCGGTGATAATGGGCCGTTTGGCGAATACTAGCGGACACTACCCGTCGCCGACAGAGTAATCGCATCCGGCCAGGGCGATTCATGAACGCATGTGAGCTCGCTGTTGGACAGCGATACTCAATCGTTGGTTATGTACGATTCAAAACATTAGTCGATTACCATGATATGGCCAAGTATTACACATACCGGTACCTGGCTTGGGGAGTTGACGTGCTCTGCCGACTAATCATGGGTTTTTAGGATTCGAGCTTGTGGAATTGACATTGGCCTCTCACTAACGATGCGATGCCACTTTGTAACTGGTGATTGTTCGGGTTGCGGCAGCGAAATATTCGTAAATCAGTGCCGGCTACCAAAGGTGGAAGTCACCGAAACTCCCATTCTGGTACAGTACCCAAGCTCGGATTGGCGGGACACTGGCGCTTTGATGCGGCTGATGCTGCAACACGACATCTTTCAACCAGGTTGAGCAATCCAACCTCTGAGAGAAATCGTTGAATGTCTCCGTAAAAGTCTCCAATTCAAGCCGTGTACCACGAGACAAGAACGAGCGTCCTGATCATGGAACGGCAATGGAAGAGCGCATATTGCGCCACAATTGTCCGGGTACGAGAAGGATGCACCAGCCGATTCCATGATTTCCAAGCAATCAGAGTGCAGCAGGTCATCCGTCGGCAATTCACCATCTGCTGATTTTCCTTCTGGACACATTTCCACTTGGTGGCCCCTCCAGACTCCAGACGATGATAAACCCATGGACCCGGCCAACGTCACTTCGCCTCTTTCAGTCAGACAGCAGGTGGCCAAACAGAAGCAAAGAAAGGATTTGATCAAACCAATCGCTTTTCTTTGTCCCTGTGTCCTTTCAACGGTTTTGCATCGCAAACCTACGCTGTCCTTCAATCTACCTCTCCTCCGATTTCCTGAACCGCCAAGCTTAGATTGTCGATCACCCGGCCCCGATAAGATAGGCTAAGTGACAGCTCTTGCATCGGACGACACCTTTGGGAGTGACGTTTCAGGACGGGTCCCAGGAAACGGAAACGGCCTGCTTGAGAGATTCCTCCACGTACACCAAAATAACCGGCCAAGCAAGAGTCGAAGTCTCCTGTCCTTTAGGTTCCGGCCCCAAACGACCACAGGACACACCGACCGCCAGACATGAAGTCGGCTGCGCGCCTCTTTTATTTGTCCATCTTCGCTCTCTGGGGACCCCGGGGCCAATGTCAAAGCTCAGACTCGTCCTCTCAAGATGCATGCGCGGTACGCTTTTTTACTAAACCTTATTTCCTCTCTCGGCCTGTCTAGTGCTGCGTCATCTGGATGCCCGGCAGCAGGAGTGGCAGCACAAGCCGCCGTCGAGATTCGCATACGGTATTGCATTCTAACGGCTCGCTCTGGCAGATCTCACCAAAAGCCATCGTCAGTGATGCATGCGCTTCCTACTCGACCCTCGAGCGGTTGAACCGCAATGTCAAGCCGGCCCTTGACGAATTGACACAGACAACCGACTTCTTCTCGCATTACCGGCTAAACTTGTTCCACAAGAAATGCCCCTTTTGGAATGACGAGAATGGCATGTGCGGAAACATTGCCTGCGCCGTCGAGACGCTCGACAACGAGGAGGACATTCCGCTAGTGTGGCGAGCCAGTGAGCTAGGCAAGCTCGAGGGCCCGCGCGCGAGACACCCCGGAAAGAGCGTGCAGAAGGCACTGCCCCTACGGCCGCTACAGGGTAGCCTAGGGGAAGATGTTGGTGAAAGTTGCGTTGTCGAATACGATGACGAGTGTGACGATCGGGATTACTGCGTGCCCGAAGATGAAAGTGCGGCCTCCAAGGGTGACTATGTGAGCTTGTTGCGCAATCCGGAACGCTTCACCGGCTATGCTGGCGACGGGGCCAAGCAGGTCTGGGACGCCATCTACAGAGAGAACTGCTTCCAGCGGAGCTCATTCCCCAATTCCGCAAAACTCGGCCGGGACACGTCACCCAGGGGTCCGGCGGCGATGGACTTCAAGGCTGTGATCGAGGCTGCCGGCCGGCAGCAAGTCCTGGAACAAGAGCGGCAACACAGTCCTCTGACCCCGTTCGTGGCGAAGACGGGATTGGAGTACGAAGACGAGTGCCTCGAGAAGCGAGTCTTTTACAGGGTCGTTTCAGGCATGCACGCAAGCATCTCGACCCACCTGTGTTGGGATTTTCTCAACCAGACGACTGGGGAGTGGCAGCCGAACGTCGGCTGCTACGTTTCTCGCCTGCACAAATTCCCCGACCGCATCAGCAACTTGTATTTCAACTATGCGCTCGTCACGCGCGCTGTCGCCAAGCTTAAGCCCTATCTGTCCCAGCAACAAGATTACACTTTTTGTATGGGCGACCCTGATCAGGACGCGGTGACACGCGCCAAAGTCATGGCAGTTGCGGAGAAGGCGGCAAGTGTTCCACAAATCTTTGACGAGAGCCTCATGTTTAAGAACGGCGAGGGACCGTCTCTGAAGGAGGACTTCCGCAACCGCTTCCGCAACATTAGCCGCCTGATGGACTGTGTTGGCTGTGACAAGTGCCGTCTCTGGGGCAAGCTCCAGACAGCTGGCTACGGGACGGCCCTCAAGGTGTTGTTTGAGTTTGAGAATAACGACAAGCCCGAGGTCCCGATTCTAAAGCGCACCGAGCTGGTTGCCTTGTTCAACACTTACGCGAGGCTGAGCAGCAGCTTAAGCGCCATTCAGAAATTCAGGGTGATGGTGGAAGAGGATGAGACGGCCAAGGCGATGGAGCAGCGCCTCAAGGAAGCCGAGAAGATCAATGTCATCCCGGATCGGGCAAAGAAGCCGGGTTACGTCACTGTCGCGGTCCCAGCTGAGGCTGTTGCCCCTGAAGTTGTCGACGAGGAGGCGGAAACCGAGTCGTCAGAGGACCAGAACCGAACCATTAAGGACGAGTTTGATGATGAGCTTGAGAGGGTGTTCAAGGCTCTCAAATACATTGTTGGCAGCTGGTTTCGGCTCCCAAGTATTCTGTAGGTTGTCCGCTTTTGGCAAACCGCTCTGCCGGGAACCGTGCTAACTTTGCCGTCTAGATGGCACATCGTCACGTCCGAGTTGCGGCGTCTATGGCAATCTTTTATCGGCCTACCCGTGAGCCCAAGATCGTGGGGTTTCAACGATCGAATACTGGACGAGCTTTGAAAAGCCTGATTTGAGTTGTGCATCGCGTCATCAGTCGTCAGAGCAGGACGCAGAAACGGTGTTTAGGTGTTACAAGGGACTTGGGTTTTAATTCGAGGCATCCAGCGGCATCATTGTCTGGGTTTGCAGCGCGTATATAACATATACACAAGTATATAACTTTTCTCCATATTGACCGATATGGTAACGGGTATATACATGCTTTTCTCCTTCACAATCCAAGTAGATTCCTGCTACCCTTTCCGCTCGCCCTCCTCCCTGGTTGTGGGAGCGGTACATGAGTAACCGTGTTTCCAATCTTGACCTTGACGCCGTCAACGGGGATCTGCACTTGCTCAATCCTCTCCCTGACGCCTTTCTCCCCAAATACTTGCTCGGTCACTCTCCTCAACTCCTCGCTGGGCTCGGCAAACGACCACGCAATTGACACATGGAACGCCTCGCCGATCTTCCTGTCTCCTCCTCCGTTCCTGTCATCATCATCCCCTGACTCGGCGGCCCACGAGTAGAGCTCGGGCTGTCCGTAGGCTGCCGCCACCGCGTTGCACCGACGCAGGAGCTCTGTCAGCTCTGGGTTGGGATTATGTCTATTGTCACTCGTGCTCGGGCGCACGCGTAGAACGAGAAAGGACCGCCCGCTCTCGGGCGTGCGGTGCCACTCGACCACACCGTTGCAGAATAGGCTTAGTGGTGGGGAGTGGGAGGAGAAAAGAACGCCTGCGATCCGCGCCTGCACGTCCCGGAGGAAGGCGTCCTTCTCTGTCCCGGGGAGGGACAGTGGCCGCGACAGGCTGATGTGCAACGGCTGCGGCGCGCCGAGGGGGCTTACGAGGAAGCTGGTGATTTTTTCTTTCTCGTCGTCGGCGGCCTTCTGCTCCTCCTCTTCTTCATCCTCCCCTTTTCCGTCTCCGTCCGCGCTGGTGGTGGTGGCGGGATTGGGAGCTGGTTTCCCTCTGTCGGACTTGCCCTTGGCAAGGTTGGACGCGGAATGATGCTGCTGCTTTTGAAGGGAGGATACCAAGGACGCGAGCAGTGTGTGAACCTCAGGAGGAGGATGCCACTCGATGTAGATGTGGCTGGGCCAGTTGCCTGGGATGTGCGGCGTCTGGCGGGTGCGGCCTTGGTGGAGGGTGGGATCGTCGCGGGTCGAGGTGCGGACTGTGGAGGCATAGAGGTCGTAGAAGGAGGCCGGCAGGGGTGGTAGAGGTGCTTGGTTACGGTGGGGTGTTGGGTCGGGACCGGTTCCGGGACCAGGCCCGGGTTGGGGATCGGGGCCGAGACCGGACTGGGGTGGGGATGAGCTTAGTCTTGGCTTCTTTCTTGGACGCGGATCCGTGGTAGCGTCAGGGGCCGATGTGGAGGCTGAATCGGATTCGGGATCGGATTCGGAGGAGTAATCTACCAAAGGCATCGTACGGGATTTTTTGCAGCGTGATGACGATTTCTCGGAATGCGTTCCTGGCCCGCCATGCCCGTCAAGGTCCCTCTCAGCCCTGCCAGGGCCTGGCCGTGTTTCGCTGCGATGCTGCCCGGGCCAAAATCGGATCGATTGCTGTCCTAAACGCTCAACTGGTCAGCCAATCGCGGCCGTCAGAAAGCCGTGTTCTGCCGTGTTTCTCTTTTCTTATGCAAGGGCTCATGCTCCATGCTCCCCTCGGCCGTAAAATGCTGGTGTGCTCGGGGAACCGGCGCTCACTGCGAAAGCATGCAAGAGATACTGGCGCCAATTGGCCGATGCAGACTACAAGATGCAGTCTTGATGTGGAAGAAATCCCGCCCCACAGCAGCCTGGCAGGTCAGGTATTGTAAGGTACTTCGTATTGTACATAGATCCATACCTTACCTTACCTAGCACATCTATCTTCAGTCACGTATTCAGCGAAGAGCGGAGGTCACGCGAAGTCGTTTAACAACAGGCCGAGCATTACGGTTCAGTCTACTGCATTAATGAGATCTTATCCCAAAGACACACCGTGGGCTAAGCTGAGCGGGTGATGTCCTCGGCCAATCACACCCGATTCGTCATGCTTCGCCCCGGAGAAGTCGACGATAACGAGGACGAAAAGAAAGGGCAGGCACTGCGACCTATCTCCCGTCCATAGCAAAATCAGACCGTACATCACGGCACATACTCTATTGCCGGGCCCTGGTTTCGCTGAAACGGATTAATTACTTAGGAAGTGGGTGAGAAGCGGTGTCGTCTGTCGAACAAGGTCGAGCTTGCCCCGCCATGGTCTTGTCCGCGACGGCCGTCTTCATACACTACATAACAAGGTAAGGACACCTCAGTCTCCTGCCTCAATCTCATGGTCATAACTGGAAACCGCGAACCCTGTCTCTGGCCATCTACCACTTTGCCAATTAAGGGAGCAGTTTCGAGGGAGTCTGAACACCAAGGTCTTTTCTCCATCCGCCTCAAACACCTTGTCAAGGCTTAAACTTGATCATAACTGATTCGAATCCCCACGAGCCCCGCTACGGACCCAAGAAGTAGCCTGACTTGCTGCTGTGCCGCCTACGTTACATAAAATGGACGACTGGGATTTGCCCAACGACAAGCAATGGGTGAGCTTGTTCTTCCTTATAACGTATTTAGTCATACCCAGCCTGTCGGTATCGCTTCAAATTCATGGTGCATCAGACCCTGGCTGCAGTGGATGACGACCATGTGTGCATCTCCACTGCCGGCTTCTCGTACTCTTTCCGTTCTTGCCATGGAAGCCTGGAGGAACACATGGATTTTCCAATTGACATTCTATATGTTTACAGCGGCTTATACTAAGTGTAGCCGTGGCCCACTCTCAACGAACAGCCTGCTTCTAGTGTATTATGTTGCCATTTTCACTTGTTACTGGCGATCATGTCCAAGGTTCCAGACTGTTGCGTCACCGCTGCCCACCTCCTTGACATGGCACCAGCGCAAGCTTCCAAGCTTGGTTTCCTTCCTACACATTCTGCCAGTGGCAGAACCATGACATTACTCTCTTCTTCTCATTATTCGTATTCCGGTTGCTGTTACTCTGTTGGGTTTCTGCTGATGCGCTCTCTTCGTCGTTGACTCGATAGGCCGCCAAATACCTCCTTGGTCCTCTGTATGACCCGGAGCCGAGTCAAGTCTTTGCAACTCGCTTCAAACCTTTGCCTTCAACCCCGCCTGATTCTGTAAACCCACCTCGCCGACGCCTTAGCCAGAGGAGCCGACGCTCCCAGTCCGAAGACGCAGACGCAGACGAGAAACAGCCATTCCTCACTCGTCTCCTGAGCCGAAGCAACACTGTAAACAGCAAGCCGAGTCTAAACAACAAGCCTCTGCCCCGTCCCCCTCCCTCTCCGCGCTCCAAATACCCCCCATTATCAGGTCTGGATCGCAAGCGATCCGTTCATACCGCAAACCCTCCGCAGACGCGCTGGAACCAGGGCACTGTGCTATTCAGGGCGAACAGCCTCAGTACCCCTAGGCCTAGCTCAGCCGCAATGGCAACCGCGGTTAACCAAGCCGGGTCCCGTCGACGTGCTGGCTCTCTCGCCGAACGCTACCCTGACGAGAGCTCCCGCCGGACCCCGGACATGCTTAACCAAGAGCACAGGGCAAGAGACAGAGCAGACACGCTCCCCCGCCGATCCGCCTCCCTGAGAGAGCGATATCCCGGTGACATGTCCCACAGGCCCCTGGAAATGCTGAAGCGAGATCATCGGGCCGCCGATCGGGCACCCCATCTGCACAATCACCGGCGCCAGCAGCCTAACGATCCCATTGACTCGCTAGACGTTACAGGACCCGTACCAGGTGTAACATACCATCATGAGGGCCCCTTTGACCCTACCATGAAGGAACGTAACAACAAGCCCTTAGCCCCTGTAGAAGCCGTCATGGACACCAACTTGGAGGCTTTGAAGGCAACTCCGCTCGAGTATTTGAAGGACTCTCTCATCAAGCACGTTCCGCTGCAGGGGACCGCGGTTGTCCCGCCGGGTATGAGGGACCTGGGTGGCCGTGTCATGGACTACCAGGAGGGACCAGACCTCATGCGAGAGAGTGACGCACCCGGCGGGCCGTACAAGCGGTGGGAGCAACTGGTAAGCCGGGCTCGAACATACACCTATTCGCCTCGACCTTACGACTCAACTGACACCACCTCGCAGCGTTATCGGGACGATGACCTCAAAGGCAAAGGCGAGCCCGCCTTCTCCGACGACCAACGGCGGCGGGCCCGCGGCAAGCAACGCGCATCCGCCTCTCCTCAAAACGGGACCGTGTACTACGAGATGCAGACTCCCCTCCGTTTCACCCCAACCAGAGCCGTTTCCGGCAGCGGAAAGCAAAAGCAAGGCGGCAATACGTACGTCCGTCAGCGGAGTGCTAGCAGCGGCGCTGAGCTACTGCCCCAGGCTTATGCACATGAGGACTCGGCTTCCTCTGGGCTACAGCGGAGCCGTAGTAGTGCTGGCGAGAGCCTCGCCCAGACTCTGAAGAGACGCTTTGGTAGTTTGAGGAGGAAGAAGGTTGCTAAGGAGGCGGGGTATTGAGTGCGGACCTACGAGACTTGTATAGACACCAGGCGTTGAGGGTTTGCTTTGTCTCACCGATAGATGCATGGATAGTGTGTTTCTAAACGGAAGAGGGTAGTAGTATATGACTTCTGGAATGCCAATAGACACGAACATCATAGATGAATGATCCTGATTCGGAATCTTCAAAGGTTGCGTACCTTTTTGTAGACCAGCAGCCCAAGCCCAGCATGAAAAAGCCTAGAGACGCTCCCGATTTGAACGTTCGGAAAGCAAGAAATGTCTACCGAGCGGAACCAAAGTAGAAAGAAACAGATACGGACGAGACCCGTTGGCCCTCGCCCCACCTCACCTCCCTAGCCCAAATACACTTCCCTCAACCAGCCAGCCATTTGCAACCCAGAAAACCCACCCCAAGTGCCAGGCCAACGGTTTAGTTAGTTAGTTGACAAATCAGAAATACTCCATCCCAGCCCAGCCCACAACGCCTTCCAACTCGGCCCTGACCTCCTCCGGGCCCGCATACCCGGCCCGTCCCGCGAGCTCGCCGCGCTTGGCCATGCCCAGCTCGCCGAAGCGCGCCAGCACGGCTCCGTCGACGATGCTCCGCCCGATGCCCGCCTCGACCCCGGCCGACGGGCAGTCGGCGCTCGGCATGCGGTACTCCTTGGGGTTTAGCCCGGCCGGGTGCGGCAGCGACGTCGTCAGCTGCGCCGCCAGCGACGCCAGCCGTCGGTAGGCCGACTCCGGCAGCGGCCTCAGCGCGGCGAGCACACCCGTGCGGGAGGCTAGCAGGAGGACGTGCGGACGCTGTTGTTGGGCTGCGGGATCTGCGGGTGGGTTGTTGTTCAAGCGGTGACCCCCTGGGTACTTGTCCGCTGCAGTCGCGGCTGGGAGGAGGAGGGATTTTGTGGGGTGGTGGGCGCCGGTGTTGAATGTTGTTCGGTGTAGCAGGAGGTGGCCGTGGAGGGATTTGGGGTCTGGATGGGTCAAGGGGTAAGGTTAGTTATGCGTGAACCTTGGGGAGGGAAAGGGGAAAAGGGGTTAGACTTACGCTCGGGATCGAACTGGAGGATATGAATGTGCCCGTCCGCATCGCTCGCTACGATGAAGAGCTCTTTCCCATCTGGAAGGAAATCTGCATTCATCACCTCCAACTTGGTAGAGCTCTTGCCAAAAAGCATCATCTTGTACGGTTCTTCAGTGTACCCCGTGAACCACACCCCTTTGAAGGCATCTGCCATCAGACACAAGCCAGTACCTGGGAGCTCTTTGGCAGTGGTAACATAGCAGTTCATGTCCATGAAAGCCACTGGAAGGAGTGTTCCGTCCTCTTTTAAACCTCTGACCATGCACTTTTGGCCCTGTGCAACCAGCATGAGGCCTTGCGTGCCTATTTCGGAAAGCGCTGTGACGGCTCCTCTGGGAATATCCTCCTTGGCAATGAGCTTCAGCTTTTTACTCGTTTCCGGACGTCCGGGCTCGGGGATGACGTCTGCAATATCATAGACGTAGACATGACCTCTTGTCGGTAGATCCTCCCCCTTGATGAGGGCAGTACCGACGGCAATCAGTTGCTTCCGCTCGTTGGTGGACTCGGAGACTTCTAGATTTAGCGTCTCGACACAAAGAACGAGCTCGCACGGCTCCATCTGGACAGCATCAACAACAGTCCAGGTCATTGGGCTCACGAGCTTGAGCATTCCTCGCTCCACAGTGGGTTTGAAGCCGAGGTTCTCGCGCGCCCACTCCTTGTGATAGTCGTCGTCCTTTGGCAGCTCAAATGGCTCCAGCGTGTTACATCCCACGACGTAGCTCTGTGTTGGAGGATGGTAGGCTACTGCGGCGATATCATCTCCAATAGGAATCTTCTTCACAGCAAGACCGGTTTCAGCGTAACTCCAATCGCTAGGCAGCTGAGCCACACGGGCGATATGTTGAGAGTCTGCGTAGATGAAGCCATGCTCACATCCCTCGGTGTGGAACGAGCTCATGGCTATCACGCCTAACCCTTGCAACGGAACCACTCGTGGCATTGACTTGGCGGATTTCAAGATGAAGCTCGGGGATGCGCCAGGAAGGAAGACAGTGCTGTAGCCCGAAATGTTGTTGCACCGGCGCATGGAGAGGACACGAGGTTGGTGTGTAGCTTCATCCTGGTCAGCTTCCACCGGACTCTTGGCAAAGGCTGTGTTCGGTAGCTTCTGGAAGAACAGTGTCTTGGAGAAGCCCAAACCAGTGCCCGTTCCATAGCGAAACGGTTGGTAGAGAGTCAGGTCATCGTTTGCGTGGCGTAGCTGGAACAGATTAGTCGCTATCGGGCAAGAGAATCAAAGGTTAACGAACAATGAGGTGCGGGAAGCTGTGGGTCATGTCGCCCAGGTCAGCGACCAATATCTCGGCCACGGTCTCCTTAGCAGTTCCTTTTCTCGCTGCATAATCAGCCGAGAGGCCAGGCGGTATGTAGGAAAGCCCTTCGGCGACATATACGGGTTTAGATAAGTCGGGGAGACGGTAAATCTAGGCTTGTTAGGCACCAAGTGAGAGAGTGACAAGGATATCGTATGGTACGCACATAAAGAGCACCGTGAGCGCTAAGAAGGAACATAAGAATACTCTGTGCGGGGTTTGCCCCCTTCTCAGTTACTTCCTCAGCGAAGACAGCATAGGTGTCCGCATATAGGCATCCAGTCAGCCACTTGGTAGCGGCGAGTGTCTCATCATCTTTCCTGAGTTCTTCCAGCTCGTTACTGTTGTCGATCTGGGCAATGAAGGCGCTGGAGTCGTCCCGAATGATGAGAAGGAACGGGTCCGCGATGCTTGCGCTGACGGCTCTGGGCTCTGCTCCCGTATCCTCGTCAAGCATGGGCACGATTTGGCTCAGTCCAAGGTCTAAGTGGCATATACATCAGAAAAGCGCCGGCAATACAGCATCGTGGTAAAAGAGGAAGGTAACATACCACCATCGTAACACCGGACTTCTGACTTTACGATTTGGACGATCCTGCTGCCTTTGCCCATGGTTCCCGCTTCAATGGTGATGCCCGCAGCGGGATCAAACTCGGTGCCGCTGAGGCTTTCGAAGCCCGCAGCGGTCAGGGCGTAGACGTCCGACTTCTCGTACCCGTCCAGATCCACCTTGCCCACAATCATGAACTTGTCGTATTGGCCCGAAGTATCATAATCCTTGCTGAGAGCGTTTCCGCCCTTGTCGCCTTGCAGCGCCTTTGGAATGGGTTTCTTTGCGCACATCGTCCAGAACCCCCGTGCTTCGGGAAAGTCAAACCGGCCAATGACCCTGGGCTGTATCGCCAGGTTCATGGTCGCCAGGGCGGCTGACTTGTCTCTGCCGACGGCGCACACTAGCTGTAAGTCACTGCGAACGCCGGCAGAATTCCTCTCATCCTCGCTTCCAGGCAGCCACGTCGGCTGGCCGTAAGTCATCGCTTGAATTGGCGCGATGCTCAGGAGGCGGTCGTGAACCCGAAAACACAAATCACCATTTATAAGGCCGCTCACTGCCGAAATGGGCTGCTGTTGACGAGCCGTTGGCTTCTCCTCGTACAAGTCGTCGTCATCCTCTTCGCTGATCTCTTCAACATCCTCGTCCGCAAAATAAGTATCCAATCCCCCGCCCCTGACACGTTGAGCCTTTTTTGCAATTAAACCTTGTCTCTTTGTCCAGCCGAAGACTAGGGAGTCACCTTCCTCACTGCCAGCAAACATTATGTTTCGACCCAGCCTTGAGAGTGTTGAAACTCGGGCGGGTATGATGGCTCCTCCAGCCGCCTCAGGGACCATCTTCAATTCGAGGCCAGAAACGGTACGCCCGTCGATGCGGAACGTGACCAAAGCCATCCGGCCATCGCTGAGGATAACGAGGAGCTCGCCGAGATCGGCGGTGAGAATGTCAATGACACAGCCCTCGAGACGCAAGTTGAGGTCCGACTGGTCGACAAGGCCAAAGGAGGTGCATTGCCTCGTCATGGGATTGACGGCCACGCCGTTAGGCTTGCCCGACTGGTCGATGTGGATCAACTCATTCGCACCTACAAGCAAGGCGCCACCGACTGGAGCAGGAAGGGGCACGACCCGGAAGAGATCCTGCGGAAGGCCACTGACCGAGAGGATGGTGGTTGACGCTTTCTGGTGCAGATCTAACGTGAAGACCATGTATATGAAGTGGTCCTTGCGGCCGAGCGAATTCGAGGCGCTGGCAGTTGAGACGAGAATGCCAAAGGTAGGCTCTCGATACTCATGGAGGAAGGCCAGGTGCACAGGATGGAGCAGGCTTGGGTCAAGATTGGAGAGTCGGAGGACAAATGATGGTGAATACGGAGTGTCTTCTATGTTGCTAGCTCCATTGACGACGGCGCTCGGCACGCCATTTGCCGGCCGCGGGCCGTCCAGCTCTTCATCCCAGTCGCCCATGTCAATGTCCTCATCGATCTGCTTGAAAGGCAATATTGCCAAGTTCCTGGCTCCAAATTTGAGCGCAGCACACCTACTACCTGGGTCGGCTGTGAGGAAGTTGACATAATGGCTCAGTGGCGCAGTCCAGGGGCTTCCCCGGAGCTCCTCTTGTTCGTAATAGTGTATCGACACGGTGGACAGGCTGTAGCGCTCGGCGTCCCATTCGACAAGACTGAGCCGTGCGTCCTTGAAGGCGATGAGGAGGGCGTCGCATCCATGGCGCGCGTTGGGCGGTTTTATCCTGGCCAGGCCGGTTATTGTGCCCGCCAGCGAGGTTTCGGCGACGAGTACGAGCTTGGTGCTGTTGGCTCGGTCCGTTCTCAGGGCCAAACTGTCGCCTCCCAGAAACGACGCTTCGAGGCCGTCGTCATCGTTGGCCAGCCGGCTCTCGTAGCGGGTAGCACTTCGTGCTCCAAGTCCATGTCCATTGGTCTCGGTAGTGTCCAGCTCAGTCGAGACGACCTTTGTTCTAAAAATCTGAAGAATCGAAGACTTTGCGACTGCGAGGTTCGTGCCCTGCCCGGGGATGAACTGTAGCGTTAGAGAATGCGTGACGGCCGTTGCCGGAGTCAGCTCCGTGTAGCACTGCATGGCCCAGGAGCCGAGTGCATATCTCTGCTTTGTTTTGATTTCAAGTCGATGTTTGATGTTTTTGTGTAGGTAGTTGAGATGCAACCCAAGTGACTGCGGGCTGATTGAGAAGCTCTGAGTCTCTGACAGGTGCCTTGCATGCGATTGATTGGATCTGATGGGTACAAACAAACAAAAAGCAAAGCTTGGGCCACGTTCAACTGAGCGCGCCGCGCCCCGTTTCAGCTGCACCAAGCACAGTGGAGCACAGCAATGGTCCCCACCCCAACGGTCCCTGGAGTCCCACTGGGCAGGACCCACTTGAGCTTGCTCGCTGCCCGTAGCATTGCGTCATAGACTGTTTTACTTCAAGTGATCCTGCCCAAACTCTCACTTCAGACTCTCCCCATCTTGCACAGCTGGCCGCCTCCGCAACGCGGTGGATCTTCAAAAGTTAAACGCCAGTCAACCTCATAACCAATTTGGGGGAACAAAATGGGGTCAGCAGGTCTTCTGCAGACCAGTCTCATCTGGGTCGCGTACGCTGTGGCCGTGGCCCTCGCTCTCGGAGTCGCCATCATCACCACCTTCACCTGGCAAGCCCCTTACGAGCGGTCCATCGCTGTGAGCATCGTCACCATATTCAGCCTTACCGCACTACTCGCTACCGTCTTCCTCCTTCCCGTCGACATAGCGCTCGTCTCGTCCACGGCCTCGGCCCATCTCGGCGCCAAGAAGGATTGGGCGACACCCGCCCGTGTCGACAGCATTCTCCGGACGCTGAAGATTGTGTACTACACCCTCTACAGCCTCGATTCACTCCTATGTTTGATTGTCATACCTTTCACATACTTCTGGTATGAGGAGTACGATGAGGTTGAAGAGGAGGAGGGACGCGGTGGCCAGGGAGTACGCCTCTGGCGAGCCCTGAAGTACACCCTAGGCTTCGTCTTCCTTGTCGTTATCCTATTTCTCATTGGTTTCTTCGTGCCGGCAGCCGGGTACAGCAAGGGAAGGCATATGGATCTCGATTATTTCAAGCGCCTGCTAGCAGCGAACAACGGGGAAAAGGCCCTCACCTTCGGTGTGGGCTTGCTTATCACCCTTGGTACGCTACTATACGTCTTATACACGGGTGCCGGGCTGGCCCTTCTACCCGTGTCCTTCATCAAGTCCGCCCCGTCCATCTCGGCACCCCAGCTCTCAGCAACGACGGCCTCCGCATTAGAACGCAATCGCGAGCTCCAAAGGCAGCTGGAGATGCGCAACGCTGGTCGCCCCGAAGGCATGTCTCAGAAGGACCGCAGGGAGATGGACGCCTTGTTACGCGAAGAGAGAACCCTCGTGCGCCGCGAGAGATTGGCCGCTGAAGCCCGCGGTGAGGGCCGCAGCGGGTTTTTCCGGGCCTGGACAAAGATCCAAGCCGTCTTCCGGCCCCTGAAGCTGCTGGGCGGTATCTTTCTGCTTCTGCTGGCCATTATCGTTTGGGTCTCAATGCTCATCACCGCCATTGACAAAGCCGCCAACTCTATCTGCAAGCAGCACTGCGGCTACATCCTTGGCCATATCAATGTTTTCCAGCCAGTCAATTGGGTATTTGTTCAGTCTGCCAAGGCCTTTCCGGTCGACTACATCCTTATGGCCCTGCTCGTGCTCTTCTTCTTCAGCAGCTCTGTCACGGGCCTTGCCACGATTGGGATCCGCTTCCTGTGGGTGCGCATTTTCCAGATCAAGAAGGGCCGCACTGCCCCTCAGGCCCTCTTGATCGCCACCGTCTTGTTGGCTCTCATCATCCTCGCCATCAACTACGCCATGGCCATGCTTGTGGCCCCGCAGTACGCCATATACGGCACGCAAACTTTTTGCGAGAACACCCCGCGACACCCAGGCGAACAACCAGACTGCCGGGAGCATCCGGACATGGTCCGCCCCTGCTCCGAAGCCTTCAGCGAACCGGCCGCCAAGGATGTCTGCACGCCTACCGTCATGTCCACCTTTCTCAACCGTATCACGCTCAACTGGCCCGTCTTTGGCGCCGTCGATTTCTGGGCTCAATTTGCCTTCCTGGCTGTGTTCCTGGTCGTATTCATCACCAGCCTTTTCCGCACGCCGCGGTTGAACCTCAGTGAGTTTGATGAGGAGGCCGAGGCGGATGAGGAGGAGGGCCTCTTGGCGAGCACGGGGAGAAGATTCGGCGCTACCTGGGGGGATATCACGGGGCGGGCGAAGAGGAACCCCACGGCGGGGACAGGAGCCGGCGGTCATGATGGTTACGGCACAAACGGGTATAGGGCCGGGGATGAGAATGCAGATGGGACCGGATCTGGCTCGAGGGCCTGAAAAAGCTCAATGAAGGGCAAGGCAGAATCGAATCGGGCCGCATGACCATTCGGCGTTGGAGAGGGATGGGCTGCAGTGGGCATCGATCGGTTAGTCGGCATCGATGGTGTACCGTGTAAATACCCCAAATTGAAAGAAATTCCTCTGTTGGAAAGTTAGGTAGGATTGAGGCGGGGTTTATTGTAGGTTGGGCAAGGCATATGCGCACTGGGTCACGGGTATGATACGAAGTACGAGGGATAGCGATTCGTTGCTCCGGATCAAGTCTGGGTTTGGGACGGGCGGTTTTCATGAATTGTGCTTTATTAGCGACATGTATTGCGCTGTAGCTAGGTTAAGCGTGGTGCGCTCTATCTCCTACGGAGATTGTGAATATGGCATGTTTTTCTTCTGGCATCATATGCCGGGCAACATACAAGTGCTAGACACGGCTATACCGGTCAAACTTTGCCCACTGATGTCCACGTTCGTCGTAGCCAGCAGAAGGACCAATGTGCATCTCACGCCAGCAGCGCGCACAATACACATCGTTATCACACCCAATGCATCGTATGGTTGCATCCTCAAGACACACGACACACCAAGTCTTCTGGTCCTCATCCGTGTACTTGGTAGACCCTGGTTGTTTGCTGCCAGGAGAGGTGTGACGGTCTTGCGGCCGGAAAGTGGGCGCCGAGGGCAGCCCAAAGGCATCTACAGTCGAGCCGGACCGGAAGCCTCTCAATGCAGCTAAGCGGTTCGAGATCTCATTCTCAAAATCCTCATCTGCCTCTGCTCCGTCGGGGACTGGATCTACAAGCCGCGTGGGCACGGTGGGAAGCGCCGGGGCGGTGTTGCCCTCATCACTCGTAGACCTTGCGCCCTCAATGTCCGCGGGCCCAATCTCCTTCGCGCCCCCTGTATGTGGGGTTTCACTGTCCTCTTCGGCAGCTCTTGGGGGCGGCAGTGAGTTTTCCCCATCCTGCAGTTGGGAGAGTATCGCTTCGACGGCACGAGACATCTGCTCCCCGATGGAATCATCGTCATCGTCGGGGGTGTCGATGCCTTTGCTAGAGCCTGGGTTCGTCCGGAGCGATTCAAGGAGATCGGCAACCTTCTTTGACTCGGCGCCGGGGTCACAATCCGGAAGCAGATCTACGCCGCCGTCGTCACCATCATCGGCGAGGTCGAAGTCCCCATCTCCCAAGCCCTCGAGGAGTTCGTCAATGGCCTCATCGTCATCGCCCGAGACTCCTTCAACAAACTGGTAGCGGCTTTGCGTCTGGCTCGCACTGGCAGGCACCGAATCCGATGGTGGAGACGCCTGAACTGCGACCTTCTCTTCGGGGGATCGGCTTCCTGCGTTGACCCATGGTTCTGCAGGAGGCTGTGTTGCTGAGCCGAGCGCATCCACGGGCGCCAAGTCTGAAGCGGGCCGATGCCCCCGCCCTTGGTCATTGACAGATTCACCCGTCCGGTTCCGAAGGGTCTTTAGACGCGCCGTCAAGTCATCCCCAGGTTCAGGTTGAACACCTAATGCTGTCATAGTAGAAGCGCTTTGTGTACATTCTCTCTCTTAGTTCCTGTGAGCTTATGTAGGGTGGTGGTTGACATGGAGGCAGCTGCGTTCAAGAGGGGGTCATTACTCTGGGGGTTTGCTAAGTGTGATGCTCGAAGGTTTGAGGGCATTTAGCCTGTCTAGAAGGGACTTGTCATCCGCCTGGGAGGCCACCATGTCGAATGCAGATAAGAACGTATAGGCAGAATCGATACGGTAGGTAGGAGCGCTTTCGGTTGTCAGATACCAGAGGCGGAGCGCAATGAGCCCGAAGACCGCAGCGGCAAACGAATGCGGAAGTGAGAGAGAGGGTCGGATGTAATCGATGAAGACGGTAGGACGCTAATAATTACCTAGCGAAGCCTAGTTAAGTGTAAGCACGAGATTGGAGTTTGGTAAGGCACCTCACAAGGCTGCGATCAGTGATCACTGATCGATCGGCTTTCGAAGATAAACCGTCTGGGGCAGTGCGGGGTCAATGAGGAGCCAGCGGTTGGCGCGCTTGGTGCAATGATGATTGATCTTAACATGTAACTTACCTTGATCCGTACAATACAGCCTTTTGCTATCGAGGTCCATGGGTTCGGGTTCCCACTTTCCCGATCTGGCTGCACGGCCCCACCGCACCCACTTTTCCTCTGTTATGCTCTCACCTACGTACACTCAACACGACACACGCAAGATACTGGGCTAGGGTTAGCGGTTAGGGATTAGGGTTAGCGGTTAGAGATTAGCGTTAGCGTTTAGGGATTAGGGTCAGGGTTAGGGCTTCCAGTTAGATTGAATATATGGATAAAGACGTTGGGAAATGCATTTGTTTTGAATGATTCTCAAGTGTCGTTTTGAAGTTGAAAAGTGCAAAGATGAATTTGCACTAACAATTGTGGGCAGAGGCGGTGTTTTCCGACCGTAATTTCCGGGAGACCCATGGACCTACATAGCAATAACCACAATACAGTTAGATCAATGCTCCGTACCTACATACACAGCCACGCTGCTGCCCACACTGCTGCTGTGTCATGTGGCGCCATCCAAGTTGCTACCTATCTTGTTTGATTATTCCGTAGGCGTTGGGTGTTGACGACCCAACAACAAGAATGAGATGCTACTGTGAACGGTGAAATTGAGCCCAGCAGCTAAATGTGATCAGTCGATGTATCACCAACAAGGTCAAAGACCGAAAGACCGACCTGGAGACTTGGTGGGAAACATGCTTGAGAAATGACAAGGAAATCGATTTTTCTGTCGAGATGCCTGCACCTGACAAATCTGTATTCGGCGTGGACCTCGTGTCTTTGACAGGTCGTGGCGCAACAGCTTGTGATGATGGACTTTGAGGTCATACCATCCTGCTCAAGCCGCAGTCCGATGAGCTTGGCGTAAGACTTTCTGGTGCCAATGTCATCATGGACCGGAGATCCGCCACTCAGGGTCTTCACTTGGCACACGCACTATCATAGCCAACTGCAACTGTATGATGTACAGTACTTTGTGTGATGGATTGCTTTGCCAAGGCGCGGGCTAACCAGCGTTTCGCCTTGCAGAAAATACTCTTAAGGAAGTCACTGACACGGAATGCAGATGCGACGGACTTTCCTCATATCACTACTCGCATTCGAACTCAGTTCATCGCCCCACTAGCCCTACATTCATCCAGGGTTTGTTTGAGCATCAACGCCAATTGATACATTGTCCATTGATTATTTTTGATTGATATTCTCAGAAAGAAGTTTCCCAAGCAACAGCCCCAATAATGCGATTTTCGCTTGCCCTGGTGGCGTCGACATTTGTCGCAGACGCGGCGGTCTGCGCTCTCGTTTCTCCCCCGGCCCCGGTTGCTGAGGTTGCGATACGTCAGCCCTCGCAGTACACACAGCGCGACGAGCCGTCAGGCGAAGAATTATGGAAGCGGAGAGGCGGCGGCGGAGGGGGTGGTCGCGGCGGAGGTAGTAGTGGAGGTGGTGGTAGTTCTGGGTACGTCATAACCTCTCGCTCTCTCTCTCTATGCTTTCCCTGGATCTTGCCGTTCCACACACCGCCTCGTCTATGATCAAGCGAAACTAACTCTTCCATATCAGGGGTCGTGGCGGCGGATCTTCTGGAGGGTCTAGTTTCAGCGGAGTGCGCCCATCGTATGGTGGCGGGAGATATTACGGCGGCGGCGCGAGCGTACCGTATAGATCCGGCGCCAGGTCTCCCGGTGGAATCGCGCCGGTCTTCCTCGGAGTAGGCCTACTCGCCTTCTGGCCCGGCCTCTGGCTTTACGGAGCCCACCTGTACTACCATCCTCACCCGTACAACTACTACAACCAGACCAGCCAGCAGAACGAGACAAAGCCCGTGATATGCGGCTGCGATCCCTACGAAGAGTGTGGCTGCGACACCAACAGCGACAGTCAGTTTATGACCGACCTGATCGGCAACGGCAGCTACAACGCCCTTAACCACACCCTGGTCACTGTCGCCGATGTGAACGGGACTAGTACCATTCTGATCAACGGCACGTTGCCCAATGGGACGGCTGAGGCTATGGAAGAGGGTTCAGGCGCCGCCGGCGGTTTGCAAACCCTGTTGCAGAATGTCGGGTGGTGGCCCGTCGTTGCGACGGTTGGCGCTATTATCTTCGCCGCCTGAGATGTGTTTTGACATCTTGGTTCAAGCTTGTGTTGCACAGCAGTTACGTTCCACGCTCAGTTGCGGTTTTGGCGTTTTTATGGCCTGGCTGATACCCAGTAACCGGGCCGGCGTTTCGGGGAGGTTCGTGTGAATGTTTGATAGCGGTCGGGTAGTTGCTCCGCTCTTCGGGTTGGTTAAGCGGTTTCTAGAGAGCAGCGATAGATAATCAATGAGATCATGGATGTATGACTAAACCTACCTTACATACAAGTGAAGCTCTGAAGAAATTCTGGTCTGAAGCGCACACTACGAAAACCGAACTTCCTTCGGTCCGTCCTCAAACCTCTCCCACGGTCGTGGCAGGGACGGTGACATTGGCAGTTGCTGCCGCTGCTGCTCGCTCAGCCCTCCTCTTGACGGCCCAATCCCCCAACTCCTTCCAGATCTCCTCTTTCTCCTTCGGCTTCAAGGTCGCGGCCAGTCCGCTCGTGCTGGTCGCAACAAAGATCCTGGCTCCCTTCCAATCCCCACTGTAATCTACACCTTCCACCTTGTCCTGCTCCTTCAGTGACCCACCCCCTGCACGCGGCAAGCCCATGTTCTCCTCTTCCGGCTGCCAACCATAGCGGAACTCGCTCGGCCTGATGGCCCTGCCGTGCCTGACGCGCCACAAACTCTCCCAAATGGTCTTGCCGACGACGCAAACGACCTCGGGTCGCCAGCGAGCAACCTTGGCCTCGAGGATGTCGACGCCGGCGTCCATCTCGGCGCTGCTCAGCTCGGCCCCGTTGCGGCTTGGCCGTGACACGATGTTGGTCAGCCCCAGCCCGTAAAGGGCCGGCATGGCCCGGTCCTCGGTCGGCGAGCACAGCCGCGGGGTGATGCCGGACGAGTACAGCAGCCGCCAAAAGAGGTTGGTCGGGTGCGCATAGGCGTGGCCCGTCCGCGCCGTCTGGATCCCCGGGTTCAGCCCGATGAAGAGGATCAGCAGGTTCGGCGCGATGGCGTCCGGCAGCAAAGGCAAGTGGGCGTATGTCGACGGAGGGGCATAGCCGGATTTTTGGCGGGGGCGTTTGGCGCGTGAAGTTGTGTTTGAGGTTGTGACTGTGCTGATGGTGGTTGAGGTGGAGGATCCTGGAGAGGAGTCACCATTGGCATCGGTGGCAATCAGAGCTAGGGCTTTGCGTTTGTTGGATGGCCGTGGTGAGGGAGTAGGCGACATGGGTGATTGCGCTGGAGGAGTTGCGGATGAGGTAGATAAGAGGCGGGGGCTTCGACGTGGACCGCTTGAGGTAGCTGTACCGTTGAACACGAAGTTTGAGAGCTTGAGACGGCCCTCAAAGGTCAGCTGCGGTGAGCTCTCCTCCGCCGTCTCAGATGTCATGGTTTAGGAATAACTAATGGAACATGTCACATCGCATCTGGGTTTTCAGTGCGAAATTCTGACAGATTGAGGAGAGTGAGAAGCTGAGAGTTGTAGTCTAGCGACCTTGATGCAGAGCGCAAACAAAGCAACTAATGTTACCGGTAGAGTGTTCAAGACCATCACCGTCTCAACTTCGCCTGCGAAGTCGGGTTGTTGCCAAGCTGGTCCGGGTTGCCACCCGGAAAAGCAACAAGGCACACCACGTGTAACGACTCCTCCTGCGGGATGGGCCGATGCAGCGGCTGACCGCTGAATGCTTCCGTTCGGATGTGTCTGATCCTGGCTTTGACGAACATCTGGGGTCTCGTACCGTCTATCAACCTGAAATCTGAGATCAGTAAGACAGCAAGACAATGAATCATGAATGCACTTCACCCGAAGCAATGAAGGTACCTCCCAGGTTGTTGAATGTTGCAGAAGAATAACCGACTCCCGTGGCTTGTTTCAGCGAATTGGATGCGGCAAGAGGGGCACACGGTGGGTCTCAACAATCTCAGCCTCTGAACAACCTGCGCATCCTTCCCATTTCCCAGGGACCGCTGGGCTGAAGCCGGCTGTGGAAGGTTATAGACAGGCGGGGACAGTGAAGTGCTTCGCCATGCTGGATTGCCGGCTTTAGGTTATAAAAAGATCCCACCCGCTCTTGATACGAGCTCTGATTGTTTTTCTGTAATTATAAGTATTCAACTTGAAGACAATTGAGCCAAGTTGCAGTCACGTTTTCGCTCAACCGCCAACTTGACCGGCTACCTAACAGCACGAAGTACCTAAACACACTACACACCATGGACGCAGTCAGTGCCCCGCAGGAGACCACCGCCGACCAAGTGTCACAACTACGGGACGAGTACACAAACGCAGGGCAAGGTCAAGTATTTGCCTTTTGGGACTCGCTCTCGAACGCAGAGAAGGCGTCGCTGTACTCGCAGCTCAAGGCGCTTCCCAAACCGGCCGAAATCAACAAAATCGCAACCCAAACCCTTGCGCCAGCGACCGATGATGGCGAGCCGTCGCTTGAACCCCTTCCGGAGTCGGCCAACGCAAGCATTATGGATTCCAAGCCCGAAGACATTGAGCGGTGGTACCAGTACGGTCTCGACCTGATTGCCGCAAATAAGGTTGCCGTGGTACTCATGGCAGGCGGTCAGGGCACCCGCCTGGGTAGCTCGGACCCCAAGGGCTGCTTCGACATTGGTCTGCCGTCTAAGAAGTCGCTGTTCCAAATCCAGGCCGAGCGCATCCGCAAGATCGAGGAGCTGGCGGCCCAGAAGGCCGGCGCCCGGGCCAAAGTCACCGTCCCATGGTATGTCATGACGTCTGGGCCGACCCGCGGACCCACCGAGAAGTTCTTCGAGGACCACAACTACTTTGGGTTGTCCAAGGAGAATGTCGAGATCTTCGAGCAGGGCGTCCTCCCTTGCATCACCAAGGATGGCAAGATCATGCTCGAGAGCAAGGCCAAGGTGGCTGTGGCGCCTGACGGCAACGGTGGCATCTACAAGGCTCTTGCAGTGTCCGGGATACTGGACAAAATGAAGCATCGCGGCATTGAGCACATCCATGCCTACTGCGTCGACAACTGCCTTGTGAAAGTGGCCGATCCCGTGTTCATTGGCTTTTCCGCATCCAAGAACGTCGACATTGCTACCAAGGTTGTCCGCAAGCGCAACGCGACCGAGAGCGTTGGTCTGATCCTGTGCAAGAACGGCCGGCCGGACGTGGTTGAGTACAGTGAGATCTCCCCGGAGATCGCGAGAGAGGAGGACCCCAAGCAGCCCGGCGTGCTCAAGTTCCGCGCCGCCAATATCGTCAACCACTACTACTCGTTCCGCTTCCTCGCCCACAGTGAAGAGCTGGCCGCGAGCCTCCCGCACCACGTGGCCCACAAGAAGATCCCCTTTGCCGACCCTCGAACCGGAGAAACCGTCAAGGCGACGGCAAATAACGGCATCAAGCTGGAGCAGTTTGTTTTTGACGTCTTCCCCAGGCTGGAGCTGTCCAAGTTTGCTTGCATGGAGGTTCGACGCGAGGATGAGTTCAGCCCGCTCAAGAACGGGCCCGGCAGCACCGAGGACAATGCCGTCACAAGCAGGCGCGACATCATGGCCCAAGGCAAGCGCTGGGTCGAGGCCGCGGGCGCCACTGTCGTTGGCGACGATTCCGAGGCGGGCGTCGAAGTGAGCCCCCTGAAGAGTTATGTAAGTGATCCTGGCAAATCTCTAAATACCGCTCGCCAAGCATGCTGACGAGCCTTTTTAGGGTGGCGAGGGCCTCAGGGAGTTTGCGGGCAAGCAGGTCCCTGCCGGTTCTCTTATTGAGGTTTGAGTATTGTTGGATGACAACTCGCAGCGGCGCTGGATCTCCCCTTGACGGGGAAGGAACTTTGGTGGGAAGGACTCGGGATACACAAAATATATACCGAAGCGTGTTGGCCGCATCTAACTGCGTGTATAACCGGCCACCTGACAGAACAGTCTGATGAGCGTGCAGTTTTATAGACTTAATTTGAAGCATGAGTACTGTATCGTACAACGTACCATTGAGAGAGCTCTGCTTTTTGCGCCATCTACAAGCCGTCTACTGACCGAACAGCAATGAGAATAAGCCTTGATGGCACCCGTCTTGACCCTCTAAACGCCTGGCATACCTCGCTCAATCAGCCCGTTAATCACGATATGTAATACCTAGTCCAGTACGCTCGGGCCACGTCCCTGAATTATATCCTCCCCTCCCTAACCAACAACCTCTTCATGAGCTATTCAGATAGCTGAGATAACAGTTCCAGCCAATGCTAATCACGTTAACAAACAACAGGCGGTAGTCGAGCGGCACGAGCTTGAAGTTGACCATTTGCACAAACGGCCAGATCATCCAGTTGGTCGTGAGCGCGCTGCTGTAGCTCTTGGCCAGCTTCTCCTGGACCGACGAGCCCTCGAGCACGGCCATGCTGCTGAGGAACACGCCGATAAAGGTCGGCGCAAAGACGAGCTGATCGCACGCCACCCGCGCCAGGATGGTCGCGTTGGCCGACCGCAGCTGGACGTTCCGCTGCAGGAACCTGAACCAGGTCGTTGCGGCGGGACCGAAGATGGCTGTTTGTAAATTTTTTTGTCCGAGTTTAGTGTATAGACCCGAAAAAAAAAATCCAGAGTTCGGGAAGAGAGAGAAGGATGAAAAATGATTAGGGGATGAGGAGGAAGGAAACGTACTACCACCATAGAGCAACATCCGTCCTGTGCGAGCAAACTCATGCTTCTCGATGCCCCTCTTCTCAACGAGCTGCTGTGAGGCGATGTCGCCTACCCCAAAGAGAATTGAAGTTGTTATCGCTGGAGTAAGGAGGGGTCGGGCCGCCATGCGGGCCTGGTACCTGGATGAGAGAACAGCGGTAAGCTGTGATTTTTCCTATGCCATTTTCCGGATTTGGATTGTGCTACTCACCAACCGAGCATCTTTGTGGTTTTGTTTAAGTATCGCTGTCTCAGTGAGAGTGAGTTGGCTCTTGGAATTGTCGTGTGAGCGCAACGGTTGATTGGATCTGAAAACCACTGGGGCAAGATGTAAGATGTGTAAAGTAAAATGTAAACCGAGAAATCTCTTTGCTGATTTGGTATGAGAAAACAGTTCGGGTTGTACTATTTCGCAATCCAATGGATGACAGGTTATAGATACAGCTCCGGAATCGCTGATACTGATTTGTTCTCCGGTCCAAGGACCCAAAGGTTCTTGCTATGCGTTGTCGAAGTTTCAGATAGCAGAGCTGGGGAATGAAAATCTGGAGTTCATCAACAAAACACCAAGGGAGGTCCCATCAACCTTTTCCCACACAGTCCTGATCGTCGCCAACTCATTGCCCCCTGCAGGGCACAGCGTCCACGAGACCTGCTGGACAGGAAAAACGGGTCCCGAACCGGGATCCTCCCGAACCCCAGCTGTCAGGGGTTCCGGCTCTCGGCCTTGGCTTATACAGAGTACATACAGTACATACAGTAAGGAAAAGTTAAGCCTCATTTCTGGAGTGGAAACGTGGGGGCACTTCGTTCATTACAAGTTATTATACATGTCGAAGATTCTGTATCCTCTTCTCGGTCCTTAAAAATGCTCACCAGGCAATGGTAAAGGAACCAACTCCTTCATACACAACAGAGTCTCGTCAACTGGGCCCGGCAAAGCAAACGGCAACTACAATACGTGGAGAAATTCCGGGCACCCGAGGGACCGGGGAGTCCCATCAAACCCCTCGGCCCGCTGATTAGAGTATACATACTTCATCTATCACGCTTCGCCCGAGGAGTCCCCTTTCTCACACCGACTTCACGGTAGCATGATTGCCTGGGCCCATAGTCCATAGGTTTTTGCTCTGAGTGGCTCATCGCTGGAGGCCGTAGACAGAAGTCAAAGGCCATCAATTCTCCTCAGTGGTTCTCTCTCCACATCTCTCCTCTCAACTCTGTAGCCCCACCTTGCCGTCTCGAGGCTCTTCATTGCCCCGAAAGTAGATACTCGACCGCGCCCTGAACACTGCCACCGCTGCGACGCAGCGCAGTAATGTTCCTCTCAAAATCAAAGAAGCCCATGTCATTGAGCTGCCGCAGTTGTTCAGCGTAGCGCTCCTCTGGCGGTCTATCGTCTGCTGGCGCAGGGGGGTTTGAGGGGTTTGAAGGCAGCGCCTGGCCCCACATCTGCGCAAACTGCTGTAAGGCTTCCGGAGAGATGGGTGGCAGCCCAAAGGGGTTGCTGGCGTTAGCGGCCTGGCCAGTTTGCCCTAGGCCGCCGAACAGAGCGCTGAAGGGATTGACGGGTGGATTGGCCCCCCCGGCTTGGGTGTTCGCGCTTGCCCCTGTGGGGCCGGCGCCTCCGGACGCAGCTGCAGTCTGCCCTGAAGGTGCCGCCGCTCCAGGCGCTGCGCCTCCACCGCCGAGGGGCCCGCCCATCCCCAGCGGCCCGAGGCCAAGAAGAGCAGCTAGCGGATTGGCTGGGGATGCGCCCTGGGCCTGGCTGTTCCCGGTCGCGGCTGAACCCTCGGACCGTGGCGCATCGGCAGGCGTGTTGTCTGTTGCTCCAGGAGCCGGAAAAGCCGAGGCACCGTCGCCATGGATAAGCCTCCGCATCCTTGCCGCCATCCGGATGGCTTCAGGATTCGTCATCATATTGCGAAAATACGGCGACTGAAGCATCTCGCGTGCATTGGGCATACCCGCTAGCACCGGGTTCGATCGGATCATGTAGTCGATAAATTCGGGATTGTTGAGCGCCTCGTTCATCGTCTGCGCGACCATCGGGTTTGAAAGTAACTCGGCCATCTGCTCCTCACTAGGAGGCGCACCCATCTACCGATTCCAGAATTAGCAACGCAATGGCTTAATTGCATGGCCAGGATTGGCCAAGGCTTTACTTACCCCTCCGTCTGCGCCAAAGATATCGGCGCTCGGCAAGTTGGCAAGACCGGCATACCTGGCGCCTGTGAGCCCAGCAAGCGGGTCGCTCGCACTGGTACCGGCTGCCATATTCTGAGGTACGGCCGCGGGCGTCGGGGCTGATGATGAAGCAGCAGCGGGCGGGGTAGGGTTGCTACGAGCGCTCCTCACCAGATGGACCGTGTTGTTGCTCTTGATCTTGTAAACGCTCAGGGCATCGGAGTCTTTCATGATCCGGCCGGAGTAGATGAGGCGTTGCCTCTCAACAGGGAGGTCCTCGTAGTCGGGCCCGGCCAGCATTGTCTTGAGGTCCAGAACGGTGGCCGACTCGGACATTGTGATAGCATGCGTCTTGTCCCCTACGGTTTTGACTTTGAAAGTAACCTGGGCATCGCTGCCCGTCTCGCCGCTCTCGGCCATGTTGCGCAGCGCTGGGTTGAGGGCGCTTGGGATGGCGACTAAATATTGCAATGATGCTCGATCCCGGGGTCGACGATGATCAATTCTCAGAGATGGCACGCGCAAAGAGTACTGTCTCCCTCGATACTCAGGAATGCGTTGCTGCAAACTGTTCCGACAGATTGAAGGCGGTTGGTCGTTTGCGAGTGGTCGATGGAACAGATAGATGTCGGT
This sequence comes from Canariomyces notabilis, assembly GCF_033297395.1. Taxonomy (NCBI): domain Eukaryota; kingdom Fungi; phylum Ascomycota; class Sordariomycetes; order Sordariales; family Chaetomiaceae; genus Canariomyces; species Canariomyces notabilis. The sequence continues at coordinate 2,189,159 of NW_027041824.1, forward strand.
GGAATTGCCAAGCCGAAAGAGGGGAGGTTCGGATGTTTGGTAAGAGCGCAAGTGATTGCGGCTACCTAACAGGTGGCGGGCTAGATTAGATAAGGACCCCGCTACAGATGTACGGAGAATTACTGTATGCAATATTCAACTTACAGCTGACTCCCGCTCTCATGCAACTTGCCAAATTGTGAACTTCAATCTTCAACTAGGTGTGATTTTCACTTCCCGAATATGACTGCACAAGCGATCAACAACCGCACAAAAGCCGCTTTATCTACAGGGCCTTCAAGCAGATGCTCGAGACAGAATACCGTTACAACTAACGGTCTTTGGTGTGTCAATCCAAGCAAAAATACATGGCAGTGCTTGTGAGATGATTCATGATGACAGCGATTGAAAGATCTCTTTCAGATTGACTCCTGAATCACTATTGCCAAAAACCTCCGGTATCAGTTGTCACGGTGCTTCACCGAACTGTGGGGCCGTGGTCGCGGTCGGAAAGGACAACCTCCAGTGTCGTGTTGAGAACGTTACCTACACAGTTAACACTCATATGTGATTGTTCACGGCAACTGTGATAGCGATCGGCTAGTTCATCAACTGAGCCCCCCCCCCCCCCCCCGAGATCATTCAGCATCGCGCTTCATAGCCTCCTGAACCCAAACCGACCTCTCCCTCCCAATCTTCTTCAGTTCTTCATCCGGCAGCTCGTTGAGCTGAAGGTAAATATGAGGATTCGGCACGTTACGACCCTTCTCGAACCCAGGACGCCCAAGGAGCCTGTACATCCACTCTTTAACGTGAGGGAACTCGCCAATCTGGGATAGACCGCTATACTCTGCAGCGAGCCTTGATTTAGTCCCTTTCGTATATAGACGGTGGTGGGGGGGCGGAGAGGCAGGGGAGTTGGGTTTGAAAGACCTACTGTACGCGGTGGTCCATGGCCAAATAGCAATGTCGGCGATGGTGAGATGATCACCTACGAGGTATCCGGAGGGATTCTTGGCGAGTGCCTTGTCCATGGTGCGGTAGAGGCGGCGTGTTTCGTTGACGTAGCGCTTCAAGGCGTATGGATAGTCGCCGAAAGCGGACACTGTGTGATTCAACCCAGGTCAGTGAACGCTGTTTCACCTCCCATCGCGGTAGAACATACTCTCAAAGTGGTTTGCCTGGCCTTGCATAGGGCCGAGGCCGCTCACCTGCCAAAAGAGCTATCAATGTCCCTGTTAGAAATGCTATTTTTCAGTTGAGGCATGGGAATGTCACCCATTTACCCAGCATGTCATCTCCCAGTGCTCTTTGGTCCCACGGGGATACGAGATCTTGTGGTCCCCATCGTACCGGTCCACAAGATTCTGCAAGATGGCACCGCTTTCCCAGATTGTGAGCTGCTGGCCATTCTCGTCCGTGTCGACAATAGCTGGGATGCGACCGTTCGGGTTGATGTCGAGGTACCACTGCTCTTTCTGCTCATGTTCAAAGAGCTTGATTGGACGTACCTGCATGCGGAAACTGTGTCAGGAATTTCTGTTCCTTTTATTTCTAAGGGGGGATCTGGGGCGGTGGTGGGATTTGTACGTTGTACTTCAAGCCCAGTTTCTCGAGGGCAATGGAGATCTTGAGAGGATTGGGAGTGCCCTCGCAGTAGAGTGTAATGTTGTGCTTCTCTGTGCTCATGGTGGGCAAAGGTTGAGTAGGCTGTTGGCGCAATATATGGAACGGAGTTAAAGCTGTGCAACGTTCAAGTCGTGCAGGAGGAAGCCAATAGTGATATTCCAAGTCGTGATGGATCTACTTTTCACGTTTTGACCCTTCACATTCACGGCGGTTCTCTCTTGTATTTATACACTTTGGATCCCTTATGATCATGATTAGCTGGCAAGCTGAACAATCACACTGACCGTACATAGGTGACAGTCCATTCTACCCTGTGCCTAGGAATAAAGCTTACCCGGAAAGGAGGGCGTTGACGAATGGATGGAAGTTTACCCCTTCTTTTACCCAAGCCATTCCAGTATAGCAAGCCATCAACGCACCGCTTAAACACGTTGAGCGGAGTGTTAACTTTTTTTCAATCATTCAGAATGTTAGCGGCTTACAAAGAAAGCCGCTCCTTCCATTCAAGAGGGCTATAGTGTATACACAGTTCCTTACCACCTTATAGGAAAGAAACCGTCCATAATCGGGCACCTTCCTATCTCAAGCAACTAACCACGAATAAGCCACCTACTCCCGTCATTTTGAATGAGATGTCCACACCCTGCTCTGGAATCATTCGTTCCTACAAGTAGAAGTTTCCCACCATATTTCTTTGCAAGGTGATCATGAACGCCGCCTGAACACTACGTTAACGGCTCGTGGAACCCACCCGTTGTATACCTAGTAGGTAAGAGCGATTGCTAAGTCTCTCGGTTTCGACGTTGCCTCAACAAGATCATGGTATACCAAAGCAGCTTAGGCAAATGGACTCCTTTTGCACATTACATCCACTTTGTGCAAATCATACCAAGGACTAGGTTGGAATGCATACCATGTAAGCCAAGTCCGACGTCGACGGTGTAACTTGCGCTGTTGATTTGAAATCATCCGTTGATTTGAAACCATCCATTGATTTGAGATCATCCCTTAAGGGAGCATAGCTGGGTACTAGGAGCGGTTCATACACAGCTCACCAGGCTTGAGCCATTCATGAGCCGCTCAACGGGCTAGGCCAGGGATAATTACAGGATTTGAGACACTTCAAATTGATGAGCCGCTCATCTAGGTAAACAAACGGTCAATAAATGAACCCCGTCTCATTGTTATTGAGACCCTACGTCGTCAGTGAGCAGCTCAGTCCCTGTAAGCCGTTCAAAGATTTTCATATCGCCCGGCATCTATACGTAGTTCTTAGGCAGAGCTAAGATAAATCTTGTCTTTTCATCCATTGAAGGATCCCAATCCTCCAACTTCAACTTAGAAAGAGTAAGGCCCCGAGTGTCTATCCCTCTCCCTAGCTAAGGTACTAACAACTTTCAGTGGACTTTGCTGGCACTGGTTTGCTACAATGTAAGCTCTACCTTTGGCGATCAATCAAGTGAGAAGAAACCATGCAGCTGAAGTTTACGATCACCTTTACCGGCTGGACTTTGACCAGGCGATGATCCATGTGAAGGGCATGTGGATGGTGATTGCGGCATCTCTACTAGTACCTTGGAGGCTAACTAGGACTTGATGCTCTTGAATCATTTTATGCAGTGATACTACGGCGTGGCGATACCAATAGCCTACCTCTGATGCAATTGCCAGGGATTTTGTTACAGACACAAAGAAATCACTTTAGGGTTGGCATTACTGCAGCATTGCTCCACGAGCCCAAACCCATGTTACCATTATCAGCTCCCATGCCCAGCGCCAGTGTATTCTTAGGTTGACTCGATCCAGAAACGCTGCGCGCTCCACTACTCAGCGTTGTCAGCGACAAAAGCACATAGAATATGCGTGCAAAAGGGGTTGAACCGAGACGAGAATCACCATTGCTGACAGGGTCAGACCGTGAGAGCAGCGAATGGAGATGATAAACTAACAGCCTCACTAAACAGAGTTGCGAATCGGTGTCAAGCAGCTGTATAAACAAAGCTGGAACAAGTTACAAGATACTGTTACTATGGTATGTGGAATCATCTAACTAAAGGGGCTGTGATGTAAAGATGGGGGTTGTTGTCTATGAAGGATCATGTGCGGAAGGGAAAGCTACAATTGCCCAGATTTTGGTGATAATTACTCCGTACATACACTACCAAGTACCAACTGTAACTGAACTGACACAGGAACCTAAAACAACCTAAGGGTTGACAAGTGGTGGAAGCACCTCAGTTGAGTACATGAAATTGGCAGTATCTCGGTCCTTCATTGTGAGGGGACTCTTGCCTAGGACTGTAACGGAAAACGTACTTTGATATGAATCAACAAGAGTCTCTGTCTAGGCGCTGAAATTAACGACGTGTAACAATACACATATTCCGTAAGCCATGATAGCTCCGGAGTACCGTATAATCTCGCGAGTTTGGGAAATTGCTTGCGGGTCTGGCAGTAGCCATGCAGCCAATTGAAGCATGCTGTCTCGACGACTTTGGTGTCTTCTTCGCTGAAGCTTTGGTGTATTCATGGCCCGAGCTTTGTTCTTTAAGAGCTTCCATTGGTTCCATTTCTACTGTCAGGCCCGCAAGCAATTTCCCAAACTCGCGAGATTATACGGTAGTGTTGTTACCTTACAGAGTAATACAGTAGTCGTTACCGGTTCACAAGTGGATTGATTACTAAGCTGTTCAACCTAACCTCTGGCTGGCACGACCGGAATGCTGAGTTGGCAGTTCTTGCTGCCTCCTGCTGCTGCCCATCGCAACTTCCAGATTCCTTCAGATTCCACTGCAAGAAAGCGAGCCGGTTCTTTGCCAGATTTCCTCACAACTCTGATTCAACACGCTCAATGTCTGAGTTATAGACTGATCAGCAGGAGTCGACTGCTTCCACAGCAACCATTCGCTTCAGCCTTTCGTCTTGCAGTTCACCTCTCCTTCGTCCTTTGTCTTAGCTGTTCGTGCCAAGCGGATTATGACAAGTTGGTTCTCTATTTGCAATCCCTTGTCAATTAGCGTTCGGGGCTTTCATGATCGTTGCATTCATCAGTTCTATGCGGAGATCAAGACGCGCATTGTGTCTCCTTTTGTCTTGAGCTTCCGGCATCCCGGTCCGGCGTTGAGTACAGAGACGAGACCGGAGATACAATGGCGGAAACCCAGCCGCTACACTAGTATTGGAAGCTGTATTCGACTTATACCTCCTGATTCCTCCATTTTCACAAACATCTACGTTGCTCACTGACCGGATTCGGGTTCACGTGTTCCCTTTTCCGGCACTGGGGTCCAATCAAGCGCTTATACCTGCCACCACCCTCTTCGTTGTCCAAGCCCTGTCCTGACGCTGGGCCTAGATGAAGGGTCGATTGGGTGGTAATCTTAGACCGCCATCAGGAGCCGTTGGTACGGGAGCACTGGAGCGGATTCCGATAACCACGCCTGCAACGAGTGACTGGCGCAACCCATGGTCACTGGCGAGCGGCTTCTGGGTAATCCATCCCTCCTCAAGGGCCAGAAAAACACGATACACCTCTCTCCGGCCACAGCTGTCCCGAATCGTGACATTCTGGCCCAACACAAATACTGTCGACAAGGCCAGTGAAGTTCCCTTTTCTTCCGGTTGCATTGTCCGCTGGCTGCCCGGCGACGAGTCTTCATCTCCTAATGGCCCGTCTTCCCCTGATCGATCGATACATCACATACACATACCCTGCTTCGCCCACTATGAGCCCTTGCCAGCAACCATTATGTCATACAGCGGTTGTTTCTCAAGCTTCGAGCCTTAAGCCGTTTCGTTCTTCTATGCCCGCTTCTGAGCCCCACCAGCTCGGGCATCTCGGCCGCTCACCTCCATAGTCGTCCTGCCGAGTGTTGTTTTGAAAGCATGTATAAACGCACGGCGTGTGAGATTGCTACTTGTGCCCGTGTCCCCTTGATGCCCGACCAGCATTGAAGACACATCAGTCCGATGTGAGTTGGCACAAGCCCTTCTCCGAAGACACTAGATATTTGGGCGCCGTCGCCAGCGACTCAAGCGGGTCACTGATCACCTCTGCTTCCCTTCGTTCCCCAATGAGCTTGGCCAACCAAGGTGTCGATTCAGTCCAGATTTTTGATCTCTATTCTGTGTTCCTATTGGTCCCTCGCATACTATCTCAAGCACCATGTCCTCGTCAGTACGCAGGTCGCGCATGGCAAGCGCCTTCAACGTCATGTATACGAATGCCGTATACTGGCCTAACCACAGCATCTACAACGGAAACACACCCGCTGACCTCAACTACGGTTGCATAAACCGAGTCTACTACGCTTTCGCCACTGTGACGGTGGATGGAGGTGTATTCGTTAGTCCGCTTGAGATCTGTTGTCATGGCCGCTTTCAATAACACTGGTTAGCTTAGCGACGAGTGGGCAGATGCCCGAGCACCTTGTGACGGCGTCCAAGGTGCCTTAGGGTCCCTGATGCACCTCAAACAGAGATATCCTCATCTGCAAGTTGTGCTGTCGATCGGCGGCGGCGCTTCGAGTGAGACATTCCCCGTCGTGGCATCCAACGCCATCCTGCGGGACAACTTTGCACGCTCTGCTCGAGGTCTAGTCGAAGCATCGGGCCTCGATGGCATTGACAGTAAGACTTCACCAAACCCAAGATAAGCCTCCATTGCGGCTTGCCTTCGTTGCCCGGCACTTCTCACCGGTTGCTGACTGATTCTAGTCGTCTGGGAATACCCCTGCACCCCGCAACAAGGGAATGACTTCCTTGCCCTGCTTGCGGCGATCCGCATTCATCTTCCGGAAGACCGCTTCCTGCTCACGGCCGCTCTCCCGGCTGCTAGGCCTGTCCTCCAAACCATCGACCTCCGGCGCGCAGCCGAATACCTTGACGCTGTCAATCTGACAGCCTACGACTTCTACGGCCCTTGGACCCACAGGACTGGCCACCATGCCCAGCTTTACTCGATGGTCAAAGACGAGCCGTCGGTCGCGTCTGGGGTACACTATCTCATGGCTTCTGGCGTGCCGGGCAGAAAGATATTGATTGGGATTCCGCTGTTCGGCCGGAGCTTCCTCCATGTCAGCGGGCCCGGTCACAAGAACCGAGGTGCTGGTGGACAAGACGGCTTGTTCGAGTACAAGCAGCTTCCAAGAAGAGGCACTAAGGAACTGGTGGACAAACGCGCCGTCGCCGCCCAATGCGTCGGTGGAGACGGTGGTTTTGTCACGTACGACAACCCAGACACAGTGAGGGTCAAGGCAGCCTTTTGCAAGCAGAAAGGCCTCGGAGTACGTCCAGAATGCCACTCCTATCGCTCGTTTTGTCGGGCATACTAACCGCAGTTTGACAATGGTTCAGGGATTGTTTTACTGGAGCGCGCCGTCTGATGCCAAGGACAGCAAAAGGAGTCTTATCACGACAGGATTTAAGACGCTGCATAGCTCCTGAGAAGAAAGGCATCTGGCAGCAGCAGCATTACAAGGGCTGTATCCACTGATGCGGCTCTGATGGGTTTCGATTCTCAATTGGCTACGGGATGACTTCCGCCCAACGGCGCTCTTCTTTCTCCACCCATCACAGTACCCTGTTTCTTCTTCTCTTCAGGGGCCAAATCCGACAGGACCGGTCTGTCGTATCCTCGACGGCTTGATGGCGTATTTGCTTGATGAACAGAGCGTCAAATGGGTTACTTGGTACATAGAAACGGAGTTCAAAAGCGGGCACTACTTTTCTAGACAACATTTTTTTCCATCTTCATTTCATCTTTTACGACCTTTTCTTATGAGACAACAGGATCGCTTGTATGACAACAATATAGAAAGAGGCCAAAGCAACATTGGCGTTTGCATCAGGGTACACTCTACGGATATGAATGTCACTCGGGGCATGAAATTGACATTGGGCTGTTGTGGAGAGTTGGTATGGCATTAAGTTCTCCATGTTTGACCTGATGTTGAAGTTCACAGGTCGTGACTTGATTCTCTGGTATTACCATTATCAGGTCTATTTCCTGGCATACTCGGACTCGTGCTACCGTGCGGTGCCGGCCGGTAATCAGCATGGTGGTAGTGGCGACCACCGTGGACATGTACGACGGTGAGCCTAAGCAGGTACTGTACCACGAATATATCCGAAATAAGAGAAGGCACACGAGGCAGCATGACACGACATGGGGAAACGAGGCCCAATGGCATCGGCCCAATTCCTGAGCCAATTCGCTGACCATCATAGTGTGTGTGACTCGAGTCTGGAATGGACATCCCTTGTTGGTACTGCCACGTCTCCTTCCAAAGGGCAGGGCGCCAGAAGGACAGGTGAAGAATGAATAACGTTGCCATGTGTTACAGAGCTTTGTTTCTCTGCTTGATACCCAGTCTAGGTTCTTATCGATTCTGAGATCCAGGGCAAAAGGGAGTTGTCGAAGTTGGGTTAAAGATGTAGGTACTTGTACCAGGTCTATGGTATGCATTGTATGTATGTACACACAGTGCCTACCTTATTCTACAAAATGGCCATGTATCCCCTGACCGGGACGACAGAATGTACAACCCCTCAACCAGCCAAGCGGACGGCTCCAAATTCTTTTTGTACGCTGTGTTACTACGACTACATACCGCGAGGAGTTGGGCTGGTGTTGCACACAGAACCCTAACCTTGACGAAGAAGAATGATGGTAAAGACGTCATAAGGTCGGGCAGCGTGATGATCTGCATGTGATTGCAGACTCAATTCTCGAAGCAGAGGTCCAAATGTGGACGGACGGGTATACAGCGGTAGACGGAAATGTCAATTGTCAACAGTCGGCGGTAGAGCCCCCTTTCTGCGGTAACCGTTTTATCCTGAGCTTACATATGGTGCTTAGCGCGGCTAGCGTTCCATCCGCTGCCCCTTTTGTTCCGTACTTGGATCCTGATCATTACCTTACATACATACGGAGTAGACGCAGTCAACATTCACTATCCTCTGTGTAAAGGTAACGCCTGAAGATGATCTCGTGTTGCGTTTTCTAGCTTTGCTCTTCGAATTGGCCCCTCTCAGAGATTGTAAACACAGAACTTGGTGCCCTTTTTTTCCACCCTTTATGTGTCACACAATCTTGCAGAGTCACAGAGTCATACCCCGCTCATCAAACAACTGATTCATTGATTCACTCATTCACTTACACTAGGTATATCCGTGCCCGTATTCACGATAGCCCTCACCATCTCACAATTGCCACCCCCAAAATCCGAGAAAAATGACCGACTCGGCCTCTTACCTCGTCTGCCCAATCTGTGGCACACAGCACGCCACACCGGACCGTTCCGCGCTCCCCAGCTGCTTCATCTGCGATGATCCACGACAGTATACCCCGCCGTCTGGCCAGACCTTCACCACCCTCTCCGACCTCCGCAACTCGGGTACTTACCGCAACGAATTCCTCCCCGTCGACTTATCGGACTCGGACTCTTCCAACCGGAACCTGAACAACCCCTCCGGTTCCTCGGGCACCACTGGCAGCAGCTGCCTCACGTCGATCGTTACCAAGCCCAAATTCGCCATCGGCCAGCGCGCCATCCTGGTCCGGACCCCCAGGGGCAACGTCCTGTGGGACTGCGTTACGTATCTTGACGAAGCGACGGCCGCCGAGATCCAGGGGTTGGGGGGTCTGAAGGCCATGGTCATCTCGCACCCGCACTTTTACTCGGCCCACCTGGAATGGGCTGAGCGCTTCGACTGCCCCGTCTATCTCAGCGCCGAGGACAAGGAATGGCTCGCGCGGCGGAGTGATAAGCGGCAGGTCTTTCTCGACCAGACGGAGAACAGGATTGAGATTGATGGGCAGGATTCCGGTGTCAGGGCCATCAAGCTCGGGGGACACTTCCCCGGGAGTTGTACGTCTCCTTTTCCATACCCCCTTTTCTCCTAGCATTATCATGGTGATGTTTTTTGCTTCTTGTTGTGGCTTCAAAGCGTTGACTTACAGCGTCTCATCAAGTGGTCCTTCTCTACGAGGGACATCTCCTGACGGCTGACACGCTGCACATGACGCCGTCCGGGTTGGCCAATTGGAACATTGACGCCCTGGGCAGGCCGAGAGAACGGCCCAAAGGCGTGAATACATTCTGCTTTATGTGGAGCATTCCAAACCAAATCCCCCTGAGTCCCAGCGAGATGGCGCGAATGTGGGGCATTCTCCGGAACTATGACTTGAAGAGCGCCCATGGCGTCTTCGTCGGTTCGGACATCGAGGACGGCCGTATCAAGGAGCGGGTGCTGGAGAGTATGCAGATACAGACCAGGGCCATGGGCTACGCCGAGCATCCATTGTTGTTCGAGGTGGTATAGGCCTGGGCTGAGTTGGTTGTAACTTGAGGACAAGGACATGATACAGGAACGCCTGCGGCAAAGAGTCTATAAATCTAAAACCTTATTAGAACATGCTGAAAATCCCGAACATCTCTATAATACATAGCCAAGCTGGTCTCGATCGTCACTAGTGATGCGTCCCCATTCTAGTAGGACTCGAAACCAGTATATCTCCACATCCTCTCTCCGCAGAGCCTTGCTGGCCCAGATCCTCCCCTGGTCAGCAATCCATTGCGCGTTATCTTGTCGCCCTACAATCTGGATTCCTTTCCCATTCGACTCGGGATTGTCCTTGCCCTCATGAATTCCAACAAAGTACGCCAGCGTGCTGTGCAGTGCGTGGAAGCGCAGGTCGATAGGGACAAAGTGGACCCATGGCATCATTCGCTCGCTATACCAGTGCTTGAAGATGGTCGCGTAGAATGGGACACTGTTGGAGGAGAGGACCGCTGCAAAATCGCGCGCGGGGCCAGAGTCTGTGTCCATGACCAGCACATATTGGTGCCTTAGAGGTTCTGCGTCGGGTTTAGTCTGGAATTCGCCCGCAAGAGCGGCGCAGCCGCCGTCGCTAGGAGCTTTGCAGGCGCTGTAGTTGCTGAACGCGATGTCCATGGGCAAAAGGGCATTCAGGCGGGCCGTCGGTACTCGCTCATAGACAAATTTGCCCCCGTTTCCCGAAACCGGCAGCACAAGGGTAGTCATGTCAGAGCCGGTGGCATTGTTGACGGTATGGACGAGCCGCTCCTGGTGACCGCCGCGCAGCAATTCGGGCGCAGAGTTGCGACGATCTACTTTGCCGCGCCAGAACAACGTCTTCCATTTCATTCCAAACCCTTCGGTGGTGGGCTTGGGTCCCTTGGCAATCCGGAATAGCGGTATCAAAATGTCGCTATAGCTGTCGGTTTTCGCCATGCTGAAAACGGGGAGCAGCTCCTGAGTGGGGGGCAGGTCTGGAGGCGTCATGTAATAGCTGTGCAAACAAAGGAGATCCGATTGATGGCACAGCTCTTGGGAAAGGGACCAGTCGCCTAGATATTGGCCATTGGAGTGTGGTCTGATGCAAGTGGTGCAGATGTCCCGGATATCCCAATGGGCCCCTGACCGTCCCTTGGTCCCGGCAGGGCAGGTCAGAGCCGTCATCTCCCGGAGCGCCGTCACTGACGTAGAGTCCCATCCGCCTGTAATCGTATCATGAACGGCAAGCTGAGGTATAGGCATCTCGCCGCGGGAAGCATCAGTGGCTGTGGGAAGCAGCTTGGTTACTCGTCTTCGCCTTCCAGCTTTTGTAAATCTCTGAATATCACGCCACGGCGCGAGCACGCGTGGGCGCTCAGCCATGTTGATAGCGAGCTCCATATCGGGCAGATGTTCCACGAATACCTCGATTAGCTCAACTAGTTTATCCATTACGGATTTGTGGGGATTCGCCGGAGGGAGATTATGTTCGGCTTTGCCGTTCTGGATTTTGAGTAGAGCCATGTCCGGGTTCTCCGCGGCCCGGCGAACATCTTCTCTGATCTTCGATGGCGATATGCCCCAGAAAGGCGACAAGTCCTTTTGCATCTGGGCAAAATGATCTATTATCACAGAGTGGCGCTCTTTGGCAAAGTTATACCACTTGTCAAAGTTTGGAGGTGGGTCTCTGCCGTCGTGGCGCTCTCTGTATTCTCGAACAGCGGCCTGTAACGAGTCGCTGGAACTCGCGTGGATCAGCCATCTGTCAGCCTCGACCCGGGCATCGTAGATTTGCTTGGATAATGGGTGCGTATCGAACACATGGTTTGCAGAGATGGGCGTGTATATCGAGGCCGTAATAACGAGGACGAAGAGGAGGAAGACCACGAGCGCGCGGGGTACCAAGACGACAGTGCGTATATTGTTGGCATAAACAAAAAACATAAAGCCGACACAGATAAGGAGAAGGGAGATGTAGGTGCTGGAAGGCGAGGGGTTCTCCCAAGTTCCAGTCAACCGCGTCTGGTTGACTGCCAGCAGCAGTCCGGAGAGAAAGCTGATGATGCCGACGATGGAGAGTGGGCTTCCTTCAATGGCGAGGAGGCTAGTGGAGATGAGAAAAGCAGACAAGACAAGGCCGTCGATGACGACGTCGAACAGGTATAATGAGCCTATACCCTTGAAACGATGGGCGACTGGATTGGCTGGCATGAGCACGCTGGAAGAATACGTCAGGAACACGGTGCCCAGCGATGACGCCAGGAGGATGCTGCTCAAAGCCCTCAGCCGAAGTTTAGTCGTCCGGGTCCAAGCGAGGACACGCCACAGCAGAATGGCAATCGTAGCATCCAGGAAGAGCCCGAGCCATTGGAAGAAAATCACAAGGTATCTCCCGTCATGGCTCGAACAAAAGAAAGTAGACCGAAGAGGTTGCGAGGAGGCAAGATAAGCGCCCCAAGAGAGCAACAGGATACCAATGGTAAGGGAGGATTTTGACTCGGAAAACCAGATGCCCAGGGCTTCAAAGATGGTCAAACCGGGGTCGTCAGGATCCGTCTCGTCGTCGTCACTTGTGCGGAGTCGCGTCCTCCGACCTGGCATGAGCTCGTAGAGAAGGATCAACAATGGCAGGAACGCCTAGAAGGAGTTAGCAGAAGGGCCGCTCGTCGTATATAGTGGTCAATGGGCACAGGCTCACCTCGACTCCTGGCTGGGAACATTGTAGGTCCAATGACACGCGGTGGAAGAGCTCGAGGCGCACAACAACGCAGGCAACCAGGCCAGGAAGAAAGAACCTCCGCGGCTTTCGGGGAAGGGGTGTGCGAGCGCCCTTCAATGGCCCCGGCTCATCGTCTGGCGGCGGGAGGTTAGTATCAGGGAACCAAATGACCCGAGCGGTTGAATTGATTTCTCACCAAATCTTCCATTTGGCCCCGGAAGCCAGGCCGCACAGAAACCGGCCAAATAACATGCTCCCGCGGCGACGATGAAAACAAGGATGGCTGACACCCTTGGCCGCTCAATGGTTTGATGGTGTTCAAGATTGTAGGCGAGCCAGAGAAAGGAAGTAACGGCACTAGGAGGCTAGGGTTAGTGATGTGTGAATGATGGCTTAATGCTTATCGCTCAGCGCGTCTGGGGACTTGATTACCATAGCGCCGCCAACTGGGACATATCGTAGGTGGATTAAAGTTGCTTGAAATGCATCAATTCAACTCAGTGCAGAAGCAGGAGAACTAAAGAGTGACTCTGAAGAAAGATTTTGTTTGATATCGTGCCAACATGGCAGGCAGATCTCGCTTCAACATTAGAAAACGGCCCTCCCCCTATGTCAAATCCGCGCTGTAATTTACTGTACGTATGGTACAATACATACAGGGGTATTGTAGTTTATTTTCAATACGGATCGGTGCCTGCAGGAGATGACGTTGGACCGTTGGGTACGGAGTAATTAATCTCTTAATTTAATCATGAACTTAAGGTTGGACCTTGACAACGCATCAACGCTCATTAACTATCGGCATAGAGTAACCTCGCAAATTCACAAGACAAGGGCGACAAGTGATACTGATACTCTATGGGCCGCTGGAGATGAAATGAGCAAAGCCGTCTGTCACAATGACCTCGCTCAGGACCGGGCCATCTACGCGGGGCCTGGCCAGATTTTACATTGTAGCTGTCTGCATTCTGATTGCCTTTCTGGGCTACTTTTCGCAGTATCTCCTCAACGCCGACCCGGACTTGTCGCCTCTAAGCCGCCACGAAACCCTCACCTTCAACGCGCTCCTCGCCTGCGTCTGGTGCACCTATTACTATGCGTGTACCGTGAATCCAGGCCGCTACATCTTCCCTCCCACCGCCACTACCTCCTCTTCCGACCACGCCGACCCGGATCTCCGCGCAGCTTCCGCCTCCGCCTCCGTCTCTCCTACTAACCGCCGCCGCCGCTGGTGCAAGAAATGCAACGCACCAAAACCCCCGCGGGCGCACCACTGCCGGCACTGCGGGCGGTGCATCCCCAAAATGGATCACCACTGCCCGTGGACGGGCACGTGCGTGTCGATGCAGACCTTCCCCTACTTCCTGCGCTTCATCGTCTACGCGAACCTGGCCCTGTGGTACCTGGCGGGGCTGCTGGCGCGGCGCGTCGCCGCCGTCTGGGCCGACCGCCACCTCCCCGCCTACCTGGGCCCGTCAGTTTCGGGTCTCGTCGGGCTGACGGTGCTGGTCTTGCTCAACGCGGCCACGGCGTTCGCATTGGGTGTCATGCTCTACACGTCGGTCAAGGCTTGGGTGTTTAATAGGACGCTGATTGAGGAGTGGGAGATGGAGAGGCATGAGGCGGTCCTGGCGAGGGTGATGGAGGCGGATGAGGATGGGGATGGGGATGAGGAGGAGGATGATGATGGTGGCCGGGGGAGGAAGGCGAAGGGAAATTTCTGGGGGGATGACGACGTTGCGCTGAGGGAGCTGATGGAAAGGATCGAGTTCCCCTATGACTTGGGCGTATTTGCGAATATGGCGCAGGCCATGGGCACGAGGAACCCGCTGCGGTGGTTCCTGCCTGTCTTTGGAGGAGGTCCGGTCATCAACAACGATACCCCCGGCAAGGGCTCCGGATGGGAGTGGGAAGAGAACGGGTTCAATGATTTGCCGGGGCTCTGGCCGCCTCCGGACCCCGAAAAGGCGCGGCGGGAGCGGCAGGGCGGCTGGCCCGGCGCAGCTGCTCAGCAGCTTGAAAAGAGATTCGACGATTATCGGACCGCCGAAGAGGTCAAGGCGGCTTTTGCACGACGGCAAGCCGAGGACTTTCGAAGGAGACAGATGGCCCAAGCCCAGACTCGACAGGAATCCAAGATCATTGCCGAGCTCGAAGAAGTGGACGAGCTCAACACCGGAGCTCCTAGCAATCGTGGGGAAGACTACGAATGGGTTGGCAAACCATCATGGACTAACTCGGAGGGCGACCGTCTCTGGGACTACGGCGTGGACGAGGATGTCGATGTCGAGGAGAATTTTGTGAATCCACCGGCGGGCAAAGATGACGATGATGTGCCCCTGGCGGAACTCATCAGGAGAAGGAAAGTCTTGACTAGGGAAGAGGATGGCTGAAACATGCCTTCTTGCTGCCCGCACAATCACATTTATCAAGATATCCACATACATGTTTTCATGAAACTGACGCGTACAGAGAGGACCAGAGAGGGTCTATCAGTCTATCATGAAAGCGTGCACATTCGGCGATGCAAAGCAAGTCTATCTACCAGTCATCATCGTCATCCTTCTTAGCCATGGCGTTCTTCCTCGCCAACAGGGCATCTGCCAGGCTCCCGGCCAGACTCGGCGTGGGAGTACTACTCCTACTGCCGTCCGACCCGTTCAAACTCATGCCCGAATCGCGGGCTTGCAATGCCGCCGGCTTCTTGCTCGCCGCCGGGCGCTTGGCCGGCGGCTGCGGCGCCGCGGGCTTTGCTCTTGCGGTACCGTTAGCTGCCGGCGGGGGCGGAGGAGGTCGCGGCGCCGCTACGGGCGGCGGCGCCTGTTCTTCTACGTATGCCGCCGGGACCCATGCTTGACCCTCGCTGGTCTTGGCGAGCCACCAACCTGTCGCAGTCGCGTCAGCATCAAGATACCGCTCGGTGATTCAGGGCCTATCAGCTTACCGTTATTCTCTTTCTGGACAATCTCGATTAGCTGGCCTGCCTTGATCGACAGCTCGTTCTCCCTCTGGCCGGCGAAGTCATAAAGGACCTTGGCCATGATCTTTGGCTTCGCCGCAGGCGCAGCCGGAGGCGGTGGAGGAGGGGCGCGTGTAGCAGATGTATTCGACTTTTGCCGTGTGTGCGAAGGCATGCTGACGGGTGCTGCCGCGGCCGCGGCCGCCGCTGCCGGCTGGGGTTGCGGAACTGGCCTTGAAGACACCGCAGAGCCAGCGGATGGTCGTGCCTGGGGTGTGCGACTGTAAGGAAACCTGGAAGGCCTGCCGCCCGGCCCGCCAGGCTTGATGAGTTTGCCTCTCGTGATTGGCCTTGGAGGCACGGGTTTGCCCTTGGGTGTAGGCCGGGAAACTGAGTTAGGCGGCTCGCCTGGCTGTGTGTGTACAGCGCCGCTCTTGTAGAAATCGTGTTGATTAGGTGCATCCTTCAACACCTTGACAAGCTGCATCTTGCCCGGCTTCTTGGCGTATTCAATCGTATCAGCGATTTTCAAATTGAATCCACCGGGCATCACCCTCTTCATCTGGGTGAACATTTCGGTCTTGAGCACGCAGTTGAGGAGAGGGTCAGCCTCTTGCTGTGAGCCGACCCCTAGGGAGAACCAGTCGTCCCGACACGTAGACGCGCCGATAAACTTGATGGAACCCAGTGGAAAAGACCGCTCGACCACGATTTGAGGCTGGTTTTGCACAAGCATCTGCGCCACAATGTAATACTTGGCGTTGGTAACGATGAGGATTCTGGGGCTGGGTTTGCTGGACCGACCAAACTTTGCCTCCAGAATCTCGCCGCGGCAGGAAAAGACCGCTTTCTCGTTGCTTCCAAGCTGTATGGCATTCCGGATCTGAGCTCCGGGACCGTTGCTCGCGTTGATGCCGAGGTAATCACCTAAGAACCGCCGGGAACCGAGGAGGCTCATTCTCCTTCGTTCTTTTCGCCCCCCAAGGACCTTGTGCCCTTCGTCGCGCAGCTGTAGATACTCGGCACCCACGCGCTTCTTCCTCCAGAACCGCTGGATGCGGGTGGCAGCCTCTGCCCTGTACGCCAGATACGCTCTCCACATTCGCTGGATACGCGTCGCCATGTTATGCCAGTACCGGTCCCGCATGTGCTCCAGCGCGAACAGCGTCTCGGGCGACTTGATGAAAGCTTTGGTGACGCCGAGCTGCCATTCTTCCTGGGGGATGCTTGTGTCCTTGAGGATCTGCTTGACGGCATCTTCGTAGGAGCCTTGCCATGTATATTCGCCGGCATACGAGGTAGCGGGTGAAAGCAGAAAGAAGCGGTCCACGAACTTCTCGAATGACTGACGGTACGCAAAACCAGCACGGCGGATGCGCACGTTTTCTTGGAGACCGAGATACTTGATTTGATGAAGAACGTTTGGACTATTGTATTCGGTGGGGGACTTGTTCTCGTTGGGCTTGATGGTCCGGATATAGGAAGGTTGGCACTTCATAAGAGTGTCGACAAGCGCATTGGCCGAGGCTTTTATCCTGTCGCCGGCCGACGGCGGCTGCTTCCGGTTATCCTGATCAACCTGATGGGGGAAGAGCGTGTGGATGAATCGGTTTTGACTGGCCTGGAACAAGTTGAGGAGACCCTTAAGGAGCTGGTCCTTGTTCTTATCCGTGATGCCCTCGACGGTATAAGCCACGTCGCCGGCGTAATGCTTGACAATGAAGCTCCCTTGCCTGGGAGTCAAATGAGGATTGGACATGCCATTTATGCTTTGCATAAAGGTGCGGTCGCAAGCGGCAGGGTCAGCGTGGGCCGTTTTGGTAGCATCTTTCATTGCTGCAAAGATACCTGGCGGCCTGACGGACTCGATCAGGTCGCATACGATTTTGTTATCGAAGTACTTGATGGGGGTCCACTTGATCTTTTCCCGCGCGTACTCTTCTTGCTCCGCCTTCAGGGTCAGCTGAATAAAGATCTGCTGCAACTTCTCGTTCACATAGTTGATGCAAAGCTGCTCAAAACTGTTCTTCTCAAAGATCTCGAAGCCGTAAATGTCGAGGATGCCGATCGAGTTCGTCGTGGCCTGGCGCGCCTTGAGCGACACGTTGATGCGTTCAACAATCCAATCAAACAGGTTGTTGTAGATGGCCTTGGCTAATGCGTCTCTTGTGGCCATCGCCTGAGCAACGTTGGCAGGGGACTCAATCACCTCGCCATTCCTGGGCGTTAGGATACGAATCGTAATAGCATGGACCAGCCGCGCCGGGTCCACTTCGAGGAGGTATGCCAGGAAATCCACTACGGACTGGTCCGACACGGCGGCATACCCGCTGTCGTCCTCGCGGAAAACGAGGTTCCCTGTCCAGAGCACCGCGGCCAGCATCCTGAAAATGCTGTCCTGCTCTTCCTGCGAGAGGCCGATAACTTTCATGGCGTTCAGGGTGTCCTGGAAATCGGCCAGATCATCGATCCCATCAACATTTAGACACTTGGATCTGCTGGTATAGATGTACGTTTCGGGCTTTTGCACGCCAAACATCTCGCGATAATGCTGGGAGGCGCCCTTGGTGAACTGGTAAAAGATGTGGAAGTTGCGCTCATTGGTGATCTGGCCCACCACGCGGGTCTTCTCGAGCAGGTAGTTGGTAATGTCGGCGCCGACGGGCTCCCCCTGAGCATTAAAGTAAATCTGCAGATACTTGCCAAAGCGAGACGAGTTGTTGTTGCGCAATGTCTTTGCGTTGCCGAAGGATTCGAGGAGCGGGTTGGTCGCTAGGACCATGTCCTTGATCTGCTGGATGTCGCCCGTCTCGCCGCCCGACACGTTGGCGATGTATTGCATAATGCGCTTGGCCGCCTCGGTTTTTCCGGCCCCGGACTCGCCCGAGATGATCACGCACTGGTTGTCCTTGTACGCTTTCATGTTGTAGTAGGCGGACTCGGCGATGGCGAAGACGTGCGGGGGCATCTCCAACCGGTTCTTGCCACGATAGCTGTTGAGAACCTGGTCGGTGTAGATGCCGAGATCGCGAAAGGGGTTGACTGAAACCAGCACATGGCCGATATACGTGTAGATCTCGGCGCCTTCAAAGCGTTTCTTCAAATTCTCGTTGATGGCCTCATTGGATACGGTCCGCAGCAGCGTCAGGTCAGAGACACCAATCTCCTTCTTCTTGGTCGTGTCAAAAGTGGCCTTCTTTGGCTTGGTGCTCGCCTGGCCGGCCCCGCCGGCAGAGCGATCGGCCCGGGCGGCCTTGTCTTTAGCACGTCGTGTGATACCCTGCGATGTGTCCCGCGATCAGTAATTGTCCATCCGGAGGCGCATTGCTACTCTGGAGGCGAGTGCTCGTAATGACGTGACTGCACCATGTCCCAGAGTGCCTCAAAACACCAAGAGGCGGCGTCCGTTGCTCACCATGGCGGGCGCGTCATGCGCATGCCCTTCGAAACACCAGCAATTTTAAACGATTACTCCGCCGTCAAGTCAGGGGTACTCGCAGCTCGCGGCTCGCAGAAAGACTCGAGGGTGCACAGACAGCACAGGAATCCGGTCGCGATGCAAAGGCGATGAACCGTTGGCTTCTAGCATCGACGGCCGTAGGTCTCTGTTAACGTTTAGGGGTTATTCTGATTATGCTAGGTGGCTCTGGAGCGCCTTAGATCCAACGGTGCCTGACCCAACCTAGAAGTTGGTTACCTAACGTTCTGTCCCTTGGCCCGCACAAGCTGGGCCCTTCTGCGCAGTGACGAAAGCCCGCCAAAAATTTGGTGGGGCAGTCGAATGGCGGTGCCTGTGGCTTCATGATGTCCAAGAACAGTGTCCGGTGTTGTCCAATCATGCTTTTCTCAAGATAGCATCAGCCACAGTCGCAGCACGAAGCCACGCAAGCCACGCAAGCAGCTTCGTCGGCCCTGTCAAAACGGGCGCCGAGCATTACTAAGCCCCTTTGACAATCCGTAAGATTACAGTACATACATTGGCAGTGTAGGAGAAAAGTTACCGCCGTACTGTACTGTGCAATACCATCCAGTTCAGACGCTGATCTGCCTGATCCAGTCAAAAAGCGTTTTGAATAACTGATGAAGTTCCTGATATTCGAATCGCCTCACACTGTCCCGTTCGAGGTGCAAATGCACAGCTCTAGGAAGGAACACACCCTTTTGCTTTCGCAGAAGGGCAAGCGTTCCCCACCACATCTCACTATAAAACCCCCCCGGTCTCCCTCTCTCCCATCACCCACCGGAGTGACCGCACAGGAATTTGAATGGCAAAGAGGCCTGCCTGGGGGAAACAATTCATCAAGAACATGTTAAAGAATGGTCTTCAGAGAAATTGCAAATACGGAATTACAGACACAAACTGCTTACATAGCGAAGGCGAGACAAGCTGGCTGCCAAGGGGGTCTGCAAGTGTAGGAGAATGCAAAAATCAGGCCATTCCCCACGCGGCACGAGCGGATCGTCCAAAAGCGCTTCTGGGCCAGGGAACAACGGCGCTGCACCATGTTGAACATACTTATTTAAAGCTTGCCTTTCTCCCACTAACTTCAAGCCCTACATTCCAACGACATTTATTTCCTGCCGACCTCTTCGCCAAAGTTCAAAAGAAGCGGTTCGATTTACCACCATCCGCTTCGTCCCAGGGCGCCCAGCGATACTCAACCACAGCCGAACCATTGCCGAGTCGTGATTCCCGCCGCCGACCCTAGGTTCCTCCAGGTTCGACATCGGGTGTAAGCCGGGGGACCTCTACTGCAACTGCAGCTTGCCGTACCAGGCGGACGGACTCCCTACGTCTCGCTTCCTAGCCGTGTCTCAAAAGCATGTGCTCATTACGCGCCTCGCCAGCACCCGAAAATCCGGCCTGCCTGCCTCGTCGCGACTGGGTAGTTTGGGTAGTTGCCCCGTATGTCGAGACCATTGTCCGGACTCAACCTTCTCTGTTTGGGGTTGGCCGTTTCAGAGCGAATTGTGAAGCTGAGCGTGGTGTCGGCGCTTCACTGAGAGTATGAGCGACGGCTGTGACGCGGCAGATCTGTGTTTGTCGTGAAGGACCTGGACTGGGGGTGGGGGATTTCTGACACATCCATGGCATTCCGTGACATCTATGATGGACATTTTTTGGGGACTCCAGGATGCGCTCCGGGACCAGTCAGCTTCAAACCGAAGCTGTCTGACAGAACCACACAGCGCTTAGTCTTTGTCACATTCTGGACTAGACCGGATGGCCCGTTTCGCGGCCCGCCATCTGTGCTTTTCCCCAAGCATGTCTGGTTTGACTTCAATATCCCCTGTGATCAAGCTGATTTGCGCTATTTCCAGACATCGCGCACCGCTGCAAGGATTGGCCCCTGAGCAAATTCACCCACGACCTGGCCGGACGCCGATCGACGGAAGTTCGATCCATCATCTTGAAATTCCCAACGAGTGAGCTTATCAATGCCTACAGATTTATACTACTCGTCTGCAGCAGCTGTTACTTGGACAAGCCTTGCAGGGCCGTCAATCTGGTCAAACCAGGCACATCCACGGACTTGAAACAGCATCTCTAAATAGTACGTATGATATCATTGATATGATGGTCAGCCCACTCGATATTGGGCTGGGGCGACTGCCGTGAATAAATTGAATTTTTATTTTGACCGCAAGCACGGCCAAGGTGTGACGGATTTGAGAGTTTTGGCAACCGCCCTGGTTTGTGTCCCTCGGGTATCGAAAAGCAACCTCAACGTTCGATAGGGACATGCAGTGACCGTGACAGATCATGCAGCATCCCGCTGACCAGCCCCATGTTAGGCGGGGTGTCGAGACCTGATTGGCCAGCGTGGCTGGGGCCCAATTG
Organism: Canariomyces notabilis; assembly: GCF_033297395.1. NCBI lineage: Eukaryota > Fungi > Ascomycota > Sordariomycetes > Sordariales > Chaetomiaceae > Canariomyces > Canariomyces notabilis. Next base: position 2,210,588 of record NW_027041824.1, read on the forward strand.
GACCCTCGTCCAAAGCCGCCTTTCGCTGCGTGGCATTTCCCCCGGAACAAATCCAATTCTTCGATATGGGCAGCCACCCATGCCTTTAAGCGCCAGGAACTCTTGGGTGTGACCTGATCTGAACATGCACAGCCTATTCTTAGGTCGCATACCGCCGCAATGTTGTTGAAGATGATCTCTCCTCCGATTTTCCTCCTCGACATGTTCTGCTCTCTGCTCGTCGCCGCTCGCAAACTGATGATCCCATGCGACCGCGGTTAGATCTTAACCTTAATTGCAGCAAACATTTTTTTCATTCATTCCCACTCTGCAATCCCACCCCTCTTGTGCGTCGTGCTCCAAGTGACAGCTTGAAGTCCCCTGCGATACCCCTGTCCTGCCGAAACACCAAGAGTCGCCTCCAGCAACCCCCGGTCCAAGCGTCTCTAACACCTCCCGTCTCAACCTCCTCGTGTCTCTGGTGTCGTTCGCAGCGCCATCTGATAGCGGGACCCTGTCGAGTCGTGGAATCTGACACAACCGCGAAACTCTCTCCAACGTCTGATCTTCCAGCGTTTCTCCCCTCATCGCGGACAAGCTTTGTATCGTTCAACCCATCACCGCCCCACTACGGGCCTTTTTGGCTCCAATCGAGGGGCAAAAGGCTGTGGAGCGAAGACTGGGCAACTACACATTACAGCAGAGCATTGCCAGAGCCGGTCGAAGAGCGTTTCAAGCCCCCCAGCTCTTTGCCTCTGCAGTGACGGACTAGGAACCCAGAGAAGCAGTTTGTGTCTTGTGGTACGGCTTCGCTGCCGCTGTATTCCGAGCTACCCCTAGTCCGTATCCCTTCGCCATCTTGCCTGTTTGCGTCTGTGGGCGCCGTCCAGCTGCTCGGCACGCGCAGGGGCCGTCTCTTATGACCCTCTGGTCTCCCGCACATCAGCCCACCTTCCATCTGTTCTTCCCGTCCTCTCGTCCACTCCCTCACTTGGAGAGGTAAAGAACCGAGACCTCCTCGGCGAGCGCGCTCCCCTTCCTTGCCCTTCCTTTCCCTTCAGCTGCTGGCTCAGATCGCTCTTTTATTGTTCGCTTCTAGCAGGTCTTTAGTCTTAACGGTTACGGTTCTGTTGTGCTCTGTTCGGCATTGGTGGTTAGTTATATAATCTGGAGAAGGACGAAGAAGTGGCGCTCGACAACTGGACCCGGATCCTAGGTACAGCTCACCATCTTTTCGACCACGGCCGACCCGAGTTCGTCCGACCTCCTTTGAGGCCCAATCCAAGTGCAAAGAGTCGACGTAAACCCCCGTCGCAGGTCGACGTTGCCACCACCAGAATTCGAGTTGTTGTGTCGACCAAGGGTTAAGAGGGGGATCCGGTCGGCAAAATGGGGCTCCTTCCGCTGTTGAAGAAGCAGTTCACGCCGACAAAGCTGTTTTTCCATTTCGTGTTCTGGACGTTTCACTGGGGCATCTTCGCCTATGGATGGTAGGTCTTGTCCGGAAGCTCGTGTGTCGGTGATAGGAACGGGGAGGCGATGGCTGACACGGGGCGCTTAGGTGGAAGCAAGCGGCCGATGCCCGCCTCGCGGGTCTCAATACGCTCATGTACTCTGTGTGGATTTCGCGAGGTGCCGGTCTGGTTCTGAGTGTGGATGGAATGCTCATCCTCCTTCCGGTCTGCCGAACCATCATGCGGTGGGTCCGGCCCAAGATCAGGTTTATCCCGCTCGACGAGAATATCTGGATGCACCGACAACTTGCCTATGCGTTGCTTCTCTTTAGCATCCTCCACACCGCTGCCCATTACGTCAAGTGAGTCTCGCTTTTCCACCCCGATGATGGCAAGCTAACCATACGCAGCTTCTACAATGTCGAAAAGACTCAAATTCGGCCAGTCACGGCGGTGCAAATCCACTACGTTCAGCCTGGTGGTGTTACCGGCCACGTGATGCTCTTGTGCATGCTCTTGATGTACACCACGGCGCATCACCGTATCCGGCAACAGTCGTTCGAGACGTTCTGGTACACGCACCATTTGTTCATCCCGTTCTTCCTCGCCCTCTACACCCACACGGTTGGCTGTTTCGTTCGTGACACAGCCGACGCCATCTCGCCATTCGCCGGCAACGAGTACTGGGAACATTGCATCGGCTATCTGGGTTGGAGATGGGAACTCTGGACGGGCGGTTTCTACCTCCTTGAGCGGTTGTACCGCGAGATCCGCGCCATCCGCGAGACCAAGATTACCCGAGTTATCAGGCATCCATACGGTAAGCAGAACCGAAGTGGATGATTCAAGCGTGACAAAACTAATTCCCGTGCCAGATGTCGTTGAGATTCAGTTCATCAAGCCGTCCTTCAAGTACAAGGCAGGCCAGTGGTTGTTCCTCCAGGTACCCGAGATTTCCAAGTACCAATGGCATCCATTCACCATCACTTCATGTCCGGACGACCCCTATGTCTCGGTCCACATCCGCCAGGTTGGTGATTTTACCAAGATGCTTGGCGACAGAGTGGGTGCAGGTGCGGCTCAGAGCAAGATATACGAAGGCGTTGACCCCATGGGAATGTACGAGGTGGCTCTCCAAAATGGCCAGCAGATGCCGTTGCTCCGAATCGACGGCCCATACGGCGCGCCAGCCGAGGATGTGTTTGAGAACGAAATTGCTGTCCTGATCGGTACTGGTATTGGCGTCACTCCTTGGGCGTCTATCCTCAAGAACATCTGGCATTTGCGGAACAGCCCAAACCCGCCCACTCGGCTCCGCCGTGTTGAGTTCATCTGGGTGTGCAAGGACACAAACTCGTTTGAGTGGTTCCAGACCCTGCTGTCCTCCCTGGAGGAGCAATCCAGCGGAGCCGCCCGCATTCCTGGTTCGGGCGGCGTCGAATTCCTCAAGATCCACACGTACCTGACACAGAAGCTCGACATGGACACGACGCAGAATATTGTGCTCAACAGCGTTGGCGCGGCGGTGGACCCGCTCACGGAGCTGAAAGCGCGAACCAACTTCGGCCGCCCCAACTTCAATCATTTCTTCACGAGTATGCGCGACGGCATCTTGGACCGGACCTACCTCAACGGGCTGGAAGGCAACATGAAGACCACGGTGGGTGTCTATTTCTGCGGTCCGTCAGCAGCTGGTAAGTTCTACCTCGACCGAGTATATTCGAATACAGAAGGGCTAACATGTCAAACCTAGCACGCGACATCAAGAAGGCTGCCAAGGCGGCTACCACTCGCGAGGTTAACTTCCGCTTCTGGAAAGAGCACTTTTAATTTTCTACGCTTCATTCAAGTTTTTGTTAATAACGCCTCATGTCTGGCTTGTACCGCTCAAATGGCGACTCGACCTGGATCTGTGGCTGTATCTATAGGATGGGTGGCTTAGGACAGCAGGCCGGCGTCTTCCTGCAGCGTCCTTGATGGCAATGGAACAGAAAACAGGGGCCAGAGGGATCGGCCAGACGGTCCCTTTGGTGTCCATCTTGTTCATTGTGAAGCGGATGAAAGCAGCCGGACAGCTAAGCCGGCGATGAGCCCCGCAGGATCCTCCTAACCCCATCTTGTACTCTGGGAGAGGACAATAAGCGGCCCGTCTTCCCTTCTATCTTTCTCGTCGTTTGGATATACCATCGAGATATATCTTCCACATACCTAGGTACCCCAGCAATCCTGTGAAATATCTACAAGATATGCCCACACTGGCAACCCATGCTTCTTGCACTTGGTGCTCGCATTCTGCTATGACTGGAACCTGGCCCTCACCACAACGCACAAATCTACATTGTATGTACTTGTACTTGTACAATCCAGGTCAGCGACTCCAAAAAGACTTTTACATACCGGAGTGTATGAGAACGAGCCAATTGTGAAGCAGCATGGCGCCACGGGCCGAGAGAATGGCTGATACGAAGTGCGATGCGGCGGCTGGCGTCGCGTATGGATGGCTGGTTTTGCCGCCCAGTTTGGTGGTGAAAGCTGGAGGATGATGACGGGTCCTTTTTTGAGAGGAGCCTTTGGACTGAAATCTTGGCGGATACTGGAACGAAGCATGTTCACACCAAAGGATTCTCCGAGTTGGATTCAGGGGATCGAGATAGTGTTGAGCGATTGTTGCTCTTCCCTAGAATGCTTGGGCTGGCCTGGAATTTGAGGAACATGTTAGACCAGAAGGTCTGTTAAGAGGGGTAGTCGAGAGGATGGTTTTTACATACAAAAATTTGGCCTGCACTAACAGATGCTGCGCCGTCTCCAAGTACCGCTACTGGTGGCCATGAGTTTGGCAAGCTCCGCCGGGTCTCTATCTGGAAATAGTACATCCACACTGACAGTGCCAAACTGGGAGTGAAGTGGTGAATAGGGCCAATGCCCTGGTAATTGGCTACATGCTCGGTGATGTGTCGTCCTCTACTTCGAAGTCTTCAAACCCTGAGCCTCCCGAATCTGACTCGGCTTGAAGTGATGACACGCTCGGAGTTTGTGGCCGGAGGTCCTCCAAACTTCTGTTGGGGTCGTCCTCGCCGGCCTGAGCCTTCCAATCCGCGTCTTCTTCCTCGGCATCCGAGGGCGCCTTCACGTTATCGGCAAATACCACCGTCTTCACGGTCGGTGATTTGGGCTCCGGCTCTAGCACGTCGCCAGCCCAGGGCTTGCACTCCTTGACCACCTCTCCACATCGCAAACATGTCCAGCCTTCGCCTTCCTCTCGCTCTATCCTTGTCGCCAGACATACAAAGCAGTATATGCAGCCGCACGGAATTGTCTCGTACGGATTCGTAACGTCTGTCTGAGCCGAGCCGACCACCCCGCTTGAGGCGGCAGTCATAAGCTCGTTCTCACTAGTTGCAGTGGTTTGGTCTTGGTAGCAGATGGCGCATGTCCGCTCCGGAAGAAATGCGTATTCGCCCTTTCTCTCATTCGCACCGTCGCCGCCGGTGCTGATAATCTTCTTCGTTTTTCGCCATGTCCGCGCGAACCATCTCCTCCAACGGTTGATGCCCACCAACGGCAGCACAAAGAGCAGGAATTCCGTAAATGCATGCCATACGAGCTGCCGGTTGAGGTACTCGAACGAGACCTCGCGACTGACTTGGCTGGTTGGCGGAGCCAGACGCATGCGCAGTACCCGGTCCAAGAGCGTTCTGTACCGCCCGCGTAGCAAGAAGACTAAAAAGGACACGAAGGCCGCAGCAGCATGCACCGTAGACAGCATCGTAGTCCACCTCGATAATCGCTGGATCCTCGGGCTGGGGCCCTCGAACCCATCATCCTGCTCCACCAGCCAATTCTCCCATTTGGCCCACAGATACCTCCCGCCGACCGTCACCAGTCCGTACAACGACTTCTGCCACCTGCTGGGCGGAACCAGTACGGCGCCGTGGTGCCTCGCATCCGTGTACTTTAGGTTCTGCAGCGCCGCGCCGTAGGTTGCATCGTGGTCCCAGACGGTCAGCTTGAACAGCACGGCGCGCAGGGCAAGCGAAATCTCGTCCTCCCAGTCATGTCTGATGCTGTTGTTGCGCGCAGCGCCGCCTCCACCCTGTCCTCCGCCGAAATAGCGCAGCGCATCACCCACTTGACCGCGCAGGAGCTCAACCAGTTCCTCGTCGAGCAGTTCGGCGTCGACCTGGCCTACGCGGAAGGCCGGGCGCGTGCCCTCGCGGCTCGAGATTGTCTCCCAGAGGGACAGGGTTGACCCGCCTAGTCTGCGGAGGAGGGGGGACTGCGTGGCGGCGATCCGGGCCCGGAGACGTGAGGCTGATTGTTGCGTCGCAAGGCGGGCCGCGACCTCGGCTTCGCGTGCTTGCCGGCGCGCGGCGAGGCGCTGCTGCGCTTGGGCGAAGGAATTGGAATTGGCAGGGGCGCTGATGCCACCGCCATTAGCGTTCGCGTTGTGGTCGCTCATCGCATTCGAACTTTGGTTTGGAGCTTAGAGAAGGGCGCTCCTGGAACGCTAATTTCAGGTCATTGCCATCTGGAAATGCGTCGTCCTGGTTTTCAGATTGTAGTGTTTTGGTTGATAATGATGACCTAGAGCCGAGGTTGCTGGCCCGGGCAGCTGAAATGCCGAATGAGTGGAGCCTTTCAGGTGCTCGCTGGGCGCCAAAATTGCCTGCCGAGACCCCTGTAAGTGACCTGACTGCCGCTCCCGAGCCACTGGTCACTGACCCGGCAACTCAGATCGCAGAATGCCATCCATACTCCGTACCTACCGTTAGGTACGGAGTAAAAATTGCTTGGTCCTCGTCCTCAACCAGAAGTCCTGTCAATAGACTCAACAGCGGCCGTCATAAGGTACTCCGTCATTTCAACAAGCGATGGGTAAATTGAGCAGACCCGGCAGGAATGCACTGTCTGGCTCAACCTGCTTGCGTTGCATTGAGCCATTGAACCCTACTATGTAGAAGTAGTCCCGTATCCGATTTCAACCTGCTTCTCATGCGCTACCCATGAATACCCAACCCCACTAGGGGGCATCGTCCATGCTTGGGTTGGGAGCGGTATATGTGTGACGGTCCAACGCGAAGCGATCCATTATCAAGCGACTGTTGGTATTCCATTCGGGAATGTGTTGAAGAAGGGTTACACGGATTGCGCTAGATAAGGAAGTGCTTTCTGTGGAACATTGCAAGCCTGTCCTTGGCTATTATTACATACGTAGTACAGTAACGTTGAACAGTAGAGCTTCCGTGCCGTTTGCTGTCTGATGGAGCTGGTCTAGGGTTGTTGACGGGCCGATGCAGGAAGAACCTGGAAAAGCGCAAAAGAGAGACGTGACCGTCGATGCGAAACTAGCACTCTTGACAAGGAATGCTAACGTTCTGCCACTCAAATTAGAAACTTCCACAGCAACCGTTAGTGAGTGTCCCCGCCAAGCATACCTAGGTTGTACCGGTATGCCTGCACGACGCTGCTCATTACACTAGCCTTACGCCCCGCCATCAACCCCCCACCAAAGCCTTGCTCTCAAGCTGTTGCAGCCCAGCAGGGCATGGAAGAATCTCGACTTCCTTCCACTTCTAGCTTCAAGTCAAGTTACTTAGCACAGTCTCTCTGAACACCCCAGCAGGAATTAGTTAAGCTAGCAAAAGGGTCTTGGCCGTCCAAGCTACGAGAAAATCTATTACTCCCTTTGCCGCAGGGCGCATCACAGAGCGGAATCGAAGGCAGAATGAGTTTCACAATCGAGGCGCCAGGCGAAGCTGCGCCTTTGAGTCAGTGGGAGCTGGTCAAGGCACTGAGCGCTGCTGCTACTTCGACAGACCATGCCCAAAGACAGTCAGCCAGCCAACAGCTTCAGACTTGGGAGTCAAATCCAGATTACTATCCCAATCTACAGGTAATGGGTTCCCAACAAAGTTGCTGAGTTGTCCGACATCCTAGCTGCTAATCTGAGTGCTGGCCCCTTTTAGACGGTATACCTCGACACTACGCAAAATAAACAGGTCCGCTTCCTCGCTATCATCCTTTTAAAAAATGGCATCGACAGATATTGGAGGCACACGGCAAAACACGCCATCAAACCCGAGCACAAGCGCCTGATCCGCTCAAGGCTGCTGCAGGGCTCGCTCAACGAAGAAGATAGGGTCTTTTCCCTACACAACGCCCTTGTCACAGCCAAGATCGTCAGGATAGACTACCCAAACGAATGGCCTGATGTCTTTTCCACCATCATCGAGCTGGCCAAATCGGCAAATGTTTCTAACCCCCTGCATCTGCGCGGCGCCCTTCTTGTGTTGCTCCGCATTGTTAAGGAGTTGGGCACCGCCCGCCTGCGCCGGTCTGTGACTGCTCTTCAGGCCGTCACGCCCGAGCTGGTGCAGCTCCTGGGCGAGGTTTACACCAACAAAACAGCCTACTGGCAGGACTTCTTGACCAAAGGTCTTGGCGACGAGGTTGGCGCCGATTTTGCAATGCAGAATAGCCTGACATCTCTCAAGATCCTGCGGCGTCTAGTGACGGTTGGCTATGAACAGCCGCACACAGACGACATGGTGTGCGGGTTCTGGTCGCTCTCGCAGTCACAGTTCGACCAGTTTCTAAGCGGCCTCAGTCCTGGCTCCTGGATTCCTGCTCAACACCAGGAAATCGTCGGCAAGCACCTTATACAGTTCACCAAACTGCACATCGACATGTCCGATATGCACCCAGCCAGCTTCCCCTTATTACCCAACTCGATCCCCCTCGTCAAGGCCTACTGGAACCTCGTCAAAGGTTTTTCTGAGGTTTTTGAGAAGTCCGACGGCATCAAGCAGACATCTAGCGAAACCGCTGCTGGGAACCCCAAGCACGAAGGTCCACTCTCCGAGAAACTCGCTCTCAAAGGGCTCCTGCTGCTGAGGAGCTGCGTAGCTCTCGCTCACAGGCCGACGCAAACCTTCAAGTACCGGAGCCCTGAGGTCAAAGAGTTGGAGAGGCAAGCAGTTCAAACCATCAAGACAGGTCTGCTGTCAAGGGATTTGCTTTTAGATATCGTCCAGGTCATAATCAGCAAGCTCTTCATTTTCCGCAAGTCTGACCTTGATGCTTGGGAAGAAGATCCCGAAGGTTGGGAGTCGCAAGAGCGGACCGAAGGCCAGGCATATGAATGGGCTGTCCGTCCCTGCGCCGAGAGGCTACTGCTGGATCTCCTCACTTACTATAAAGAACTTGGCGAGCCACTTCTTGCTTATTGCCAGAACGCTACACAAGTTGATATGGACATCGTCACCAAGGAGGCTGCCTATTGTGCCCTGGGCTGCGCCGCCGCGCTCATCCACCCGGTCTTTGACTTTGACGGGTTCCTAACAACGAAATTGGTTAAGGATTCGCAGATCCAAAACCCCATGGCCAAACTACTCCGCCGCCGGATAGCAATCCTGCTAAGCCAGTGGGTATCCATCAAGATAGCCCAGGCCAACCGACCTATCGTGTATGACATATTCCGCCATCTGATGAATCCCGACGACCAGCTCAATGACGAAGTCGTGCGCATTACAGCCGCACGTCAGCTTAAGTTTATAGCCGAGGACTTCGAATTCACGGGAGAAGCCTTCCTCCCCTTTGCAGCCGACACATTCACATTGCTGATTAACCTGCTTCAGGAGGTGGATAGCGATGAGACGAAACTGGCTATTCTTGAGACGGTGCGCGTTATCGTAACCCGAATGGAGTCTCACGTCTCGCAGTTCGGAGACGCTATCATGCTGACGCTCCCCAAGCTGTGGGAATCGGCCGGCAGTGAGGAATACATGATCAAGCAGTCGGTGCTCGCAATAACCTCGGCGTTGGTCATGTCAATGCGCACCGATTCGCAGCGGTATCAGAGCGTGATCACACCTTTATTGAAGGAGGCAATGAATCCGGAGTCGGCACTTCATCTCCATCTCATCGAGGAATCCGTCGAGCTGTGGAGGTCGGTTCTGATGCAAAGCTCACCGCCCCTGGGCCCGGACCTCACGCATTTGATTCAGCTGGCTTTGCCACTGCTAGAGTACGACTCGGAAGTGGCAAACCAGTGTCTCTCCATTGTGAAAGACTACATACTTTTAGCCCCCCAGGACATCCTCAGCGAAGCTCTTCGTCGTCCCACTCTGGCGTCCTTGGCGAAGGCGCTGGATTCAAAGAGCCGAGATCATGCCCAGCTCGCTGCCAAATCCATTGAGCTCGTTATCCGCGTGGCGGAGGAGCTTGGCGGCGCCCAGGGTGTTTCGGTCGTCGTCCAGGACATGCTGGAAACCGGTATGCTGGCTACAATGCTCGATGGCCTGCATAGCGCCTGGGAATCTAGCCAGACTACTGGGCCCAACAGAAAGCCGAGCAAAATCAACACCATCAAGGAGAGTGATTATTTTGCCATTCTTGCCCGCATCGCCCTGGGGGATCCGGCGGTCTTTGCCACGATGCTAGCGAGCTTCGGCAACTCCATTGAGACGGTCTGGTCATGGCTCACCACGCAGTGGTTTGCCAATTTTGACTGCATGGGCGACATTGAGCGAGAAAAGCTCTCGTGCCTGGCACTTACACGTCTCTGCGAGCTCCCCAATCCGATGCAAGATTTGGTTCTTGGCCGACTGCAGGATTATCTGACCATGTGGACCAGTGTTATAACGGAATTGGCCGACGGTGCTAGCAGCGACACGCCGGGTCGGGACACTCTTGTGTGGACCGAGGTGGTAAAGTATGACTACTACACGCCGCTCGATATTCAGGAGCATGAATTCGCGTTCAGGGACCCGGTGCATAGGGTAGCGACATACGATTTTGTCCGGGCGAGGCTGCAGGATCTGGTGCAGCGCGTCGGCGGGGAGCAGGCATTTGAGGAGAACTGGGCAGTCAATGTCGATAGGGAGGTTTTGACTGGCTTCCAGAGACTAAGTCAGGATATAGGGAAGCCGGCCGACTGAGTGAGCTTGAAGCCGTATGTGGAAGCCAGACGCAGGATACAGAGCGAAAAAGGCTCTTCCGGTTCAATCGAACTTGATCACGGGTTTTCGCTAAAGGTCCTAGTCCAGATGCAGGTCTAGGGCCCGGGAACTTGAGCCTGCATAGTCTGGAAATATCTTGTCGTGCATTGCATGTCTGCTGGGCTGGTATCCAAAAGGGCAGATCAATGGTAGTTAATTAGCGTTGAAGTCATCTCATCAGTTGAGATGAGTGTCCCATCTTTGCAGGTAAGGGACCCCACGATTCCTACACTCCCAGTGCAGTGAATCGGCAGTGATGTCAGTGTCATGCTTGTCATTGCCAAAATTAGATGTGGGGCGTGTTGAGACACGCGACCCCTGCCAGTGAGGTTGCACCGTCAGCGGCACCTACCGCGTGTGTAACACGGCGAACCAACAAGCGAGAAGTTTCTGGCAATTCCCGAAACATCATCCAACTGCTGCTTCCTCAGTTCTGATTTCATCTTTTCTCCTATTTTCTTTCTTCCGTCTAATGCTAATTCTTTTGATACACATGCGTACATTTGGCGTACCGCACTGACGCGGGTAGGACATCGGACGACTCAAAAGCCCAAACGAGAACCAAACGCGCCTCGTTTATTTTTCGCGCGAACTTAATCCCACTGACCGTGAACCGAGAGCGTTCATCCCAAGTTCAAATCGAAACCCACAACACTACCGGACCGCATAATCAGCAGACATGTTATGAATTATACGCGCGTGTATATGAGCAACTGCGGGGAGAATCGCTCTCCTCCTTACAACGCCATCCCTTCTCCGGCCTTAATCACCCATTCGAGCACCCGCCGATCCGTTGAGAGATGGGCATTACTCAGAGCAGAGCGCCTGCCCCTCCCCAGCACCATGGCTACAGGAATATGTACCAACAGCCCCATCACAACCGCCGAACTTCCTCCCTCTCGGCGCCCCTACTACCCGACCCTGGGCCGGGAACAACCTCGATGCCCCCCTCCTTCTTCTCCTTCCAGCAGGGCTCCGAGCGCGCGCAGAACGTGCGGTACCTCGCCGAGGCCTCGCCTCTGCTGGGCCGCTTTCGCGCCGTGCCGCCGCGGGTGGTGACCACTGGCGGTGCGAAGGGAGGTAAAGGAGGACGGCGGCAGCAGCAGCAGCATGGCCGGCCATACAATTCGCAGATGGGATCGGGACTGGGCCTGCTATCCGAGGCTGGGCCGGGGTATCGGGGCAGCGTGCATGTTGGGTATGGCGCTCTAATAGCAGCGGAAGTGGCGGCTGAGGAGGAGGCGCAGGAGGGTGGCGATGGTGACGACACAGATGAGGAGGACGGCGACGGTGATGCCGATGGCACGGCTCGGGGTTGGAGGAGTGGGACCAGACGCATCGAGAGGGGTTTGAGGCGGTTACGAGATACGTGGGTTGATCCCAAGGCGAGCGTGGTTAGGAGGGTTGTGGACGTGTGGTGGAGCCGGTGGGGGACTTTGGTGGTGCTGCCTGCGCTGTTTGCTGTGGCGTGGTGCGCCGTGCCGTTCCCCCAGTATCCGCTCGCCGACGACGACGATGGTGCACCTGGAGACCCGGAACGACCCCGACCGGGTGGCCCCAAAGCCCCCGGCCACGGCGCGGCTAGGGTGCGCGTCAACTTCTGGTTTTTCCTGTTTGTCTACTACAGCTTCTACAACCTGACGGCCTTGATATGGATCACCAAGGTGTTCAATCTTTACAGACTGAACTGGTGGCCTCAATCGCTCGGCTTCCCCGTCACCGTGTCCATTATCGCCATACTCTCGATTGCTGCGCCCATTCCCATCTACCTGATCCCCGAGACCAGGTTCCTGACCGTTCACAACACAGCATGGATTTCCTGGACCTTCCTCATCATGGCAATGCCCGTTGCTATTGCCTTTCTCATCCTAATGACAAACGAGCGCCATCTCAGCCTGCGGCACCCGCTATCTGAGACGCAGCGCATCTTCACATCGTCGTGGTGGGCCGGAGAGCCGGATAGCGCTTCGTCACGGCGCGAAGCGAGGCGACTCCATGCCGCCAGCAGCACCTTTGACCCTAGCCTGGATGTGTCCGCGATTGGGTTTGCTGATGGCCGCTATCAGCGTCCCACCCTTCCCGTCCGGCTGCGCCGGCGGTGGCTGCCCGCCAGCTTTGTTCGATTTGTCTGGTTCTGCATGGCACTGTTCATTGGCTTGCTCGCATACGTTATAGGCGAGGCCTACGCCGAAATCTACCTTCGCACGCTGCCGCATAACAACTGGGAGACGATAGTCTACGTTTACGGCTGGATAACTACCGTGCATCTGCTCGACGGTTTGACGGGATGGATCCTTGGCGGCAACGAAGGTGAGCGGGTCGGGAGCTACCCGCTGAGCTGGATCTTCAAGCTGTAGGTTCCCAAGTCCCGTCGTCGTTGTTTTTGTTTCCCTACCTCGTGCTTATCCAGATGTGCAGCTGACACATACCACAGCTATTTCATGCTCACCTACCAGACTTACGTTCGTGCCCTGTACGCACGCCTGCGCAGCCCGAGCGGGTTCATCCTTCTCCAAGTACTCTCATCAACGGGTCTCATCATCTTCACCCCCTTGCTCATGTCAGCTCCCGTCCACTGGTTTCTCACCGTCCTCGGTCTCAACGGCCTTAGCTACGGCTCATATCAAAAAATCTGCGTCCGCAACGTCTTCATCCGCTTCCTAGCCGAGAACGCGTCCATGCTGGCGTTCCTCGGCAGCGTTGTGGTCCTGCACTTCGGCGCCAATAAGGACGTCTACCCCTATTTTGCGTTTGACGGCACCGACGAGACCGAGGACTACGACTTTGGCTTGACTTTTTACGCCTCCAGTATCACATGGGCGTGCGAGCTTGCTGCCAGCTTCATCGTGGCCGGCTTGATTCGGTGGATCTACAAAGTCAGCGTCGTCACCGAAGGCAAGCTCGACTTTGCCGTTTGGCCCGAACTGCTGCCCACCGCTGTTGCCGTGATGCTGCATGTGCTGCAGAACATGCTGTTCTCAATTATTCGGCTACAGTTTCAGTAATTATAAGCGAAATATGGATCAGGGTCCCTCGACATTGTTCAGCGACCCATGCTTCAGTGGACAGCTGCTGAGGCAAAGGAATGGTCCACTCAGGGGAGAGTCTGTTAAGAGGGCCACTGCTCTGAGATATGGTGCTAGGGGCAATTCTGTCTCCTCACTACATCAGTTATCGGTTCCTTCTCGTCATGGCCCGAGTCCTGCATCACACTCCCGGTTTCCCGGTAGCAGGCAGTTGAACGCCATCCCGGTCGAATGCCCAGGGAGACCCATGAAGCGGAGGCCTGAAGCCGGGCCTCGATTTGCCAGACATTCGAGGTTGGATTTTGCTTTTCCCATTGTTGCACAAAGAATTCCGGTCTCGTATATAGGGCGGCTTCGTATGGCGCAGGATGGTTGGTTGCACGATACCCCGTTTCTTCTCATTGCATAGCGAACCCTACCTGCATAGCTTCTGGATAATTGATCATGAGAGGAGAACTTGATGCGATCCAACGTCGGTGAGTGGATTGATCAAAGCACCTAGATATGCTATACTACAATTATTATACGATATACGAAGGACATTAGTCACCTGCAATGGGCCGTTGTTGGGCAGCTCGCAATGGTCTTTTCAAGCTCGCCCATCCAAAACGCCGAATTTTGATTCGATCAGGGGAGACTTCCGTTTCTTGCAGGTTGCAGCACGGGAATTCTACGCGATCCTAATCCGGCCAGCTGCACCTTCCAGGTTGATTCTTCAAGGAAGATTCCGAGAACTGGCACGGCTACAGCGCCTTTTACAACCCGGAAGGAAGTAGTAGCACATCATGCCTAAGATTCTGTTCTGCCCTGCGCGACGGCTTCGGATTCGGGCCCGGAGCCTTTTGCCGTTTACAATCACAGAATCACTGAACCACTAAGACAACCGGACCGGTACACCGACTCTTTGCTTCCTCAAGCAGCAGCTTACTACATACAGGTGTTTAACTACTCTGGCGTCACTGTCGCCCCCACGTAAGCGGTCTGGTTTATCAGGCCCTGACCAGAGCCCTCGCCACGTGTTTGGTCCGATCAATTTTTACGGGGAATGGGCTGCTGAGATCTGATGTCTCATTATTCCTCCGGAGAGTCACCGTCACCTCGAATCCGATTTCGGATACTTGGCCGACCTTTCCTCCCGCTCACTTTCGGTTCTCTTTCTTTTCTCCAAGCCACAACTAGAGAGATCCTGACAGGGTTGTAGGAAGCGACTAAAGTCCATAGATAGATATGTCGCAGACCGTATATCGACCCAGAGATAAACAGAACAAATAGAGATGCAGAAACTAGTTAGGCCATTCGTTTCGAGCAACCACGGTAGTGGGTAATGGACTGCCAAGAAGGTGATGCAGCATGCGCTAATGCAGATGATCTGGATTCCGCCCTGTGGTTGTTGTCGACATGCGAGGACGGGATGCCGATTCCTTACGTGATTTGCCGGACTCGAATGGGCCTACTACCCGGCAGCAGGCATCATGCCTGCCTCAACATATCAATCATATGTATCCTACGATGGTCGAGTCTTGGAAGCCTGGGGGCTAAGGGCTACCTTAAGTCTGTAGGAGGGCACCACAATACAAGCTTGATACGGCAGTGTAAAGAGACTGATCGGAAGCGGTGATCGGAAGCCGGACCAAAAATCCTAGGCTGCACACCGACCGGGAATGTAGGCGGCAGCATGGTTTATTTGGGCCTCTGGATAACATCATCGGTTGATGGGAAAAGTGTTATCCGAGCGGCATCCGCACCCTGTTGGCCATCTCGCGCGGCCACAGCAGGCCACACTGTAACTTGCGACCGGTCGCAGTTTGGCCGCCAGAGGGGCAAATGGTACGCTTTCCACGCCAAAAGCGCGAAGGTGCAGATGAAGACGGGACGACGGCCTATACCTCCCGCTGACTGGCGTAAATGTCTGTTTGTCGATGCCGGTTCGGTTGGACAGCCATCGGGCCTTCTCGGTAGGCGAAATGACTACCTGGACGGAACGTCGGCGGATCGGAAAGCACCGGTGTTCCGGAAAGCTCGGTCGAGAGCCGACTTGAGCCGGGAGTCGAGGGCATGGCGATTCCATGAGAATTAAGGAAGCTTGGAAAGTACCTTGCGTGAAAACGAGCTGGCACAGGCTTGGTTTCTGGTAGACGTATGCCGCCGCTGTGCGGGTGAATCTAGGTCAAGCATGATCAGATGGCGGTCAAGCTCCCTCCCCGTCGCTGGAGGCTTTTCATTGGATCTCGTCTTGTTCCAACAAAATGACCGCTCAGGCACACCATCCCGCGTGGTTGTGAGAAGCTTGCGAACAAGACCAATATGACAAGCCGAGATCAGCCTCTTCGGCTGCACGGGTTACTGTGTAGTGCAATACGGACACGGCCATCTCCGAGGGTTCTAGAGCCGGAGGTTAGAGTCCAATCACCGGGTACAATCAAGCCGGCACTGGCGGGCCCCTGGGCGACCCGAAGTGAGTGAAAACGGGAGCGGGCCGGCCGAGGTGGTACGCCGCTGCGACTTCATTCATGCGGGCACGAGCCCGGATTGAGGAGTCAGCATGCTCGGTTGATGCGCTAGCGTTTGATTTGGTCAGCCCAGCTATCTATCAAATGGCGGATGATGGGTGATGAGTGAGAGGAGCCGTGGGGGTGTGAAGCGGCAATTGCCAAGTTAATGAGGTGGTGCTTGATGGTGGCGTGATTGGGGAATGGGGAGAAAAGCTGGCCGAACAGAGGAGGCTGAGATTGCCCCGCAAATTGAACTCCTCGCCAAGATAGGGCAGCGCCATCACGCCTTGACCGACCACCTTCTTGGCGATTTCTATCCTGCTGGCTTTTCACTCCGGAGGATGTTGCCAGCGAGCGTTGCCTACTTGTACATCCTTCCTTCCTTCCGCCCGCAAGGTGTTCTTGAAGGTCTTCGACGAAGAGACGCCGCTGCTCCGGCGATACGAGTGGAACCGGCTCCAAACCACCAGGAAAGGACTTGCTCGGTGATCCCGAAGTTGTCAACTCTCTTGTAATCAGCTGTTTGTGAGGCACTGGGTATTTAGATACATCGCTAGCTCCGTAGATAAGCCACCATCGACTCATCAAGTTCTGCTCCACCTGCAGTCCCCAATCAGCGCATCAATGTTAATGGGAGTGTCTGGGACCTCTGGGCATAGAGAGATTCGTGTGGATGTGATAGCTGGATGAGTCGAAGCAGAGAAAGAAATGAAGTTCCTCGGGAGAAGGAGCCAGTGGGGTGCCAACCGGCTTCCATGTGCATGCAGTGCTCCCCCAGCTTGGATGCTCGGCGGCGGTAGCAGCTAAGCCAAATAAGCAATCAGAGTTGTTTCTGGCTGTGAGGTCTTCTCGTGCTTGTGCGGTGGTGGTCGTGGTTAAGGGAGGGTGCCTGCCCGTTAACCAACTTGTGCAGTGGGTACGAAGTATCGGTTGATGGGAAAAGACGAAGTTGATGTTTCCCTGCGCTAGGTAGGTACAGTACAGTACCTCTGTTAATTACCTCTGTACTGTACTGTACATAAGGTACCTTTAGCTTCCAAGGTTGTTTCCAGTATGTTAGAGGGACGTACCGTGCATACTGCGTACCTTAGCAGACTGAATTATCCAGGTTGTGCAAGTCGGTCAGTATGGACTGCACCGTAGCTTCACACCTTCACCCCACCTTCGCATCCCACTAGGCAAAAATCTGTTCTACACTGCTCAGCTCTTAACGTCTTTTTGGCGTGAAACTGGACTTCTCTCAGCAGAAAGATAGATAAGATAGGACACACTAAGGGCGGGGGAGTTGTTATCCAGGAAAGGAAGCTCGGTATCGCAGGGGAAGACCTCCCGCTTCCACTTGGGGAACACCTCAACTTTATTGAGCACATTGCCAGTTCTCAATGCTAGGTGAGAGGTTATTTTTACAAGGTTTTTTATTTCCATATTTTCATTCTTCTTTTTCTTCACCGACTCCACTGGGGGTTTAGTAGGATCCCCCCTTTCTGACTCCTTCCACGCCGGGAGGGGGCCACCTCAGGGTTGCTCTTTTCGCCGTCTGGCAGATTTCATGGCAGGGTGTCCAATTCGCTCGTTTGTCTCTTTTGCACCGCTTACTGACGCCCCAAGCCTTCCGTGCTGCACACCCTGTTGGTAGCAATTTTATTGCTCTTTAGACACGAGATTCTGCTGGCCCTTCCCACCTCTCCTTCCTTTCCCTCCTTTTCTTTTCTTCACCATGAGTGCTTCTGCAGACCCTTCTCAATCTCTGGCGTCGTCCAGCAAAGACCAGACAGCTCTGACCTCAGTCGAAGCCGCCACTCTGGCTAGCAGCACTGTTATTAGCGACCCCAACTCCGCCACGTCCTCCAGCGATGCCTCGGGACGACAGCCCTCCGCCGCCGCCGCCGGTGCCGCCGAACTCGCCCGTACAAAGATAACTCTGCTCGGTGCGCTAAAGCACTTCCCCGACTTCCCGATTCCCGGCATCAAGTTCATCGACATTCTGCCTCTATTCCAAGACGTGACCACCCATGCGGCCCTGCTGCGTGCCCTCGAGCTTCAAGTGCTCGAGTTTGGCAGCGACGCAAAGCCAGACGTGATAGTGGGGCTGGACGCCCGAGGTTTTCTCTTTGGGCCCTCGCTCGCACTGCGACTCAATGCGAGCTTCGTGCCCGTCCGCAAGAAGGGCAAGATGCCGGGCCCCTGCGTGACGGCTGCCTACGAGAAGGAATACGGAACCGACTACTTTCAAATGCAAGAGGGCGCTGTGAAGCCTGGCCAGAAGGTGCTTGTGGTGGATGACATTATCGCTACTGGTGAGTCCTCACCCAGCCCCTCCATCGCACTTAAACCCCACCAATCACCAAAACAAAAACCCCCCGGTCAAAGCCGGGAGGATCATCTCATGCGTGGAACCCACCTCACTCCATGGGTCTCATTGTTTTCAATATTTGTGCCTTTTTCATTATCTCACGTTTATATGAGTCGGATTCCAAGTTTTCAACCTCCTAAAATGCGACCTTGGCGGAGCATCCTGATTTGTGCGCAGTCAGCACTAACATACCATTCTTAGGTGGCTCCGCGGCTGCTGCCGGATCGCTCGTCAAGCAGCTCGGAGGTGAACTGATTGGATATCTCTTCATCCTGGAGATTCCTGTCCTCAATGGGCGCTCCAAGCTCGAGGGCGTTCCAACGGTCACACTCCTTGAGACGAACGAGTGAAATGAAGGCCGACATCGGCCGACTCACCTTCCAAATCCGCTTTTCTACTACATGCTTACGCACCCACACAAGAGCCTGGATTAATGTCGGCGGATGAGAAAACGCCGGGCTTGGGTGGGATTGGCTTCGCACATTAATCTTCTGCCCCATCAATGATCTGATTGAATTGGGTGTTTTTCCTCCCGGTAATGAAACCAAAGGGATGAAGGTGGATTGTGATTCTGCACTACCAGGCGTTGGGGTCTTGAAAAGCTCAGGCGGTGAATATCCCGGATTCGGTCGAGTCGTTGGAACTACTGTGCTGCATGATAGACTTGGGACTGTCCCTGGAATGTGTGTTGGTAGGTCTCCGATAGCGGCAAGGCCTCAGGAGGGTAATCAGACACGCAACCCATTCACCATTGCCTATTAAGGGAGGGCAGAGACTCGTAGCGTGATACAGAGCTCCTCTTATGACGATCGTTGACTGCCTAACCCGCTGAACAAATCACAACGATCCACACCCGAGCAATCATCCGTTGACCCTACAACAGTACACATACTTGCACCCCTAGCTGTTGATGGAAGAATCGCGTGAATCGAGTGACGTCCCTAGGGTGAAGTGGTGGTCATCGCGGGAAAGGAGAAGCATGTAAAAGGTACGGCTGGGATACCACGAAAGCATATATACAGCTCTATGCCATATCCGCCATATCAGAAACCAGACGCTGTTAAGGATTTGATACCCAACATCTTCAAGCTCGCTCACGCAACCATTCTCATGCCATACAGTCGTTCATCAACCATGTGTATATACAGTTGAAGGAAAGTATAGCACAGAAAAGACGAACGAAAGATATCACATATCCACGCCCCCGTCCCCCTCGTCGACGATTATATTCCTCACCCTTACGCCCTGACTCTCAATGAAATACCTCCTCATAACCCCAACTCTGCTCGCCATCCTCAACTGATGGTACGCCACCTCCCCACCGCCAACCATGACCATGGCGATCGGATTTCTGCGCTGAATGCCCCCAGGGGTACGCTGGACCTCGTCCAGGAGCGGCCTGACCAGCCCCTGACCGCCGCCGCCATTCTCGTCTTCCTCATCATCCGACACAATCACCACAAGCTGAAGCGCCGTTGGGGACGGCGCATACGCGGGAATGTTGGCCAGCTTGGTCGAGAAATTGCACCCGCCACGCCGGATGACGATGACCTGGTGATCGCGGGGAGCCGATTCCGGGATGGGGCCGGAGCAGGCGTCACCGGCCGCGTAAACGGTAGACCAGGGGAAGATGCCCTCGGGGACGGGGCCAAAGGCAGGTATGCGCGCCCCTGCGGGAACACTCGCAGGTGGGAGCGGCGCAGCGCCAATGCCGGTGGGTGTGACGGCGGTCTGGTTGATAACAAGATTGAAAGGGAAGGAGGAGGACCCAGTGGCCGACCCGGGAAGTGGGGTGGGCGAGTTGGGAAGCTGGATATCGAGGGATGCGGCCATGCGAGAGAACAGGGATTTTACCAGGGATCCAAGCTCCGTGAGGATGGCTGAACTGTCTGCATCTTCAATAGGCTCGAATTGCGCTGCTTGCTCGTCATTTGTTGTGTTATCATTGTCGAGCAGGTCGACGTGGTGTAAGTGTTGGAGCTTCACGACCACCGGGTCTCGGACAAGGTTGAACCTGGGGTCCGAGATGTCACCGAGGATGGATCGGTCAAGGACAACAGACTCATCCCGGCCTAGACTGACGCCATTGACTTTGCTGACCCGCCATTCACGCTCCTCGTTATCATCGAGGTGCATCGTAATCTTTAAGCCGGACAGACTGGATACGCGAATGCGGTCCACGCTCAGACGTTCCATGTTTTGATTCGCAATCATGAAGTTGAATGCGCTGCCTCCAACTACTTGCTGTGTATTAGACGCAAATTCTAGCGTGAGTTCGAGTGGTTGATAGACCTTGGCACAGGTCCCGTTGCTAGGAAGCAACTCCGGCGGCAATGTCCACGGGAAAAGGGTGAAGTTGGACTTGGCCATGTGCTGGCCAGACACTTGCCCGCCATCAAGACTGTGGCGCGAAGCGGAAAGTAAATGCAAGTCCAACATTCGTGCAGCATGGTAGATGTCATTCCTGGCAGCCACAACCGAACCAGACAGCGGGGTAGGAGCTGGTTGCGGTGGGCATGAGTTCGTAAAGCCATCATCGTGGTACACGGTAAGATCCCTGCGGCTGGGCTTCGGCTGCCGAGCTCTTTCCGTGGACCTAGGCTTAGGGATGATAAGGGGGTGACCTTCTGTGGTAAATACGTAGGGAGCATCCATTGTGTTTAGCGGATGTCGGTCATCGAATAGCAGATACATGTACTTGGCCGTTTCCCCGAGAAAGAAACTTTCCATGCGATCGCTCTTCTCTCCGTCCAAGACGTTCTGGAGCCCTGCCCAGCCACAAGGAGTCCAACACCGCCTGGTGATGTCGCGGAGCACCATCTCGCCAACGTAGAGATACCAAGGATCCTTCGTGGCGCGGTATAGGTGGTACGTCGACTCTATGAACTCGGGTCGCAGCGGCCACCAGCCAAGGCCGCCCTCGACCGTTTTGTCCCGAATCGACCAGCGTTCAGGAAGCGCTGCATAGCGTGTCCAGATCGCAGTGTAAAGCAGGTTCGTTTCGATGGCTTCGTCGAGCTCGCCAGCAAGGACGAGCAGGCCAGAATAATAGGCGCCCAGGCTATCAACCCAGTTCGATGCCAGAGAGCCCGTCCATAAGTTGACATTCTCGTAGTGAGGATGATCTCGCTCGCTGTAGAGATGGCGCTTGATCGCAGCGTGTGCATGGTGCCAGGCCTCTAGGAATGCGTCGGGAGAATTCTCGGCATCGCTTAGCGGAGGAAAAAGCGAGTTCGGATCGAGCCATTCACCTTGGTGGTCCGGCGGCAGAATTGTGCGATTGGGAAGCTCGTGGCCGGAGAGCAGAATGTGTGACTTGAGAGCATACTCAAAGAAACTGTCAGCGCCGGCACCGATTACCGCAAAGGGCCCTATCCAGTGGCCCTGTTCGGCATCCACCCCTGCGCCGATGAGGCCGATCTGGCTCTTTCTGTACCAGACAGCCCAGAATGCTCGCTTGGCCAATTGCTCGAACCGGGCGTCGCCTGTTAGACGACTGAGAACGGTAAACTCGAGAACAAGCGACCCGGCTCCTGCGCTGCATGTTTCAGTAATCTCGGGGGGTCCTTCTGCGGTGCCCGCCGGAGAAGCCTCGCCATGCAGGGGCGAATTGGTATAGAATGGAATGCCATGGCGCAGATTTACCCGCGGATACGGCATGCCAGTCTTGGTGTAGAAGGCAGGTAGAAGCCTCTGTGCCAGGTCGTGGGCAAGCCTCAGCAGCTGGCCATCGTACTTCAGCCCGTTTGGCCACAGGATGGGGCGTGGGTTGAGGAGGTCATCGTCGGGACGGCGTGCATCATAGCCAGTGATGGGCAGCGCGCCAATGGCAAAGAGATGGGCGCTCAGCAGCCCCCCGACGCCGCGAATTACCGTCTCAAACACCTGAACCTTGCTATCGACATCAAAACCGCGAGCGCGCAGACCCGCCCCCGTGGGGCCCGGACGCCCATCCCCATAGTGTTCAACCAGGGCAGCCACACCATTCTGAAAGTCTCTCAGCGCTTTCGGGCCGGTATCTCGGTCATCTGGTGGCGCGGACGCAAGGATAGCCAAGGTCGAGAGACTGTCGATAAGGGTGAGGGAGTAGTTGCCTAGCACATCGTTGAGCTCGACGTTTCGGGGATTCTTGGCATCTCTGGTGAGGGGAGTACAAGACACCGGACGGAGCTAGACTATGAGCGTTATTATCTCGAGGCGCACAGGCATGAACACAGTAGAGTAACAGCGCATACCTCATCCTCTGGAAATGCAATCTTCATGTAATTGTCGAAACCGTGATAGAACATATCGACGGTTTCCTGCCGGAGCTCCCTCACGCGACCCGGTCGCATGGCCGTGGCGGTGGGCCAGGAGACCAAGACGAACGTGAGGAGCATCCATGACAGCAAGCTCCAGCAAGACCAGGCGCCAGATCGAACAGGCAGTGGCTTGAGTCTGGTGGGCTCGTGTGGGCTGGAATGGGAGCCACAGACGGCCCCAACGGGCGGCGGTCCATGCCTGTAGGGCATTACCTACGAGGGGAAAGACGAGGCCACATGTGTGTGCTGAATTTGGTTGCAACCGAGACGAATGGCCTTCAAGTCGCCGCAGTTCTGTCTAGCAGTGCAATGTCGCTGGAAGGGTGCAGCTGGCAAGCACCACCGCTTCGTTGGATTCTTGAGGAGGTTGCGACCTGCGATGCTGTCAACTTCAAGGGACCCACCTCCTCGAGGCTTGGCACCGGCAATAGCCAAGCTGTACGGAGTATTCGTACGTACCTACGTATCGTTAGCGTCTTCCTACATCGTTACCATAATTACGAATATTGATTGTAGTACGGATAGGTATAAGTGAGCAATTACACAACGTCAGCCAATTCCTCGCCGCTGTTTTATCCTCCAAGACTGAGGCCAGTGTATGTAGGGAATGCGCGCTTCACGCCCAACAGGCGCGATGCGATAATCAATTAGACGCTCGGCTATCGCTACCCAGGACTAAGCTTACAGTCTCGACAGTATAGGACGAATCTACTTTACAGTACTTTACAGTACTGTACTCTACTGTACAATACATACAATACCTACCGTACCTTACCTTATCTACCTTAGCTAACCTGACATTGTCGTCTCTAGCCGCGGTCAACTCCGTGCCGATCGGCCCGTCCTTGATCGATCTCAAAATCTCGTGCATTGTATACAGTATCTCAATATGTGGACCGCTATCTGTCTGCTCGACAAATGAGTGGTACTGGAAGTCTCGGTGACATGGAGAGGGATACGTGCATCAGGGCCAACGGCCAACGGGTGCCTGACTTTGCACTCCCCAATCTAGATCTCGAGTCTCCAATTCAAAACCGCCAGGGATGAAGCAACAGAGATGTGCCGTCCCTACCCGCTCATTGTTTTCGCAATCCAACTCCCCATGACATTTGCCGCCAACCTTGCTGTACGACCCTTCAAGCACACCATCACAACACCACTCGTTTGTTTGGCGGTTTCATAACCAAAGAAACAAATGACTATGTTTCGCGTCATCAGTCCCAAGTCAAATTCTCCATAGGCAGGGTCACGGCACGGCTGGCCATGATTGAGAAGACACAAACAACGTTAGCAACGGCCAACGGAGCAACGGTGAAAAAGGACTGATGTCCGGAAGGTCCGATGACCGCGGCCCGATGGTATCGTGACCGACCGCGGCAGGGCCGGCGCGTGCTTCCCCCGGGCCGGTTGGTAGTAACTACCAACAGGCTGAACGGGCGAAGTCCACGGCTATACGGGTAGTGTAGCGTGTAAGAGGTAATTACCTGGTACATACGCTTGAGTGATCAACCGCCATGCTGTAGCCTCCATACGGCTAGCTGTAGCGGACTCGGAATCAACCATGCCGCAGTTGCGCAGTCCGTACTGTACAATACCTAGCAACCTGTACGGTATTGTACATACAATACATCGCCTTGGAAACTTGAAAAGAAGTAGAGAACTTGCACAAGTTCCTTGCGGCCAGGCGGCCTTCGCAAACCGAGACAGTCCTTATGGATTGGGCCTATTCGTATATTCCGGGTCGGCTTTTGGTAGGATTGAAGCATCAGGTATGCAACGTTACGGTGCTGTGTCTGGTGTAGAGTACATACATACATACAGCACGTATGTAATAGGTATGTACTGTACATACAGCTCAATACACTTCCGATACATACCAAGAAAACATACAACCTTTCTTAGGTCTGATGGGAAGTCGAAGACCGTAACCTACCCCAACCATAATATATCCCGATCATGAACGGATTACGAAACGGGAGAAACCAGAGGGTTTGCTCGTCACGAGCCTCAAAGTTTGTTGCAATCAACATCAACAACATAAAGAGCAGGTAGCAGTTTACACTCCGTACCCCCCCACCCGGTTTCCAGTTACGCTCCCCGATCACCACAGCAAACCACCAACTGCACCTGCATCTGCACCTCCTGTCCGGCAGTTGAGCAGTTAGCCAGTTTCACCAGGTATGCCATGACATGAGATTCCAGCATCGGAATGCAAACCAAGAACATAACCTCGCTGGACGGCCGAGGTGTGCGAGAGGACAACTCAAAGAACGTTTGCCCCCAACTTGTTGTAGGTAGAATCTACACAGTAGAATCCGTTTCACTGGACCGACATGGCCAGTCTGTTGGACCCCGGGCAATCTTGGCTTCCGTGTGGGCGCATCGGCAAGCCGGGCCGGGCCAGGCACCCTACCAGCCCCAACCCGCATGACCGAGAAGGTCACTGGATCTGGCACGTGTTTACCTGTATCTCATGCGTACTCAACACCACTCCCTTACCTTCGGCTTCCGTGAGGCGGACAATCTATAAAACTCTGAAGTCGCGAGAGTGTGAAAGGTAAATGCAGAATGTAAATGATCAGATCAAGGGGATTCTAGCAGAATCAAATTCAACCGTGTTACTACCAACAGCTTTCACTTAGCGTCCCAGCTCTATTGCTCCATCTCTGTTATCTATATTCTTGTTTACAGTTTTGAGGTGACTCGGGACGGGGACACAAATTGATATGCAACGGTTGATGACTTCACCGGTAGCCTGGAACCTGCTGCGGAGGGGAAAAACCCCTGACGGCAAGAGACACAGCCCAGGCCCGCCTTGGTGATCCTTCGTGTGCGGCGTGGGTTCTCACCACTCGACACTGTTGCAACTAGCTTACAATAGCGCCGCCACGAGGGAATACAAATTTAGTAAAGAAACCGAGCGGTTTGTCTCCGTAACGCCGAATGTCCTCTCATACCTGACAGACTGCCAAATGCGACTGAGGCTCCTCCTTCGTGAAACTTGCAGCCCCATCTCTTCCAGGATCGTAGGCTAAGGCGGGCTGAGTCTGGCATCGCTCTCCATTTGGATCACTCCACTGGAAATAACGCGATTCATGAATATGGACAGGTTCAACGATTCCTACATGCGGCCTGACTCGGGCCTTGCATCTCGGTGCTTCATTACACAGTAGATCTGCTGTGCCACTCAGGCACCCGTACCTGTGTTTCGCTTGCATCGTCGCCAAGAACGGGGACTTCAGGAACCAAGTCTACGTACATATAAGTCTATGTTTGCGTTTGGTCAATGGTATACGCCAAAAAGAGGGCGCAAAGGCGTGAATAGAAAGGCATTGCCGAGGCATATATACTGAGATTCCAATCCTCGATGGCCACCGATATATACGTTGCCTCGCCAACACAAGAAAAGAAAGGCGAAAAGGTATCTGAATCCTGCTTTGCCGCCCATAAGCCGTTTGAGTAGATCCCATCGAAATTTCAAGTCCGAAACACCGTGTCCAAACCACCCTTGCCCTAGTAGACAAATCCGCCCATGACAGTGTAAACGAGAGCAAGGAAGGAGAAAGCGTGAAACGGGCGTAGAAGAACCATCTTGCGTGAGCAAAGGCCACACCCTTCTTTAGTCTTTGCTTAGATAAGTCTTGGAAATCCAAAACAAGAAAAACGAGGAAACCGAACAATGATGACTGATGCCGGTACAATATTACCGCCCCAAAATCGCCTGTTGTCTGGGCCGTGCCACCTCACTGCGTGGCATATGGTTGAGCTTGTTGCTGCATCAATTGCTCGCAGGCTTGCCGTGCAACTCTTTCGCTCCGCTGTTGGTTGAGTTCTCGTCCACCAGAAGCTTTGGATGCCTCTTCATCGTATGTGAGCTCCATGTTTTCGGGGCTGAGACTGCCCTCAGGCTCCGTTTTAACCTGCTTGTTGAAGATCTGATCGAGGTATTCGTTCTCCTGTTCCGAGGTAAAAGTCGGGGCAATGCTCGCGTCGTCGGGCATCATGTCATAGGGGCCCTGACGCCCCGTACCTGCCACTTGCTGGGCGTGGCCTTGAAAGGGGTGATGGAGCCCAAGCCCGTTTGACCAGTCGGCCAAGTGCTGTGGCCCGCCGTTATGCGGACTTGCCCGTCTCCGTGCCAGCTTGTTTTTGCGTCGCCGAATACCTGTCTTCTCGTCGATGGTGGGCTCTTCCAAGCCCATTTTGATAAGCATGGCCTCAATGTGCTGAGGCTTCCAATCCCAAACGCGACAGCCTCCGTTCTCTTTCATGCGGGCGATGATAAGCTGGTATCTTTTCTCCTCGTAGTACTGAAAGGCCTCTTGAAGTCGTTGTTTCTGTGGGCCGCCAGGGTCAGTAAAACAGCAAACATGAAAGGAAACGGAACTGGATGGGACGTCTTTACCTCTTTTTCAGGCCACACCCCGAACTTGGCCACGGCACGGGAGACCTTCATTTGCAGAGCCGCTTTTTCCCAGTTACCCTGATGCTTCTCTGAGTACTTTGCTTTCATCTCTTCCCACATTCCTTTGCCCTTTTCTGAGAGGAACTCTTTCCGAAGCTGGAAAAGGTATTTGTCGTCCTCGGGTGCGTTCTCGGCAAGTGTGAGTTCTTCTCCGTCGTCTTCCGGGAGGTTGCCATTGGTCTGCCCTTCCGAACCAATATGAGGAGTTGCCTTGGGAGTCCGCGACGCCTTTCGTGACGGCGAGGGCTTCTTGCGCGGCTGAGGTCTCCTGCCGGGGCTGAGCACAGCATGGGATGGATAACCGTTGAGAAGCACCGAGGGATCACGAAGGTCCTCAATACCGCCAACCCGCGGCGTCGTCTGCATTCTGAACTGGGACGGGTGAGGTTGGGCTAGGACAGGCGCATGCCCATCTGAGGGCACGCGGTGATGCATATGAGGCGTGCCAACCGGAACCTGTTGCTGACCAAGGAATGCGCCAGGAGGAGCAACGTCGACTGCAAATGCATGGGGGTAGTCGTGAAACGAATGGTGTGTGACTTCACCGTCAGGTGCCCCTGAGACGGTAAAATGGCCGAGATAGGGGTCAATTGGCGGCATGTCGTTCTTGGGCGACGAAGGCTGGTTACCGCTGCCCGGCGGAGTATGCGCCATGTAGCCCGTCATGTCAAAGGATCCTGCCTCGGTGGCTGCGGGGTGTACCGTCATCGGGGAGGAGCCCTGACTACTGGTATTCACGTCGTAGCTGCTATAGTACCTTGTTTGCGCTGAGCTTCGCGAGACAGGGCAAGCCTGAGAAGAGTTGAAACTCCGCATGGACTTAGTCGGAGGCCTATTCTGTAGAGGAGGACTGCCCGCGCTCGACACTGGCGTTAAAAGCGTTGAGTCGGCAGCGGCAGGATAGTTAAACGAGGACACTCCAGAAACCTGTAACCGCCATCCATGGTGAGCCACTGGAGAGATAGGGACAAGTGGGTCAGGTGAGGTTCGCTGATGACATACTGCACTGTAGGGATCGAGTCCTGAGGACGAGTAGGAGACTGATGAGGGGCCCGTAGAGCAGCCGTCAACAGAACCTTGATCAGAATTGTGCGCGGCACGCGTAAGATATTGAGTAGTGGTCATGTCGACGTCGATATGGAGGCGTTTGAGTGTCTTTCTGGGAGACACGCTTCCGGCACTGGAGTTGTCGGTGTCGGACTCGGCACCCAGCTTGTCGCAGTCAAGGAAGTCCTCGACCAGCGGTGATTCAACCTGTTCCTGTCGGTCTGTCTCCATTGTTCAGCTATGCTCTCTGCCCTCACAATTTCTCACAGTTGTAACAGAAGATACAAAAGCAAATAAAACACAAGGGAAAAAGGCTGTGATCCCAGACTTGGCCCTACAAGCAAGGGAATTGTCTGCTTTTGCATCATGAAGCAATAGCCAAGGGCAGGTATGAATGACGGGAGATATCTCTAACCTTTTAAGACTTGGACAGTGCCTGACGCTAAGCAGTCTGAGTGTGGCCCGGTAGTGCGGCAGGATGCGGCGTTGGAGGAAAGGGAAGAGGAGCTACCCAGACATGAGACAGAAGGAGGCTCACCTGGGTAGGCGATGCTGGGGACTTGAGCTATCTATGTACAACGGTGGGAAGGAGCTTCCAAAGAGGAAAGAGTGGGGATCTGAAGGAAGGTGCCTACCTGGTCAAGGTAGTAGGGAGGGCAGGGGAGTACAATGCACTAGCTGTGGGAATGACCGGGGTCCCATCCACCTTATTCTTTGCTCTCTCATGAGGTCTGGATGGAACGGGCGGTGCCATTCCCGGGGTATGCAGTCGATGTACTTGCGCCCCGGGGTTGGGTGTGCTGTACCGGTACTTTGTGAAAGGCACCCCCATTAGACTGCCATCTTAGGCGCTGACTGTCCAGGGACTGTGCATTCGCGACCTCGCCGGGCATGACAAAAGCCAGATTCTCAACCCAGTTGGAACATGGGCGACGAGACTTCTCTGGATGCCCTTCTTTGATGGGGCTTAGTTGTATGCGGCCGGTTATGGCGGCCTAGCTTTCGTCCCAAGCTTCGTGGAAACGGGGAAGACCGACCACATAACGGCTCATATCAGGCGCTATTGCCCAAGCCTCGAGGCATTCCACTCTAGAGGCCATGGACGAGGGGCTGCGGGAATAGTCTGCGTGGCAGGACTCTACGGAAACCGATTAGGACGTCACTAAGGACCTGCCGCAATTTTGTGGCATCGCTAAACGAGAAAAGCGATAGGTATAGGGCTGCCGCCGCGGCCGACAATGGGGTTGACATCAATCTCAAGCAAGAGTAAGACCTAAATTAGTGCAGGTCAAGAACGTTGTAATATCTCCTCAATCAGGCAGCCCTCGGCACCGCGAAAAGACTGAGGGCGGCGACAGAGTGGGCACAGCATTTTGAAAAGATGGGTGCAAAATGTGTACTCGGATTGTGAGGGCGGCACGCGGGAACGATTTGCATAGCACCCCTGCACTACTCAACTTCACCCTGCATGGGTCGCTGCACAACGCATGCATATGGTACAGTACTGTACTGTAGACGGTAACAGTACAGGCAGGATCGATACTAGTACCGTATTCTGGAGCCCTGAGCGGTTTGTACTGTGTTTCTTCTCCTTACTGTGCAGTCTGCAAATCGGTTATCGACGAGGCGAGTCCTGGGGAGGCAAAGCCTCTGTTCGCGCGCCACTGCGGGAGCTTCCATCTTGCGATAGCCGCCGTCGATTTCTTGTTGGTTGTGTTGGTCCACTTGAGCGCGGATAGACGCTTGTGGTGTCCTCCGCCCGGGCAGATCCTGATCGTGCACGGTTGCCGACCGTTTAAGGTTTGAGATGGGGCTAACATACTCCGTACATTTGTAAATACAGATTCATGTGATGGGCTTTTATCCGTTGAGGGCCAGGACATAGGAATAAACTGGGTCTTAGAATGTACAGTACTGTAGTAGGTAGTTATGGCGGGCGGTAAAGTCCCCCGTCAACACAGCTACTGTAGCGTATCTCGGGCTTCTGCTTCCCATCTCCATTCTGTGACCCCAAAGGGTCGGCCAGGCGGATCGGCCGATCGATGAAGATTGCTGCAGGGCAGTCGGAGTCTCGGCGATAGGGAGGTTCGAGTGGGAAACAAATGTGCCGAAGAACGATTGGTTGTTCTGTATCGGGAAATAGTGTGTAGAGAAGGAATATATTAGTCAGAACGATCATGATTCAAGAGTACTTACATAGAGGCTGTGTAGTCGGCGAGAGATTAACGTTAACGTAAGGTGCCTTAAGGCGAGCTGCACTCGCTTAAAATGCAGACACGACCTGATGCTACGGAGCGGGATCGGCTGGGCAAATGAAGGGTCAAGACGCGTATGGCTCCCTCCATTGCTCTGCAGGCAGATACTCCGCTCTTTCAGTGTGGTGCTGCGCAAGTATACGCATCACCGGTGCGGTCAGAGCCCTGATTAAGGGAATTAATACTGTACAAAGCGTAACCTACCTTACAGCCTCGGGATGTTGCGTGTGGTTTTCGCAGATGATGGGGCCACTGCAGCCAATCATGAAAAAGACCATGCAGGGGCCATAGCTTTCTGCCTGATTGGATTTTGCTGGTGCCCGCTGGTTGCCCGCTGGTGCCCGCCGCAGCTGCAATGACACTCCTCCTGGAATTGGACTCTCCTACCTGATTGACGACTCTCATTATCTTACCGCACTGCACTGTCGCTGCATCTGGTGCAACCCGCAGCACATGGATATTTGGCACCATTGCCTCTGCCGGAAAATGCTGATTGGGGTGCGTACCCCTCGCAACGGTTTGGATAATCTTGCTGGTTTTCAAGTATCCATGGATGTACTGTACATACATATCGCAGGCCTACTCTGGTGAGTCCTTGGCAAATCTCATCTTGCAACGCCAGATCTAGTCAGATTCCTTTCACCTTGCGATACTCTAAAAACAGATTTGCCTTGTTTCGAAACGTGCCCCCCCGAGGGTGGCACAGGCCTTCTTGGGGACAATGGTGGGAGCCCGCTTTCGAGTTTTGGGGGCCACAAGACGAGGGGTGCCATGGTGGGGACTGGGCAGACGCGGGGTGGAGGAAGGGGCCGGTTTAATCCTATTGGCTTCCAAACTGTCGGGTACGCTAACGACGGAACGCGGGATGTTTATGCGGTCAATCAGTTAGGAAATACCGGTAAGCTAACAGACAAACCCCCCAAAAAGTAAGGCGAACAGCTGGGGATAGCCCAACTAAACTCATCGAATTTCCGTGCCATCCATCCAAGAGCGCGCTTATCATGCACCGTGATTGGTCTTTGAAGAAAGCGCGACCAACAAAGTTCAGCAAGAAGCGCCCGTATACGCCCCAGTAAATGTGGTGCTAATGCCCGAATATCTAGGTAATACGTTTCTAATATCCCGCAGATCCCATGCCTTGCTGTCACCGAGAGTAGCAGGTGCAATCAACTCTGCTCCTTGTATGAGTCAACCATCTACCTGCATTGTGTCCATCAAGCCCGAGAGGTTTGCCCTTGGAAAGTCAACCAAATGGTTTCGATGGCTCTGAGAATTTGAGTCGTATCAGACATGCGCCCGAGGTGCCAGCCGATGGCAGGGCAACCTGTGATTCCGCCAATCATTAGCTCCAGTCGCTCGTGAAAAATTCACACCTTCTGCCCAGCATCGTGATTACAGCAACGGTTCGGATCCAAAGACCTGATGACTCAAGCTTGGTCTAATTCACTCGGTGATGTCGTTCCGTCGTTCCAGCACTCACTTGCTTTGACAACTAATTACAACAACAAATGGCACGACCTCGAGGTTCAGGCGGCAATTTCCATAGTCTTTTTGTGGTGAGGATATATCCTCTTTCCCTTGCCATATATTAGTAACGAGCCTACCGTCACAGTCAGACATGTGCAGGTTATATCGGGCCCTTTATACAACAGGGCCATCATGTTTTGACCAGCCGCTTGCAAGCAACGTTGCGACTGGGATCTGGGGAGTTCCTTCCCATCGTCCGCAATATCGGCGTCCATTGTCAACGGCAGGGCAACTTCGCACAGCTTCGGGCTTCATACAACTAGCTCACATCCCCGACGTCGCATTTACTGCGAAAGTACGACCTCGGCTGTGCTCTTTGTGACCCATAAGGGCGCGTATAGATTGCCATCGCGAACCCGGTGGTCTGGGACGCTACCCTCCCTACCTAGTCGGGCTGCTCCTGAAGCAAGGAACGTCTCAAGCGCACAGCCAAGTACGTGTACAATCCCCCGTTCATCTTCTCATCGCCTACCTTGGCAGATTTGACCCCGCATCGGCCCGTCTTTTGCACATCTATTATCGCATGATGTGGGCGAAAACACCGGTTTATAGTGAAAGTCTAGGGTACAGTATCGCACATTCACTCTAGATTCGGCAGCCCGATCACTCCACAAGACATCCCTCCCCGGTCGCTGATATCTCAATACACTAAAATGGTTAGTGGAGTCCGGACCGTTCCTTGTCAGGCTAGACGCCCGACTCGATCGATATCGGGCGCCGCCGGGGAAGCGGCTTCCGCGCTCCGTAATTCGTCGAACCAAGGGCCGGCCTGTGCTGTCGCTGCGGGTTTTCTCCACCACGGCACCTCTTCCGCAAGCATCGTCCATGATGGACCCCGACCAATGCGCCCATGGCGTGTGCAGTCGTTCGCGGCGGCGGTGTAACCAGGACAAGCTGATCACTGGTTAAGGTTGTGCAGCGCCGCCATTTCCGTCCAATCGTGCGGAGGCAGCTTGGTGCCACGTGTGGTGACACCAGATAGTACTTCGTACGACATGGTTACATTCACAATACAACACATTGACACACGGCACTCGCAAGGTGCACAAGATGAACAAGAAGATGGGCTCGATCATTGCATCGGCGGCCGCCATAAGCTGACGGTGATGCCGAGACTTTTGCTAGAAGAACCTCACCTCCTCGTGGGTGTCCTATCGTCATCCTCCTTGTCTTCTTGCTCATGAGGTCGGGACAGGGAAAGATAGGATAGACGGGGAAGATGACAATGGGGGCTGCTGTGCGCCTCTCGATCTTCCATGCCTTCTTGCCAGGAGCAACTGTTTGCCCGTTCTCGCCGTTCTCGAGTGAGAATTGGAAATCGGCGACCTTTTCTAGACGTATGTATTCAAAAGGTTGAACTTACGATCTCCGTAATGATCGTGTAAATGTTGAAATTACGAAATTATCGAACGAATCTGTAATCAAAGTGGTGTAACATCATTGGACGGGAGGTAAGAATTTCGGACACCAAGTTCCGGTTGACGGGGCCGTTTCCACTTCTCGTTCGTCAATCCTTTTGATTGGCCAATTCTTGAGCTCGGTCGACTTTCCATCTGGAGAAGCGACCATCTGATTGGTCAGCATCCGTAAGCCACTGGAGGTGCTCTGAGGTCGCCTTCATGTCCAGAGACTCGCTCTCTCAACACTGTTGTGCTGTTCAGACAAGTAGCTCTACGGTGTAACAACATGGCTGCAGCCAGTCACCCTAACCCTCACACCGTGGCCCTCCGGCCACATTGTTTCAGGGGCTTTCGAGGGCCCCCGTCGGCAGCACCATTCCTCGACTGTTTCTTGCCAATTCAGCAGTCGAACACTCCACAGTTAACCCCAACCCAGAAAGCCAATCTGTTCCCCCTTTTGTTTTGATGTTGACGGTGGACGATTTGACGTCCGCCAGGATCGTAACGTCGATGGTCATGTAATATCTGTCTTTCACCATTTTTATTAGACCTGCATGAGGTTTTTACTTTTTTGGTTTTTCGGGAAACGATCACAATTGTTGAGGGATTCTTACCTAGTGGTCGTTTTAAGGATGGCGGTCCAACAACCGGTTCGTTGCAGTGCCGGCTGCGGAGAAATCTTCTCTTCATATCATAACGATGTACGATAGCCTCCATGCCATCTGCTGCTTCATATTCGATATCTCAAGCCCGTTTGTTCTTGCATGGATGCCTGCACGTATCTACCTCCCTCCCTTTGCTTCTCTTTTACAACTTTGACACAGTCGAGGCCATCCTTTCATCGTCATCTTCTTCTAGAACCCCGGCCTTCTGATGGCCAATCTGCAAGGAACCGGCATAAGCTCACCTTGATGTGGCACGCAAGACTACTCGGAAGCTGGAGTTGAGGTATTCGTACAAGTACATATACTAAAGCTCCACGCTCCACGCGGTCGGCCCCGGTCATGGCTGATTCCCGAATCCTTCGGCTGGCACTAGTCACTCACTGAGCGAGCTGGAAGGTGAAATCTAGCTTGTCGCTACGATCCTTCTTAACGACTCCGGCATTCTCGGTGTTGGGGGCCAAGGGGATGGCTCACTGTGTGTGTAGTGTATGTCCATCCACCTTCTGTCTCTTTCGGCAGATCAGGGCAGCATCATGAACACAACCTGTTTGCCGCTATTCCCGTGTGTAGCAGACAGCTGTCGTCAAGT
Source organism: Canariomyces notabilis (assembly GCF_033297395.1). Lineage (NCBI taxonomy): Eukaryota > Fungi > Ascomycota > Sordariomycetes > Sordariales > Chaetomiaceae > Canariomyces > Canariomyces notabilis. The sequence continues at coordinate 2,245,140 of NW_027041824.1, forward strand.
CGCGACTTCCATCAATCTTTCAGACCTAGGAGAAGAACCACAATACGGGTTGCAATACGGATACCGGGAGTGTACATACGTTTACTGTATTGCACCCTGTTCTAGGCCACGACCCTCCAATGCCTCCATGCTGTCCCTGATGGAGTGAGGTGCTGCAGCCTTGCCAGCCACACCAGGCAAGTATCTACTATCCATCTTGTGCCCAAACGTTAGCGACAGTGGTGCCTCTCCCTTGCTGCATCAACCGCTCGTTCGCTGTGAGGAACAGGGGGGACTCCTAACGGCTCCCTCTTCCCGTGCCGGTAATGAGTCGAACCCAGCTGAATGACTCCAGTCGTCGTTCGCCAACAGTCAAACAGTCAAACCCTATAGCACCCAGTCAAGGCCTTCCTTGCCCAGCCTGATCCCCCATACACTGTGACCCCTAAGGCAGTAACAAGACTCATGTCCCATGGCGTGGCATCGTCCGATCTGCGGGAAACTTACCCACCCACCCCTCCACTACCAGCAAACCTTCAAACCCTAATCTCTGCCAATCTCCAATCATAACCAGGTCCTGCTGCCCTCCCACTTTCCAGCACTGCATAACGGTGAACAGTGAACCGTCTCCTTCCCGGCTCGCCACCGACCTATCCCCGGGATCCCTAACAGCTTTGGTTTACCGCCGCGAATCACAAGTGTAGGTTCGCCCCGTCGGACGAGGTGTCATTAAAGTCACATTACCCGGCCGCGGCGCGTCAGCATGCAGCTTCAGAATCTTGTTTGGTCTCTTGCAGGGCGAAGGGGGCGGGGAAACTGAAAGTACCTGGTAAAGTGTACCGTGACTGATAGTACGGTACGCTCTGTATGTGTAAGCGCTGTACGCTACTGTACACAGGATCCAGACATGCGAAGCCAAGTCCAAGACAACTTACCGTAGGAGGTGTAGTTGTATGTACAGTACATACAGTATACTACATAGTTGAGCTAGTGTATGGGACATATATCGGAAGAGGATGGGATCGTAGGAAACGTTAGGGCTGCCAAGCGGCGTGGCTGGATGGTTTGGACGGTCGAGGGGCGGCATAATCGCGCCAAAGACACGTGTAGGGCCAAACGGCTTCTGGGGTAGGGGAAGCGATGGAGGTTGCCTTGTCCCTGCAGACTCCAGGGCAGATTCTCGCTCCCTATGCCTAAAGGGAAGCACCCATGCTCGACTTGTACTGTACCCGTTACCCGTATCGTTAGGTGGTGTGTCCCGGATTCTCGGCTAGAGAATTTGCAATCCTCCCCGATGGAGGTGTAGGGTGTGTAAATAGCGGTAAGTAGCGGAGTGTAGAAGACTGCCATCAACGTTAAGTGCTGCTTTGACAAATCATGGCCCACCTAGTAGTTCTAGACCCTGTCCCCCAGGTGATATGGAATTATCGATGCTGGGCCTGTGAGGACTGATCAGACGGAGAAGGCGGCAATTTCGGCCGGGAGTCTCTCCGCCACGCCGAAATCCACCCCCTGTCCACGGAGTATGTGGGAGCCTATGTGGGAGGGAAGGCGCAGAATTCGGTATCATCCACACAACTGGTGATATTCCCAGCAGCCTAGCGTAAACAAGGCTTTGGCTTATTTTGGCCTCGCCTGTCCAAGCGGTCGTTGTGGTTATTGTGAGTAAACCGGCAGCCTGGGGAATCTGGTCGCAGTGAAGGCGGCCTGGTCGACATAGCCCCGCTAACTTGTGGCTGGCGGACTATGAGTATGGGGAATGGAGCTTCACTGCTCAGATCGAGACATGAGCGCCCCGCCACCCGGGACTTGGGAATCGGGGGTTGAGCATTGACCTTCATTTTTCGATCCGCCGATCTCCCAACGAGTCCCGTGTCCAGGCGTTGTCTAGTCGGCGCCTTCACCCCCCCCCCCCCCCGACGCCCCGATAAAACCGCATGGACAAGGCGGGCGATAAGCGGCCAGGGCTCGCTGCCACCGCCAGTCCCGTCGATCAATGCAATTCCCTCTGTACTGTACAAGTCAACGAGATTGCCCCTCAACCTTTCGCTTTGATTGACGGGCCCAGAAGTCGAACTCTGCAGCAGAGTGAGCCGTGAGCGCGCCACCGGCGGCCGCGCAGGATGGCTTGGCACTCCGCTGGCACCCGCACTCACCGCGATCTCAGTCTGCGCGTGCTAGTTGTCACTGTGAGTAATGTTATGTTTGATAAGTCCTCTCATCAGCCAGACTGTCTTGGACTCTTGCCCTCGAGGTCCTTCCAGAAGCGGTCATTCATCGCAACTTGCCGCGGTGTGCTGGACTGTGCCGCAACCAAACCGGGGGAAAAACACCGCCTATCCCCGGGATGAAGGAGCCAAGGCGTTGGTCTTGGAGCACCAAGGAGAAAAATAACACCACAAAAGGAAAGGCTTGAGAGAGAAAAAGACAGGGTCTACAAGACAGAAACGCTGATACGCCGCCGCCGAACTTCATGCCACGGTGAGTTACTGACATAAACAAAACCGGCATCGCAAGCCATACCCGCCCCTGCAATCCTTACAGTATAACGTTATTTTGTTCGCGGCGCGACGTGGCATATCAGATGATAAGCGGCAAGGAGCCAGTCAAAGAGAAAGGGCAAACAAGGGGAGAAGAAGAGGAAACGGCAAGAAAAAAAAGGAACATGAATAGATATCCTACTGACAACAGTTGGAAATCCTCTTTGCGTGAGCAGTCCTATGCCATGCAGCCACATTGTCAAGAACATCAGTACCGTACATTGAGTAGGAATTAGAGTTGTGAATCCTGAAAGTTCGACCCAACAAGCTGGTCCGACAGAGCCAACAAGGTTCGTCTAGCTTAGCTAACAAGCTCATCCGATGTCTCGAAAAGATTAACTTGAAAAAAGATATGCAAGCCATTCCTGGTGTCTTGTCGTAGGGCAGCAGTCGTTGTGGGGGCAGTCGGCAAGTCGAAGTAAGGTAGGTGCCTCCAAGGCAACGTTGATATGACACAAAACCCCCAAGAGACACTGTTCACCGTTCAGCTGCTGTGTTGCGGCTTCATTCTTCCACGCCGCACCTGGCTGCAACCCCAACAACCAAACAAGCTCCAAGCTCAGGTCAACTTTGAAATCTGCACCTTCCACAGCATTCGATGTTACATTACAGGTGTACGTGACTGCAGCCAGTACTGAATCTCAAACAAAAACCCATGTGTGTGTGTATGTGTGTGTGTGTACAAGAATAGTAATAGTTCGACACCAGACAACAAGAAGCGCAAGACTTCTTTCGCTGTTTCCAAAGTGTGAAGCATCCTGGAATACCTCCTGGCCCCGGGGGTTAGATCTCAGTTTCGTGTTGTTGATGGAGTGGCTTGCAATCAGCTTCACTTGAGCTGAGCCGACCCACCAAATTGCTGGCTGCCTCAGGATGTACGAGGCATCTGCCCCCAAGGCAGCCCCAATCCCGAGGCGTGGTGATGGGAATAGAGAGGTCTGGACGGCCCAGGACGGAACGCTTATCAACAGCATTCGTCCTATCATTCCGGTCCTGCCCTCCACACCGGCAGTAGGTGTAGGGGTTCACTGCTGGCAAACAAAGCACAATGGACTGACCGTGCGCTGAGAGAAACAAACACATCTCCTGACCCCCGCTATCCTGCAAGATGGCTAGGCACAATGAGTAGATGCACAAGATTTGCACACTTGGAAAACCAACCTCGTCAACCCGTTTTTTTTGTTGTCCAGACGCGACCCGAAATCCCCCACTTTTCGACCCCAACCAGATGAACCGTGATGATCATATATGCTCAATAAAAAGGGGTATTTCGTCAGACCATAAGAAACAGTATACCATCAAGCAACGCGCCGGCCTGTCGCCGTCATATAAGACCGAAATAACAACCAAAAGAGAGGTAGGTGGCCCCCAAAAGTTAAGGCACCAAGGTGCCCATGTATTCCTAAGCGCCCTCGATGGGGGGGACGAACGTGTAGTTGAAGTCAAGCAATCCGTCCAACATCCAGTGCTGGGGGTCCCAAACATCGTACGTGCTTTCGTATCCCAGGCCCAAAATGGCGCCTTGGGCACCGGCTCCCATGGTCGACCCGCCGCTGGGAGTCAAGGCTCCATTTGAAGTCGCCAGATTGAGAGGGCCCGGCAAACCGTGTGAGGGCGGAGCCAGGGTCGTATCCAGATGAGTCGAAGAGGCTGAAGATTCATTAGCCGAATCGGGGTGTGTGGGTTGCTTCAGAGCTACCACGGAGATTCTTAGCCTGGAGGAGCCCATCATGGAGAAACGCAGGCAGGAAAGGGGACCAGTGGGAGGAAAGCCGGATAGGGTGTATGGAATAACTCACCGTCGAGCGTACCTCGCCCTCTTGCTTGGTATTCTTCCCTCCAGTGCCAAATCGAGTCGAAAACAAGACTCATGCTGTGCCGGCAGCGGACCTTGAGCTGCAGACTGTCATCAATTTCAGGGTGGTCGTCGCCCTGGAATGATGGCGAAACGCCTTCTAGTCTGGCACCGTTCCAAATCTGGACCATCAGCTCTGCCAGGCGCCAATTCAAGTCATTCTGCACAACACTAGTGGTTCTGATGGCTTGGATGGTCCTGTGGAAGAGATTTCGGCCTCGTTCGAAATCGACCTGCTTTGCAAAGAACGAACGCATGAGTTTGAGCAGGGCGAACCCCGCGGCGACCAGCATTTGCTGGATGTAATTTGTAGCATATTTCAAAAAGAACTGGTCTCGTAGCTGGTACTGATAGGATTCGTGACATGTCTCGGGACCATCCAGGATCAAATCGAGGTAGGAGGTCGTTGCACGCCACAAGGCCATCAAATCGTCCAGGTAGCCTGGCGTGCTACTTGAGTCGAAAAAACCGGCTAGCCGCAGATGAAGGCCGGCAGCCCTCAGATGGAGCTGGATGATAGGCGATAGATTCTGCGAGAGTATGGTAGCTTGCAACTCGTTGAATTCACGGCGGTACACTCGCATCAGCATGGCGCGGTGTTCGTCGCCGGCAACGCCACGAGGGTCACTGACGTTGCTATACATCTCTTTGGAGACCTTGTCACAGAAGCGTTCTATTTGCAGTCTGGCCTCTAACTCGGGTCCCAGCGAGAAGGGACCCGAATCGCCCGGTCGAACTGCCAAGGTCCAGTCATACAAGGTCGATGCTGGCTGACCGTACCCCGTTCCTATCGTCTGCGCCACAATATTGCATACCGCCCAGGTCTTGATTCGGTCGTGCAACCCGTCCTTGTTGAGCTCGACGGCAACTCGCGAAAAGTCGTTGATGTGATTTGGCCGGTGCAGGCCGATGCCTGTTGCTGTCTTCATCATGACTCCGCAAAGGATGTGCGTAGGGTCCGAAGATGTCGTGCTTGTCGGAAGCGGCCACGTGCAGAGGAGACATAGCGCCTTGACGACAAAGTAGCTCTGTGGCACCTCTCCCACGGTGTTCCATAGTAACCTCGTCAACGGCCCGGACAGCTTCGTAAGGATGGTAGGGTCAGGGCTGAAGCGTCTGCTGGCGACGGCTATGATGGCCCAGTAAAGCAAGGGATGCTGCTGATAGTATTGGTCTGCGGTCTGAGTGGGGTTTAGGAAGGGCAGAAACGGGTGGTAGTAGCTGAAAAACTGGCCGAACAGTTGTCTCTCATCGTCTTCGGTAAGTCTGAAGTCCTCGAGCTCGCGTGCGATGCGGGGCAGATTGTACGAGCCGCCACGCTTCAGATGCAGCAGTGATGAAACGGCCTCCTCAGAGCCCATTAGCGAGGGGTTGCGGGTATGGCTGTACTGGCTGGCAACAACCGGGGACTGGAGCTGCGATTGCACGGCCTCGTCATCGTCGTCGAGGACGAAGCCTTGAGCTTTGGCCATCTGGACGGCGCGGCGTAGCTTGTCGATCTCCTTCTCCATCTCGGCATGCTTGGAGCGTTTGCCAATGCGCTTAAAGTTGGACTCAATCTTGCATTCGAGCTTGAGCCGAACGCACCGAGAGCAACTCTGGAAGGGGTCCTGCACGACATCGCAGCGTAACTAAGAGGAGAGAGATCGCATGACACAGGTTAGCTTGGTATCCATCCGAGAGCGAACAGAGTAAGCGGGCGGTGGACAAGGAGGAAAACAATCGGGCAGCTCCGGTAATCGGGAGGGGCGTCCGGGGCGAGGCCGGGAGCGGAGTGGTCGCAAATGCGGCGCAGCGCGAATTGCCGAGGCAGAAGCAAATGCGCAGCCGGAGCCGGAGATGGGACCGAAAGGCGAAGAGATGACTGAAACCTCGCTGACAGCCGAGATTTGCTTACCTTTTGCTGGCGACACTCATTGCAAGCGCGCTTCACGCCGGGTAGGCGACGGCCCTTGCCCTCGGGAGAACCATCGCCTCCCACATCGTGGTCGACGTCGCGGTCGTGGTGATCGTGGTCGAGAAGGCTCGCGGGACTGCTGTCCATGAGGCTCCGTTTGCGCTTGTTGTTTTGGCCGCCGCCGATTGCGCCATGGCTCCGCATGCCATTGCCAGCCGCAAACTCGGGGCTCTCCATGGGACAAAGCGGTAAGCCCCGAGCAGGTGGGGAGGCGAAAAACAACGGTGTGATCACGGGTAAGTGGGCTCCCGATCCCGAGACGGCACGGGTCGCTGCCAGATAGGCTGTTGGGCCGCGGCAATTGTTCGCTGGTGGTCCGGTTTCGCGGTTGAGATGATGGAGGTTTAGAGGTGAAAAAGCCGATTTACGGAAGGGCGGGTTCCAGGTTGTGTCGTGCCCGCCAGACGGAGCGATAGCACCTACTTTGAGCGGGGCTGGTTTGGAGCGGGGGAGCTCTCACACCAGAAATTTCAGGTGCGGGGGCCTTGATGACTCACTGCCTGATTGGTTGCAGCACTCTCGACTTGCACGGAGAAGCAGAGAAGGGGCTAGGCTTGGCAGCTTGAGCAAGTGAGACTCTCCACGTGTGCGACGTCGAAATCAACTTTTCAAACGTGTGGATCCGCCTTGGTTTCTCAGACCCGATGAATTCAACAACTGCCCATCACCACATGTTGCGCAACCATCCATTGTTCGTTTCCCGTCTCATCCTGTGTCTCCGATTAATGTTGTCCTACCTTGACCAACATGTTTGATAGATGGCAGGCGCACAAGGTTTGTGACCCGTGAGTTTTCCCTGCCTTGACCGGGGTTTTGTAGAATGAGCATGCCTCGACAACAGTTGAGACTTCTTGGTCTTGATGAAGAAGATTCCCCCTTACTATCTGTCGTATTTGTCCCCTTTTAAGAGAGATTTGAATCTGGTGCGTTCTGCTTGCAGGAAAGCCACCTCCTGGCAAGCTGATTCGCTCATTGCTGTCACTAGGTATGGATTTGAAAACCGAGCCGGATGCACTGTCACTGCACTCTAGGAAGTCACCTAATGGTACTGCATACGTAGCCTCATTCGTACGCCCCAGAGTGCCCCAGCCTACCTACCTACACTGTAAGGTGGTTTTGATAAGGGGTTCGTTGCTCCATAAAGCCGTGGTTCCAACCCTGGAATGGGCCAGCTCTCACCTACTTGAGAGGAGTCCAGCATTACTAGCCATCCGAATGACGACTCCATTTCTCTAGAATAGCCTCGCAAAGCCTCCCCGCTAAGCTGCTGGATGCTGCTGTGTATCAGAGAAAGAACAAAAAATGCTGGATCGAAAAGCAAAATCATATAGGGCAGCCGGAAAGATCGTGGAGCTCGATAGTAGGCCGCTTGGCATGGCATCGGTTTACCTTCCTCTCTCATCTGATAGCTGAGATACTTAGATAGATGCCTGTGGATGAACGATTAGCGGACTCGCATCCAAACCGAGCCGCCTTACTTCGTACGTGCTCTTGGCTATCTGTCTGTCTGTCTGTCTGCCACGATGAAGAAACCCCTGGCCGCACCCCATCCCCTTTGTTGCGCGGATCTGGACCGGATATTCTTCCTCGTGGCAGAACGTGCTCAAAGCAGATCTTCTTGATACTGGAATATTGTGCTCCTTCGCCGCCCGATGAAGCCTGAGCGTACGCCCGATCCTGGCCTCCCCCTAGCGGGATCATCTCCAGCGTGCAGGACCCGCTGACATCGCGATATAGGGGGTGTCGATAAAAAAATGTGGCGCCTTGGCGGTGTTCACAGAAACGCTTAGGTACCTATACATTCATGTTGGTTGAAAGGGGTCGCACCTCCGGGCCAACAACCTTCGTCTCAATAGCCGCCGTGCTTCGTTGAGACCAACAACCAACCGTCCCTGCAGACGCCCCAAAGCCCCAACACCGGTTCCGATTCGCGAACCATTCCGCGAGGCCTTTTCCTCTTAAATTACAGCTACCACCCTTTCTCCTGGTCTCGGTCACGGGTGAGTTTGTTGATGATACGTCAGGACGGCTCGGGGATGTCTAGGATATGAAGGCAGGGTCACAATGGGATTCCAGCGACGGGCACCATGATCCACATGGTGAGATTGCTCCAGGAGGCAACCAAGACTGATTGATATCTGGCAAAGATGAAAATGAGCAATACCTTACCAGGTTGGGAGAGCGGCCCGGAAACCACGGTTAACCAGGATAAACCTGTGAGGTGGCGAACAGTCAGTACTGCTCAGAGCTGCTCAGACCTGCTTAGGGAGCACAACCCTCTTCGCCTCGTATAGTTGGGCCAGCGGCGCCTAGACAATCAGCATGGTGTCTTAGCTCTTCTTTGCAAGAACTAATATACACTCGCTAGCAATTGATGATGTATTGATAGGTAGTTGACCTCTGGCGTACCTAAGACACCTAGGCAAACCCCGATGGGCATGGAGCTTCGATAGCGACTGTATATGCCATGTATTCCAAATTCTGGACCCAGTGTGTCAGACGGCACCCGTGGCAACACTTCGCCGAGTCAAGCTGCTAAGTTGCAGGTGGTACCAAACTCAGACCGGCCTTCAGTATTGCGAATGTCCAACTTCGTAGCTTCCAAGTTCCAGAACAACAAGTGGAAGGAGCCTTCCCAGCAAGCGCCAACAAGCGCAAAAGTGCACTACCTATAAAACCCCCCTCCCCCCCTCCTTATCCGCTCTCTCTCGCTCTCTCTTCTACAGTACATAAGGTAACAAGTTGGAGTGCATCAGCGCAGTTCCAATGCTCCAGGGTTCAGTAGTAGCGGGGCAGCTTGACCAAATCAGACCTGCCTCCAGTATTGCGAATGCTCAAGTTCGGCCTTCCTCTCGTGAAGACATACTCTGTTCAAGTGCTTCGCGACAATTTACATAGATTTTCCTTTACGCATTTCTTGTAGGACTTCAGTAATTGCTTTGCTCCTCAGTAAGTAAAGACCGATTTTGTCATCTTCAGTCGATGGGGAGAATTCGCACGCGAAATTTACGAACTGGCCTTGGGGAACATAACAAGCTTGAGATGAGCCTTTTGAAGGTTGGCGGTCGTGGCTTAGGGGTAGGCTTATCCGCCTTAGTCCGAGTCGAGGTTCGAGAATATAAAGAGCAAGTGCAAAGTGTACAGGAATGTAGAAGATGTCGAGTATATACATAAACCAATAATATAGTCGCTAAGACGCCCGAGATATGCTGAAGGCGAAAAAGGAAACAGAAAAATGACAAGAAGCAAAATTGTTGAAGTTTGGCCCAGCGATTCATCGAATTTCATCCTACAAAAAGATCAGGAGGTGGCGTGAGCTTATGACCAGCCACAACTGTGGCTGAAGCACCAGCTCGTTAATGACGACAGGACTTCTTGATCGCAAGCTATTTCTTAATTTTTGGGACCAGTTTTTCCTGCTTCACGTCAACACACCCGATTTCCATCTTCAGCATCGCAATGGGTTCATCCGCATCAAAAACAGCAAGAGAGACTGTGAGAAAGTTTCCATCTCGCGCTCCGGGGTCGATTCCGCCGGCAGCGACGAGGCCAGCAGCGAGACCAACTCCGGCCACACCGCGCCCTTCGTCAGCTCCGGACGCCGGTCCGGTATTGCAGCCCCGGCCGCAAGCCTCTTATACGAAAGACGATGGTTGGATGCTCTCATGCCACCTCGCCAGCCTGTGCTTACCATGACACAGCCATCCGCGCCGACTCAATGGACCCTGAGCAGTCCGAATTCATCAGCCCAGATTTTGCAGACCGCCTGAGAAAGATGGGCGTCGTGCAGCCTAATCCAACCTTTTCCCCTTCGTCAATAGCATCGCCGGTCCCGGATGCATCCGGCGTCAAGCAGTCGCTCCCAAAGTCGCGGTTCCCATCCGTGCCAAATAATGCCACCCTCGGCGTGCTTGAAGCACGGCATCGGCTAGAAACCCAGGCCAAACAGGAGCTTGCCAACACCGGCAAATCGACCGACAAGGGCAGGGAGTTTTTAGATATCGCTACCGTTAAGCAGATATTGGTGCTTCGACAGAGTGGCCGGTCCTCGGCGGACATCGAGCAGCGATTGAGACTCAAACCCGGCACTGCTGCGAGGCTGGGCCCCGAAGGCATAGTGTCCCCAGCGTCATGACTTTGGACAGGATACCGCTGCGTGGATTGAATCACCGTCTGTATTAGATCCCCGAATCGGGTTCCCGCTCTCAAACCGGGGCCAAGACCAAGGATAAAACGGCGCTATGTACTGTACAATACATGTACGTTCTCTCAACATTCAGATACCCCGACTTCAAACGATTGTCAGGCTATACATCGCGGCTCGATGTCGATATATTACGCATACTCGTTCACCAAGCGCAGTGGCCTCCATCAATCCTCAAATCAGCTCCGGTCATGAAGCTGCTGGCGTCACTGAGCAAAAACACCGCTGCCCCCCGATACTCCTCCGGATAGCTCAGTCGTTTGAGCATGTTGGCATCGGGCCAAGCCGTCCGCCTCTCGGGGAAGGCTTCAAAGAGGCCTGCTGTCATGGCCGTGACAATGTAACCTGGTGATATGGTATTCACCCGGATGCCGTGCTCGCCCCACTCGGCTGCCAGATTGCGAGCGAGTTGTAGAACTGCGGCTTTAGAGGCGTTGTAAGCTCTACTGCTAGTCAGCCTCTGCCAGAGAAGAGGTAGAAAAGGAAGGAAAGATAAAAATCAAAAAAGGAGAAAACCCACGGGCAAATCAGACCCCTGTTCGCCACTGTCCCGCTCATGCTCCCAATCAGCACCAAACTCCCCTTCTGGCCGCGCTTGATCATCTCGCGCGCTACGGCCTGCGCCGTTATGAAGACGCCCGTGACGTTGACGCCGAGCATCTTGTCCACGTCCTCGGCCGTGTACTCGAGCGCGGGCGTCTCCTGCTGGATGCCCGCGGCCGCGATCAGCCCGTCCAGCCGACCCTCTTTCTCCGCGATGCCCCCAACGATGTCGCCCAGCGCCTTTTGGTCCCGCACGTCGACGCGGTGGTAGGCCAGCCGCGTGCCGAGCTCCGTGGCCGCGCGCGCCGACACGCGTGCAAAATCGCTGTTGCTGTCTGTGTTTGCGGATTTCCCCCCCGTCGGGTCCGGAAGCCGGTCCAGCGCGTGCACCACCGCGCCGGCCTCGAGCAACGCCTCGGCCTGACACAGGCCCAGCCCCCGCCCGCCGCCGGAGACAATGATGACGCGGTCTTTCAGGCTGAACTCGGGGAGAAGATGGCTTCGGTTGCGGGGCGATGGGGTCTGGTGGAAGGCCCGCCGAGAGAGAGACCGGCACGATACCGGCAGGGTTCGAAGGCTTGCAGTTGCTGCCCAGGCTGTCCTGGGGTTAATTCTGGCCACAGCCATTGTGGAAGGTCAATTCGAAATCGTTTGACAGTATTTGGTGTCGATGCCTTGTGTGATGACCCTGTGAAAGCACCCTAAGCTCAATCTTCGAGACTGCAAAGGTTTCTAACTGCGTCGGACAGGGTCAAAGAGGACAGCACGCAAGCAGGATTGCCATGGAAGTGTTCTCGCTGGCTTCCCTTCCTTATACTAGGACCTTATACTAGGAGCGTGATTGATCTAGCCGGCAAGCCATTCCTCTCCTAGACAAGTCAAGGAACGTAGGACGACCCCATATCCGCCAGCCCCTCTTTCACAACCCCTCATGACAAGGTAGCGTGAGGAGTCGTCAACACCTCACCATTTTCGTCCTATTGTTTTGGGCTAGAACATCCGTACTTGCCACCTGCTTCCACACCAGAGATGAGACTCAAATTGGTTTCCAGCTTCTGCAGAGCGCAGGTGCAGCCGGTGAGATCATCCCTGGGCGTCGGTCAAATCATTTCCGGGTCCAATTGGCTCTCCCAAGCTCTGTGATCTGGCCAAGCGGCTCTCCATCTGCATTCACTCTGCAGCATGCTGGATGCCGGCCGATGCGCTGCTGCAAGCCGGCAGGGCCCAGACGCCAGCCACTACGCTAATTGGCGCCGATTTTGGCGGTGGCGGTGGGGAAACGAGCGGGTTTCCTCAAGTGGAAAAGCCGGCGGAGGAAGGAGGAGAAGGCCAAGTGATGGTCGCTTTTGTTTCCACTTGGTCCGGATGGGGGCTGAGATGGAGATGGAGACAGCTAATACAATTGAGGTCATGACTCCTTATGCTACCCTCGTCTAGGAGACTAGGACCATCCATATCGTTCCCTGGCTGGCTAGCTGGCAAAGAAACGCAGGCCAACTTGACCAAGGTTCAACGCTGCGCACCAGGGCTACTGGCAATGGAAGGAGGGAGATCAACTGCTGTGATTGCGGTGCGTAGCACTACTCCCGAGCTCACGAGGATATTGGGGGTGCACCCGGACATCCGTAAGTCGGATGTGGCCAAGCTGCCGCAGTCCAGCAGTCGAGAAGGGCCGGAATCTGTCTGCCAGTTTTGGACCCCCCTGCACCCGCTGTAACCCCAAATCAACATCCTCTATAGAGGTATCGCGTTAATATCTGTAGGCAATCGTTGGAAGACGCACGAGCGGAGCCGCGGACAGAGAGCTCGAGCCTCAACAACTCATGGTTAGGAACGCATGCTGCGGCGAGCCATGGCTCAGGCCGGGGTACCCCGCAATGCCGAGTTGCCGGGGCTTGTCGACGGTGCCAAGTTCCGGAACTCCGGGTAAGGTAACCGCAACGAGTGCCGTAGAGTAATTCCCATGGATATATGGCCGATCGCATCTTGGCACAGCCGGTCTTCGCGCACGTGATACCGTGCCGGGAAGACGTAGCTGTTTATGGCAAGCCGGCATCCCCCCATGCTCAGATTCACCATGCCGAGTCCGATATCGACGTCGGTGAGCCGGCGGATGGGAGCTGGAGGTTATCTGAATACCGAGTCGTAGTTGTAAATTCGCTTTGGTGAACACGCCTTCCGGGAGCCAACACATCTCGGCAGCCGTTTCCGATGCCGCTTCCGTACGGATAAGGTTAGGTAAACTCCACGGGGCCGAAGTGTTTGCCAAGACATCGGATCCGGCACAGGGTCCGGGCAGGATGCCGTCCTCGCCCACCACGGCCCCACACCGAGGATGCCACCGACTAGGGTCCAGGGTCTAGTCTCGACTGACCTGGTGGTTGGCGATGTGGAGTAAAAAATGCTTAAAGTGTCGGAGATTCCGATTCTATTTCTGGATTCGCTCGGCACACACTCACTCTCGACAGTCAAGTCATGGCGTTTCTCTCGTGTTACTGGAGATATAATTATGTGCATATCAAGCAAACACCGAACACGGAATACCTATTATTGAGTGCAGAGAAACTGGTGATGGAGTCCACAGGCTACGTGGCCTAAAGATGCGAAAACGGTATTCACAAGACGGCCCATTGCTCGGATGATAAAATGTCTTGTAGACTGATGGTTGCAGCCAGGCGCTAACGTGCTGCGTGAGTAGACTGGATGGGCTTACAAGGTTCGTTCTAGATTCACAGAGTCGCGTGCTCGCATGAGCGCAATTACCTTAGCTGCCGACGCCAATTTAATACTTTGGACCCTTGATTTTCCGAGGAGACCGGCAACTGATGGGCTTGTTAGAAATGTCGTACGACGGGATGCACTACCCATGTACTGGTGGTGGAGCGAAACCAACTTGCCGAGATACAAGTCTACATTTGCACATAAGAATCAACCCCGGAAGCCCAATTTTGATGCTTGTAACATACCGCTGCTTGCACGGTACTGTACGTGTATGTATGTACACAAAGTTAGGGCTGCTGCCGCCGAGGTGGGAAGCATCATGCCCCAAATTGGAGGCGGATTGCCAAGCGATTGAAGCTTTCCCTGTATGTAAAATTTCCAGCCTGTTCCCTTCAAAACTTCCCGAAGCGCTAGTCAAAAGTATATCAGATGTAGCTTGTAAGAGGCATCGCATGTCAGCCCTGCAAGTGCCGCACGTTTTCAAGCTTGCACCACATGCATATGTAAGATGGTGCCATGGGCGGAGTGAATCCTTAACAGCGCGGATCGTGGCCGGTGGGTGCTCGCCGCGTTCCGTCTCCTTTTCCTTTTCTCGTTTTCTTTTTTCCTTCACATTTCCTCTTCTTGCTTTCTTCTCTGGTTTACTGCCCCTCAACAAGTCACAATCAAGAAGCAGAGAATCCACCTAGGTACCTTATGTATCTTTGCGCTTGCCAGCAGCGCGTCTGGTAGTGTACTGGACATGGAAAATGTTACCCCCAATGTCAGGGAGGTGGATGTCACTAGTGCTGGTGATGAGTGACTGTGGGGTCACTGTGGGAACCAGCGACACATAAGCCGCGCCCACTACGGTATTGGACATGGATCAACAAAATTTCTCGAACACACGTGAAAAATATCCCTGCCGGTTGAATATCGTACGAGCGAGAAAGCACGAGACAATCGCAAAGCAATTGTGTTTGCCGCGGCTTCCTGGGAAAGGGAAGAAAAGAAAAATTCCCGTAAGTAGAATTCCGAGAACGGCCCACTCTCGATGTTCGAGGCATCCAGCTTGTGTCTCTATATACTTTACTCCCAGGCGACCTAGGGAGAGTTGCGAGAAGATGCTCCTCTTATCAGTACGAACGTAGCTGGAGGCTTCGCTTTGCTTCCATATTCGCAGTTCAGAGACCACTAGCCCATCATGGCACTCACGTACAAGGAGTCAAGGCTGGTCAAGGACACCATTCCGGCTCTGCGGGAGCACGGTGAGCGCATCACGACCATCTTCTACAAGAACATGTTACGCGACAATCCCGAGCTCAACAACTACTTCAACAGTGTCAACCAGAAAAATGGCCGGCAACCGAGGGCTTTGACGTCCGTCATCCTTAACTTTGCGTCCAACATCACCAACATCGCCGAGCTGATTCCCAAGTTCGAGCGCATGTGCAACAAACACTGCTCGCTCGGCATCCAGCCCGAACACTACGAGATTGTTGGGAAATATCTCATTCGGGCTTTCGGCGAGGTCTTGGGGCCGGCCATGACGCCGGCGGTACGCGCTGCCTGGGAGAAGGCTTACTGGCTACTGGCCAAGATGCTGATGGGCCGGGAGGCGCAGTTGTACAGGGAGTTTGACGATTGGAAGTCGTGGCGCAAGTTCAAGATCGACAGGGTGGTTCCCGAGTCGGAAGACATCTACTCGTTCTACTTGGTGCCCCAGGACGGCAAGAAATTGCCGGAATTCCTACCGGGCCAGTACGTCTCGGTGCGGATCCAGGGGCCAGAGGGCTACCTTCAGTCCCGCCAGTACTCGCTCAGCGAAGCCTGGAGAGAAGACTACTACCGCATCAGCGTCAAGCGCGACGAAGGTTCGCAGTTCTCCAACTCGGTTTCAAGGTCGTACCTGCACCCGGGCGTCGTGTCCAACATACTCATCGACCGCATGCCTGCCGGATCAGTGGTGGAACTGTCGCATCCGTGTGGTGAATTCTTCCTTGACATCAACAACGGCAGCAGCACCATGCCCCTGGTGTTGATATCGGCCGGCGTGGGCGTTACGCCCATGGTCTGCATAGCCAACACCGTCACCAAGCAGCAGCCAGGGCGGCCCATCTCATGGATCCACGGTTCGCGGTCGTCGGTGCCCTTCCAGGACCACATTGCTCAGATGCGGCGAAGTAACGCCAATTTCCGCATCAACATCTTCAAGACGCAACTCGCCGACAGGGATATTGTCGGCGTCACGTACAATTACGATTTCCGCATGGACCTGGCCAAGGTCGACCCGGAGGACTTGTTTCTGCAGAACAGCAGCACAGAGTACTACATTTGCGGGCCCGAGCAGTTCATGCTTGAGATGTCCGACTACTTAAAAGCCCAGGGCGTGCCGGCGGCTCGCGTCAAGTTTGAGCTCTTCTCGACCGGTGACCTGGCGTTTCAACATCAATGAGCAGCCATCTTCCGGGGCAAAGGAGGGTTTTTGTCGTTGTTTTCTCATCGGCCACGCTGATTCGGGCAGAATTTTAGCCCAATTTCCTATATGAGTCAAATCGGTCATTGCATATAGAATAGAGAACCTCGATACCCTGGACTGGTTTTCTTGCAGATGGGCATCGGATGTTTGGTTATCGGTTAACATTCCTAGAACAGCGCGACGGCGTCTTTAAAAGGTGGTCATGAGCGGGAAGAATATAGTGTATTGTTATGCGTGTGCTTACTGGCCCCTTTTCGCTTCCATGTCTGCTTGAACCCTCCCTGCATTGTGGCCAATCGCCGCCGGCTTTCTCACGAACTTACAATCACCACTCCCAGTGATTGGCGATTGGAGGCTGAACTTTAATATTGACCACAGCATTCAGCCTCCCAGGCAGAAGCGAGACTACACAGAAGGTCGAAGATTTCCACATGTCCTACGGAGGCTCGGAGGTACAGTGAATAGAAAGGTCTGCCAAGTTGCGGTTGACGTTAAGGTTTGACTAACGTCTCTCCAGCTGTCTGCTAAGTACCTTAGTGTAACGTCGACTGATGTTAAAGCTGCAGACCACTCACTGAAATGAAGCTCAACAACTCCCCTCGTCGTGGTCTGTGCCAGTCTTCCCAAGCCCGATGGCTTGCATGATGCTGCCATGTCTTGGCCATCATCACTAGCCTATTGGTTCAAACCTTTGGTTCTCAGAAAATGTGGCGGAAGCGCGCTGAATATGTATCTGCGGGCACGCGAGAACAACAATCCCTCTTCTTCAGCCTTCGGCTCGGGGATGGGCAGAAAGTCAGGGGCATTTTATTATACAACCAGATATGGGCCGCGACAACCGCGCAGGAAGCCGGATTGCTTCGCTTTTTCTCAATTGTTCATCTAGGCCCGTGGCACCCTTCGGCCTGGTTCCGCTCGTTTTGCCGCCCAGGAAGGGTTAAGTTATCGCGATGCGCGCCTCCTCATTCTTTCCGGCGTTGCTCGTCACAGTCGCGGCAGCAAAGGCCGTTGCAATTAACCTTTCGCCCCGACAGTTGAGCAAAAGACAAACGACGGAAGTGTGTACCGATCTCACCATCAGCAGCAACAATGGCGATCGAAAAGTCGTCCTTGTCATTGATAGCAGCGGATCCATGCTCGACTACGATCCGGATGACTTGCGTCTGGCAGCTGCCCGCTCGCTCAACGACTTCCTGATCTCGAACGGCGAAGCGGGCGGAGAACGGAAAGCCGACCAGGTCGCCGTTGTCGGCTTCGACTCGTCGTCGTACACCGTTTTCCCGCCTGGCGACCCCGGTAACCCCGCCGCCGACGAGGCCATCAGCGGTATCATCGCGGACGGTGGGACCTACATTGCCAGCGGCGTGTACGAGGCCATCGATCACATCAACGCAATGCCGGGAGACACCAAGGATAGGAGCGCAATCGTGGTGTTTACGGATGGCTCGGTAAGACCGCACGCCGGAGCTGTAGACGTCCAGCTTGCTGACCTGTCCTTCTACAGGACTCTGACACGGCCGAGCTCGTTAGTGCAATCAACGAGGCGACCGGCCTTGGCATTCGGGTTTCGTTTGGCTACCTAGATAGCGGTTCGAGCCAGCCTGATGAGGTCCTCCTGGCCCTGCGCCAGTCCAAGGGCGTGTATGCCACCATTGCCTTCGCTGCCGGGTCGCAGAACTTCGTCAACTATGTGCTCTTAAACGGTCTCACGTACCAGGACAACCCTCAGGGTGCTGGCGACCGTCTTCTAGCGGGTCTTGCCACGACGCAGTTCATCGACGGGTCAGGCACGGTCGCACTCAAATACAACGCAGCGCAGGGCGAGCGTGTCAACTTCACCATCGTCAGCTTCACGGGTGACAGGCTTAATGTAGAGGCAAAGATGGGCAGCCAGACACTGTACGCTAGCACCCGTGCCACGTCGAGCAGGCAGTTCTTCGACATCACCGCGCCGGGTTCCGGGCAGCTCGATGTGTTCGTAACGTCGCCCGATTCGCCGACTGACGGTCTGTTCTCGGTTCTCACCAACTCCAACCAGCCTATTAAGAACTGTACAGTTGGTGTAAGCAACAAGGACGGCAGTCTGAGCCCGGGGGCGAAAGCAGGTGTCGCTGTCGGTGTCATCGCAGGCGTGGCTGCTATGGCCGGTGCTGCCTTTGTTGGATATAAGTACTTTTTTGCAACAGGTGCGGATGGCGCTGCTCCAACCGGAGGTCTGGAAGGAAACCAGGGTTCGTTCGACCCGCGAGCCGAGAAGGTCCAGCCACACACAAGCGTCTCCCCTCTCGGACAGCAGCCCCTGGACGGCCCACCGACTAACGGCATGCTACCACCCGGTGCTGAACTTGACGGGAACCTGACGGGTCAGAACTATGGAGTGCACGACGGCGGGTTTTATAATATCCCGCCCAACGGCGCCCCTCCTACCGGTCCTAGTGGCGTTCCTCCCATGGATATGCCACCTACAGGAGGCCCTGGAGGAGGTGGTGGTATAGGCGCCCCCAGCGCCTTTGTGCCCCCCATGATGCCACCACTTCTATCGCAGAAAGACCCGGCATCAGGAAGCATCGACTCGCATCAGACCAACACTTCCCAACAACCCCTTTACAAGGATTCGTACCAGAGCCAGCAATCTCTCTCCAAAGACTCATACCAGAGCCAGCAAGCTTTCTCCAAAGACTCGTACCAAACTCATCACTCTACCTACACAGTCCAGTACCAGCAACACGTCTACCAGCAGCCACTTGGCAGTCATCCTGGAGGGGGCTACACCATGGACGCCCAGCCGACAGGCGGGACCGGAACCGGAACCGACCCGCACTGCCAGGCCCCGACCGCGCAAGACCCGAAGTCCATCGGTCCGACCCCCGTAGACCCGAAGTCCATTGGGCCGGCCCCGGTAGACCCGAAGTCCATTGGCCCGTCGCCAACGCCAAACCATCCGGACATGGGGACGCCCGGGTGCCAGGAACCCACTCCCGGTGGGAACGGTGGGCAGTCCACTTCTACTACGCCCGGGTTCAACGTGCCCAGCCCGCCGTCGTGGCAGCAGCAGCAGAACAAGGACGGGGACAAGCATCACCATCACCCGTGGCTGGCCCCGGACATGGCATGCGAGCATCCCGAGTGCGAGTTGAACCTGGCCGCCCACGTGTGCTCCCCGAGCAAGGAGACGTGCGTGTGCGTGTGCAGGGACGCAAAGTGTCCAGTTCTGAAGGCCCGCCGGGGTTGATTCGTTGGATTCGTTCAATTGTGGTTTTTGTTTCTTGTTTTTTTGAAGGGAAGGCTGCTAAGGAGGATCTCTGTATGATACCTAAGTTGTACTGTCTTTGGATTGTTTGACCTTCTTTTCTTTTTTATTCTCTTTTTATCTCTTCCTCTGGAGGAACATGAAGCGGTTCCTGTTTTTCCTCGGATGCTTAGACTGTAAGTTGAAGACGGGCGTTTCTAATGTGCATGGATAGGATGCAGTTACCTGGACCACAATGCCCAGTCGTATACCATTTGTTTCGAGTCTTTCCCTTGAGTTTTGAATGTGAGTCAGAATTTCTGTAGCGAGAAAAAGCCTATAGTGCGAATAGAAATTCTCTTTCTAAAATGTATTGTATCTTGAGGTTGTGGGGCGCGCCTGCACTAACCCTAACCCTCATGGGGTACCTGTGCCCCGAAGAAAGTGCTAGTTAGTGCTCGCGTAGTGGTTCCTTCCTCCTTCCTCAAGGTGTGTACGTTTCCAACTTTCCACCTCGACTTTCGAGAATGGCGTTCTTCGACAATAGGTTGGTGCTACGTTACAAACGTGGCGAACTAACGTTCATGCTTTCATCGCCAGGGCACATCCGGACGAAGTGTACTTGTACAAGCTGGAGAATTCTTGAATCCTGACGACACCCAAGACGATGACTTGAACTGCGAACCGCGGATTGGCCTGCCCCGTCGCTGTCAGTTGAGGCATCTGCCTGCAACCCCGCTCTGCTGCACTCAACCATCCAGTTTGAGCTGGTTAATTGCACGACCTTCAGTCAGCCTTGGACATGGATTCCATTCGTTGACATGAACGGCGGCATGGTACGATTGTTCTTGAGATTGGCCAGTGGTGACACTGGCTCTTCTCGTCCCCTCCCTCTTCTCCTCCGGCACATAGATACCGTGTATTCGAGCAAACACCCCCAGACTTGGTGATACGAAAGATAATTGCAGCTTTTTGGTAATAGCGATCCTTGGGCGAGGCTGAGTTGTGCGCCTTGTCTAGGTCCACTGCCACTGCTGCCCAGCCTGTGGGCTGCCGGGATTACCTGCACCAGCGATTTCTCACGCTCAGCTTCGAGGCCGTCGTGCTGCTGTTTTGCTTCCCAAGTCGCTCATTCCAGTGTCCGAGTGTCGATACCGATCGGTCACTAGAAGACGTGCCTAATGGCCTCCCTTGGCAGATTGACGAATTCCATTGTCTCAGCCATCAACGAGAACAACATCTCGCTGGCCAACCTCAACTTCGACTTCTCTCTGGTGACTGTGCAGGTACCGCCAGAGTACACCGGGCTCGGCAGCGCCCTCACAGTGCGCCGGCGCGAAAATGCCGAAAACGGCGCTGCCCACCGTACCGCACGGAGGCTCGGTGCTCTGTTCGAGTCTGTGATCCCTAATACGCCCCGACTGCTCGCCGTGTACGGCCAGCGCGCATCTGAGATCGTGGCTTCGCCCGGGGTGAACCCGCCTCCAAACGCCAAACAGCATGGACCCTTCGCCGACTACGTTGGCGCCGAGGCAACCTCCATCTGGGCCGCCGCTACTTCGGGGAGTTCTTCCATTGCCGTACACCTCCTGGCCTGCCTGCTGGCCCGTGCGTTTGACGACCCGGCCGTCGCTACCTCGGTTCTGGCAGAGCTGGTCGTGGAGCGGCAGCGCGAGGTTGAAAAGATGGTAAACTCGAGCTTCAGTCTCTCGGCCGCCCAGTTCGCAGCTGTCAACGCTGCCAGCCAGCAGTTTCAGCGCGAGGAGCTACGCCAGCTGGACGCCAACGCGAGGGCCTGGCTGCGGTGCGCTGACGCTGCCATGGTCCGCGAGCACACGCAGCTCCAGCTCATTGTGAAGAACATCAGCCTCCCCGTCCTCGGCGGCGGTGCTTCGCTTTACTCAGAGGTCATCAGCGTCTGGAAACATGCCATGGCCGGTCTCGAGAGATTCCTAGGCGGCGAACCACAAAGCGTGACAAACGGGGGGATCCTGCTGGCCATATCCTCGTGGCATCTGTACCCGAACCTTGTCGTTCTCGGTGATCCGGTCAAGACAGTTGACACCAAAGACTCCCTTCTCAAGGGTGCCGGCGTTATTACGGTAGGCATGACGAGGAATTCAGCAGCGAGCGGTCAGCCTGCTGTCGGGGAGGAGACAGAGGGCATCTATTGGTCTCTATCCCTCTCGCATTACCGGTACTACGGAGCCCCGGTTCAGGTAGTCGGCGGGGTTGGCGAGCGGCTGACTATTGAGGAACTCCATATGATTGCTCTGGGGAGTCTCTTGGGTTCGTGGGATGTTCCTCGCTCAGATCTGTCCTCGGCAGCCCGATGGGTCACGAAGCTGTGGTCCTGTGTAGAAAGGGCGAAACCATCGCTCAAGCGGCCTTCATGGCTCCGTATCCTCGCCCAGACAGCTGATCGGTTCATTACCATCACTCCTGAGTCAGAGAAGCAACATTGCAACGCGCTAGTCGAGTTTGGGTACCGGCGGTTTCGAACTTTTCTGGGGACAACACGCGAACTAGGAAAGAGTGGGAGGAAGACGTGCCGAACTCTCCCGTGGTTGGGGCTCCGCTCCCAACATGTGCTAAGTGCACTTTCATGCAGCAATCTGTCGGACGGCGCTATTAGCTACCTGACGGGGGTTGCGGGCTCGGGTGGACTCGGACCCGGCGATGCACTCATCGTCCAGGTGTCGCCTGGGCGTAATAAAAAAGGGCGAGACTGCATGAATCACGTCTATGTATCGCCTTTGCGCCGCCAAGACGAAAACGAGCTACGGAACCTCCCACCGGATTCTGATATCCCGGCGCTAGAGTACGAATCGGACGAGAATCCTG
The DNA here is from genome assembly GCF_033297395.1 of Canariomyces notabilis. Classification (NCBI taxonomy): domain Eukaryota; kingdom Fungi; phylum Ascomycota; class Sordariomycetes; order Sordariales; family Chaetomiaceae; genus Canariomyces; species Canariomyces notabilis. The sequence continues at coordinate 2,267,470 of NW_027041824.1, forward strand.
GGTCATCCACCACCCGCAACAGACACAAACACAAATCCAGGGAGTCCGCGAGAGAACACGACGCTGGACGAGCGATCAAACGATATTGGCAAGAGTGTAAATTCGGCCGATGGAAGGCTGCGTTCGAGATTGACGGGAGGCCTGCGTCCCCGCCATTATTTTACCTAGATGAACGCGGGTGGTTCACACAAAGCAAGCCTGATGCTTCTACTGATGAGGAGCCGGCGCCGGTATGGAGCCCGCCTGTATCAAGTTGGAAAGCGGCTCAACGGCCCGCGTCACAGACAGTGGGTTCCATTAACTTAGGACTTAGCGGAACGATCAAAACACCTCTTGTCCATGATTCGATTGTCCAAGCATTTCACAGTGAAACGGCTGAGGTGCTCGTCCCCAGCGATAATTCAGGACGGCCTTGAAGGTGTGACCAGACAGGCCCTACGATATCAGGGCTTCCTCGGAACGGCTCAGAAATCCTTCCGGCTTTGGCTAGCCGAGTCGCTGTCAGGAGGCAGACTCAAGGAGTTCGAGCGGCTGGTGCGCAAATTACGCTCCGGGGCAGCTGAGACGCAGCTACCCCTTGACCTGGCCACGGCGATGCTCGAGACCGAGGTGGTGCCTCTCCTCCTGTGGCAATACCTCGAAGGGGCAGACCCGTATGAGCCTGATGATCTTATTTCAGATTTCCTTGGACTAATGGAGCAAGAACGAGAGGCGTGCCGGGAAGGCCTTCGCCCGTTTCGCAACCTAGCCACGGCCACGGCCGTTTACGAAGGGCTCAAAGGGGCCACCATCTCGTCCCGCATCGTTGAGACCGGCTTAGCAGAAGCTGGGTGGAGCGACGAAGCTCCAGTGTACTCGCAAAGAAAACAACAGCTGATTCCCGCGACATCATACCACGGGTCTACTCCGCTGCCGACGCGCAACCACGTCTTTAGCTGCATTGCGATGCTCGAGACGGGCGTCGTCAACATCCGGCCAGAGGATCTAGAGAACGTGTTCGGCCTCTCCGCGGGGAACTCGCTCTTTGTGCTATCGCAGTTCCTGACCGACCCGGCCGCGCAAGTGAGCTCGACAAGTGTCACCCGGCTCGTTGGCAACGTCGGGCGACCAGGAGTGAGCTTTCTGGTGCCCCCGTTTGCTAGGCCTCTGGTGCGGCCGCTGAGCACATCATACCACGCCGTGAGCTACGAGCCGTTTGACGGGAAATGGGAAGACAATTTCGCCGGAACCTCGCTCCACCTTTCGTTCACAAAGAATGAGTTCCCCATCGACTACGGAGTCACGGGCATCCGAGACCACCAGGTATTCCTGGTCGAGAGCGTTATCGCCGTCCACAATAGCGGTGAGTGGGTAGCCGACGTGGACCTGCTCGGCGCCTTTGACAGCGGCGCATTCACATGCCTGCCCATGCGCCGGACGCCGCCTGCTGCAAGCAGCGTCTGCAAGCACTCGGATGCGCTCGTAGCCGAGGTGCGGCAAAACGTTACGTCTATCGATACCTGGGAGGAGGTGCTGGACAAGCCGCCCGGACTCTCTGTCGTGCGTGCCCAGAATAATTGGCCAGCAAGGCTGGCGGTGGTGGCCGTGTTGTGGCAAACGCGAGGCGACAGGGCGGATGTGGTAGCTGAAGACGAGCTTGAGACTTCCTCGACGCTAAGCCCTCCTACCTGTTCTCCGCAAAGCCCGAACCACGATTTTGCAGTCTTAGGGAACAATAATGACGCTTGCCACATCTGTGTCTATCGGCAACTCAAGAAGGCACTCAGTGAGGGGAAACACGGATGGACGGCGGACAAGAGCTTCTATGTTGTAGCGTGACTTGGGCAACGGATCATATACCGATGACATGAACAACGTACACATTGCCGTACAGATCACAAGCCCCGGATCCGTACTACAACTGTAAGTAGCCCGTATAGCAGTTGCATGGCTGCCGCTATGTGTTGTACAGTGCTAACACTACCGCCGGGTTCACTGCAGCGCGCCCCGAAACCCGAGCGTTACCCCATTCTCATCTTCTATAGGATTTCTGCAGAGAGTTGGCTTATTTCAGTGGTCTCCATTTTGCCCTTAAGACCAGTTCCCCGAGTTATAAGGATTTTTGGCCTCGGTAGTAGTGTTGTAAACTACGCGGGATCCTCTGTCTCCAGGCCGGGCCGGGCCGGGACACTGGGCCGCGACTCCACTCCGAATCCGATCCTCGGCGCCGATCGGCTCCGACTCCGATCCGGGTCCGGGTCCGGGTCCGTGTCCGGCCCGCAGTGGTAAGGGTTAAGTGTATGCATCTAATGTACCTTATCGTATCCGGCTAGTTGAACCAGACTAGCCCAAAGCGGGGGTTCCTCGGTTCCATAGCTCCGGCTTGCACCTCTAGACCCCAAATGGTCTCCTTTCTTTCTGGGTCTGAAGCTGGCATTTCGAGGCTGATCTTGCAAGGCAGGTCTCGGGGGAGAGGGAGTCGCGACGCTGGGCCCTTTGTAAAGCTGAGTGCCAGTGGCCTGGCTGCTAGGATTAACGACGATCAGGAGTGTCCACGATGTCATGGCTGGTTGAGGCAGATGCTTTCGCAATGGCAGTGCCGGGTTAGAAGAAGCATGAGGGGAACTCACTGTAGGTGTTGCTGGTTGTTACAGAAATTGATTTTTGTTGAGGAGCAACATAGTTGGTGAGGAGGCGTACATGGTCTGCTCTCTGCAGTAGGATGGTCTGATTCAAAGCTTGTTGTTTGCAGACATGCTCCTGTCTACTTTCTGTGTCTGTCTTTGATCTTTTGTGTCATATATTGGCAGCTTCAAGTGATGGACGCTCTTCTCACCGAGTGCGAGATACTTGTGAGACTTCCTTTCGTGTTTTTGCTATCAATCATAGCCCTCGTAACTGATTCCTGGGAAAGTATGCTCGCTAAGTTTGTGAACGAAGTGCTACCTAGTAGCAGAAAACCCCCCGTCGACCCTTCCCTCGTCTACCTGATCTACTCCGCCTCTGAAAATCAAGTAATCTGCCGCCTTCTCTGCCACTGGAAGCAAACCTGAGTCCACGGAGCCCAGAACCCTCAGTTCGGCGCATGCACCATCGTTAGTGTCGAGGCGCAGGAGCTCACCATGAACTTGGAGTCATGGATGAGAAGCCAAAGGCCTCCTCGTTCATCTTCCTAATGTCCTGGTCTGTCAAGGGAGTACAGCCACCACAGGTGCACACGAAGCCAAAATCCCGATAAAGCCGGGCAGCCGAGTCTCCATAACTGATCGTAAGCTCGGTGCCGGCTGGAATTTCATCTTTGCACACTCTGAATGTGATAACCCCAGTGTCGTCATCGAGCTTGTACTTGACGTTGCGGACCGGCTCGCAAGCATGGTTGAAGCGAGAGGCGGTCGCAAAGATGGCGAATTCCTTCCCGAGCTGGAAACTAGGTTAGAATAAGGATGGTTAGTCACAAGTGGCATATGCATTCCACATCCGAGGCCACCACCCGAGCCCTTACGAGTTACGCTGCATAATTTGCTCAATCTTCTTGAACGGGCAGCATCTGTCGTCGCAATGCAGATTCAAGTATGTGTTCTTATCGGCTTCTGAAAGATTACTAAACGCTCGCCTGAGGTAGAACCAAGTGGTTCGGAGCAGTGGCTCTTCAACCAGGATGATCTCGTCTTTCTTCAAAGCGCGGACCGCAAAGGCGCCTACCCCTCCCAGTCTCGACGGCCGAATTTCGAAGAACTGCTGAAAGTCACGGCCTAGATGAGAGGGACAACCTGACTGTTGAGGACACGGAGAATGCTGTTGCCCGTTTATGGGTTTTTCATTATCCCCCGAAGGTGCTGTGTGGTCTTCCACATCCAAATCGGTCTGTCCTGTACAGCGAGACTGGGAGAGGCTTGCTACCTCGGATTCCTCAGAATCTTGCTCTCTGTTATCGTGGGAATACTTCCCTACTGTAGTGATGGGCGAAGCTTCTATGGGGAAAGACCCAGAAGAGATATCAGTGGCAGGTGATGCTGTAGTGATATAAACGCTGTCGGTAGCCTCGGGCTGGAGTATTTGGTTGGATGGGGATGGTGTCTGACAAATCATCTTAGCACAATATTCCACAAGCAAGAATGGGACTTGTATGATGATCCGAAAGCGGTTCGTAGCTTCTACACGACTAGTAAGCAAACAGACCTACCGAAGGCTCAGGAGAGCCAGCTGGATGAAGATCACCCGCGAAGGAATACACGTCGGTGAAGGATGCCGAACTGTGACCAGGGCCCGCACCGAGGGCGTCAAAAGAGGTTAGGTTGGAGAGCATGGGTTTCTGGGACAATGCCGCAAAGGCTAACGAGTAATCAACGCTTGTTGGAGGCCTGCAAACCTGTTAGTGTTCATTCACGGCTACATTGAAAGTCAACTTACAGATGCCCGTTTTGTCAAGCAGTTCAGTCGAGCTTCCTGCTTGGGGAAATCAGGTACTTAGCAATGTCTATCCGCTGTATTGAAAGAAGCACAATGATGCTAGGCTGAAATGCTTGAGACAAAGCTGTAGGCTGAGAAATCTTAGTAGGCGGTGGAATGATGCGATATCGGCTACTTTTTGCTGTGGATTGGCCGAGTCTTCACGAGTACGAGGAACTTAATGGCACGAGGGAGACCAAAATAAATTCAGATAAGATTGATCAGATGGTGAAGGGGGTTAGACAACGGGTTTGAGGCGGAGCAAGGAGATTGAACGGCAGCTTCTCCTAATATTGTGCTTTGCGGAGAGCCGGGGGGTTGATGTGAGCTAAGATACCTATCAACGCAACTCTGCAGTTAGAGAAAAGAATTCGAGGAGCACCGGTTCTTCTCGAAAGGATCCACCCGGCATGGCATCAAGGAAGAAGAACCTTTGATCGTATCGGTAAATAGTGTGACTTGCCACCTTGGGAAACAGGGAAGGCACGATCTGGGAGATTCACCGATCTCGGTGGCGCAAGGGGTGGCATCTGGCTGCACAGTGACAAACTCTGAGTATTGCAGGTCACATATTGACGGAAAGCATTCGCACTCGAGGCTATCTGAAGAAGAATACCTACCTAGACATTCATAGAGCATGTGTCTTAGTCAAAGTAGATGAGTGATTGCTAGAGTGGTACTTGAGCAAGGTGGGCCAAAGTGTGTAGGAATGAGAATGACAAAGCTTATGATCGCGTGAAAGACCCCTAGAGTCTGAGACTCAAGGAGAATTGAACTAAGGGAGTTTTCGAACAGAGTTTATGAACGATGTCTTTAAACTTCTGTATCGAGGCTCGAGCTTGCAACTCGGCCTCAGTCCATACCGCTGTCATTAGTTCTCTAAGCCCCGGTGGTAGATCAACCGTAGGGGCTTCACTCCCGACCTCAGGCTTTCTCCCACTGTTCGCCAATTCACCTATCCTATAAACTCGGCTTGTCCCAGCCAAATGCCTAAGGAAATTCGTAAGATAGGGGGAATATACAGGAGGAGTCATGTTCTGGACAGCGCTATAAGAGATTGGATTGTGCATATCGCATAACTTGAGCCGCTCCTAAAATGGCAGGATGAATGAATAGTGCGAGGATGATGGCCGAAAACCGGAGAGTCGGTGAACCCTGAGAATAGCGGCAATGTTGTCCATGACGCGGGTCGTCAAGGGTGTAACTCCCTATGAGTGTTGCTGGGTTTAGGCAACCTTGATGTTGACATGTGTAACCACAACTCTTTCCTCAATTAGACTTAGGTACCTAATTAAGGTGCTTTGCCCTGACGTCCAATCTCGAGGGAAGATTTTGTCACTCGACAATTGTACTAACCATCTAAGCTACCTATCGATGCAGTGACAGTTTGGAATTTTAGAGCATAAGTGAACTTGTGAACGGAGTAAGGGCTTGAGGAGAGTTGTACGAAGAACAAAGACAAAGAGTGAAAGGAAAGAATGACTGAATAGCGATATACGGGCAGCAGTGAAGAAGACCTGGAGATTGCATCTGACTACATGACTCAGTCAACCACCTAGTTCCTGCCGGATTTGGATGGGATGTTGCGGGCTCTTGACCACGGAAAGCGCACTGGACATGGGCAATCCTCCGGGAACCGCGAATGAATACCCCTCCTCATCACGGAATGTGTGATGTCCAAGGAGATCCAGAAAGAAGTTGCCATCTGTGTGTTCCGACCTTAAACGAAATGTTTCACTGCAGCTCATTGATGGGCGGGCCAACTCATGGTGAGGCTGTCAAAGAGCACAGGCCATGGTATGCCGAACGAGCAAGAGAATTGCTAGTACTCCGTATAATGCTGTGTATCTTGCCAACTCCTCAGCCAGTTGTCTGATCGATAGACTTCGTGTCAAATGATCCATGGTAGACGCGCTTTTGTGAAAGGCAGGCACGACGGGGAAAAGCCATTAGGGAACGGAGGACAGGCAACTCTTGTTTAACCCGGCTCGAGTTTGTCGAACTTGTCCATTGATCCGGCCGGCGAAGTACCTAAGATTTGCAGGGTTCCGGGCGGCGTACTACCTTACCCTTGGGGATAGGCGAAGACATGCTAAATTGCCAGATACTTGTCAGCGGGTTCGAAGTCAACGAAGGGACTTGAATATCACGTCTGGACCAGGGGGTACTCAACTGTTTAGACAGTGGATATGGCGACCTGAAGCTGATGCTTTCATAAGACATTGCGTTTATAGCAGCCGGACGATGGCCGATCGCGTCGCAATGGACCTGCGCCCCTGCATGCCGGGAGCGCCGAACTGTAGTGTCATGTGGTGCGCGACGGAGTGAATCCAGGTCGGCCTTCCAGGTCGAAACGTCACCAGAGAGGAGCCTTCAATTCAGTCCTGCCAAGGTCGTTTATCACCATTAGGGCAATAGGTGGCTTTCTGGGTGATTATCGGTTCATCTTTGTAAACTCGGATCTTGGGGTAGAAGGTGGGAGGAGGGATTGATGGCCACCGAAGCTGTTGAGCGCACCAAGACAGCCATGAAGACCGGCCAGGGTCCCTGAAAAGTAAGAAGCCAACTCCGATGGAGGGGGTCCTCACATTCTTCCCGGAGCTGACTGAGACAAGTGAAGGGCTGGGCTGGCCACCGGGAGTCCCTTAGTCTCCCTGGGTGTCGTTTCCATCTGGCTACAGAAGAAGCAAATGCCAAAAAGGATGGAAGCCTGTTTTCTCTCTCTCCGACCCACAAGTACGGTGCATGTTACGGTGCTGGTTGGATTGGACGCGGATGCCTCTTAGGTTGGATGGACCGCACCCTGGAGCTCTATGAAGGTTCAGTGAGTGCCGACCGGGACCCGTCACCTAAGTTGATCCCTTCCCATCTCTGGTCGGCTCCCTTGTTGTGGTGCTGCACTCAGCTGGATAAAAGGAATTTTATACCTAAAGCCCAACACTTTGACCTTAATCCGGAAAGTCGCTTTGCAAAGTTCTGCATGTTTTCGGCACTACGCGGTACGGGCGCTTACGGTTGCAGCTTGCTTGACGTGGAGCTCGGTGTGGGCGTCGTTTCCCGATTCAGAAGTTTGAATTTTACTCGTCGAACACGGGCCCATGGAACAAGAAGAACATAGCGGGGGAGATTGGCGTGCCAGCGGTGTAATAGGACCCTGACGGCTATCGCTCCAAGGCTGGGGATATCCTAGCCTGGCAGACCGACGCTGTTACCTTCGTACCTTCCCTGCGCCATCCCAAAGCGACGACCGCCCCGGCCCGCCAAGAAGGCTCGTGCGGACGATGCGAGAACGGAGTTGCGCCGCTGGCGTATGTACCTGCAAATGTGGGTCTCCTGGTGATGTCCTTGAGCCGTCCTTTGGCCTCACAAGCCGTGTTGCCTGACCCAATGTGGGATTACTGGTATCCGGAAGAAGCGGAAACTATACGTTGCCATGTCATTTTGCACTGCGAGCACGTCCAGATGCTATATTATTCTAGATACTTTGTCCTTGAGCGATAACGATCTGGGAACTACCGGGGTACATACACGTAGGCGCGCAAAACCAGCCAACCAGAGATCACCGGTATGAGGAGGGTCATCATGAAATTTCGACAATCTCAGGGCGGGGTCCGGTCCCGGAATGGCAGTTTCGACAGAGCACGGTTTGGGAAAACAGATTTGAGGGAAATCAGGTAGAGTAAGCACAGTGGTTATTGTTATTAGTACTAGTAGAAGGTAGGTAGGTATTCAATACCGAACTTGAACGTCGTTTTGATGAACGTTTTGTTTTGAGGGAATTTAACGTTAACGTTAGTGTCGTGCTCCTTGTGATCTGTGATCTGCGATTGACTCAGCCAATCAAACCGCGATACCGAGCGTCTGGATACACTGTGCAGGGGTCCAGACGCGTGGTCATTCATTGGATGCAATCACACTGCCAAGCCTTGTTGGTTGTTTGTGTTTTTCGGAGGGAAAAGATGCCCTTCTCTCATAGGCCATGTCGCAAGCCCTCATCAATCTTGAGGGCGCTGTTCTTGCGTGGTGTGCCTGAGCTTTTCAAGCATGTGCCGTGCTGATGTCGGAACCCAATTTCTCCCTTTTAGCTCAGGCAATCAGAGCAACTCTCGCAACAGCCACTTCGCTGTTCCGCCTATCCCAACAAATCTGCCCCGAGAATTGAGACATCACCTAGATCCGTGAGGAATAATGGGTCGGTGGGCATCTCACCTCGAGTGAGTCGAGCCTTCGTAGATCAGGTTATATACCATAAGTAGTATTTATTCCCGAGATCTGACCAGCCCTAAAACTGATTAAAACGGCCCGGTCACAGTAGCCGACGTTTGGCAGCCGCCAGTCGATGAGTCTTTCCCACACTAGTAGTGCTAGTGTATGTACGGTATTGTACAGTGCAACGTTGCAAGACAGTGCAGTGCGGATTCTAAACAGTCACCTTGCAGGGATCTCTCTTGCCAACAGTGCCTTTTTGCAGCATTGAATCGGGGGCGCACCTGCTTCCTGCAAAGCAGCTTGCCAGGAGACCCCGAGAATAGCGGGATGCCCGCTGGGCTTTCCGCGCAACGAAAAAAAGGGGGGGAAGAGAGCCCAGATGAGTTCCAGGTTTCCGCGCTCCCATAAAAGCCACCACACAGGGTAACCTACGAGTCGACGAAAAGGGAGGCGCGAGGTATGATTAACATTGTCAAAATAAGTTACATTACTTGCAAGCTGCTTGCTCAGGAGAACCCAGATCGGACGGTTATCGGGCCAAAACTTCTATGGGAAACCCTGCCGTCTTTCCGAAGCCTGAGGCTGGGTCCATAGTCCCTCATCGGCGGCACCTGGCATTCCTTTCCTCCTGGCTTGGCATGTCCTCCTCCCAAAACTGCAGTAAACGTTTGCTCCTCCGAAACATGGTCTCCGCATAATGATTTGCAATTACATTTTGGATTAAGTTCGAATGCGGAACCACCTCCCTGAATGGAAACTACACTACAACTCTGTAGCAGTGGAGCCGTATACAAGGCCGTTATCGTCAACGTTCTTGCTTTGAGCTCAATTCGGCGACTGCGGGGATGCTGAGTACTTGGGGTGACAGAGCCAATACCCACTTGGCTTCGATTTCCTGCTGCAAGTCTTACTTTCGTACTACACAAGACGATTCGTCTCCAATTCGCGGCCTGAGTACCCAGTACACGGGGTTCTGAAGCACGCTCGGCACACCTACCCAACTCCCGGACAGCCCCGGTTGGCGCAACTGACTGCCCCAGAAGCGGCCTAGAATTCGAGGGCGCCAGACTCCAAGGCCCCCCCCCCCGGTTTTCAGGCATGTCGCCATGTGCCACTTACCTTTGTACCTAGGCCATTGTATCTTGGGTCGCGTCCCATGTCTGTCAGATGATTTCTCAGCTCCCAAGACGACCCCCATCTCGCAGAAGCCCTTGGAGTACTTGCCAAACACATCCAGTGCGTAATTGCTACCGCGATTTCTTTCCACTCTATCCCCATCTTGCCATTACCAGATCCCTCGGCGCCATCCAAAGAGTCACGATCTAAATTCCACACCAGAGCTTCACCCCGCCCCGACATCGTCATTCACCATTTCGGAGGCTCAAGAAGGTCACCTATGAGAGAACGGGCGCATTTCGGTGGTGTACCCTCAACCCAGTGTCCAAAAGAGCTGCTGGGCAAACCTGGTCTAACCTGGTCTAAACCTTTTTGCCGAAAACGTTCGTGGCGACACCCCCCAGGGCCCAGTCCAACAGGGCATTTGCCGTCTCCCCCCCTGTGGCAGCAGCACACCAGCTTCATAAAAAGGGAGACACGCGCTCGTGCTCTGTTCGCGCCCCCGCAACATCTCGCCTCATTGCCTCCCACATAAGCAGTTCTTACACACTGCGAGCTCATAGCCGAAAATGGCCGATAAGCCGACGTACCCGCAACCAAATCACTTTGCAAACCCCTTGGATCGAGTACTTGCACCCGCGCCCGTGTCCCGAGCACCATTCCGAGCGCCTCTGCTTCCACACACCGTCCACGACATGCCCTTCAACCCCGAGGCCTACTATCCTTCCGAGCACCTGGCTAAACAGCAGCTAGATGCTCGTTCTTCGTCCGTCTCGTCAACCTCATCGGCGACCTCTTACTCGGCCTCTTACTCGGCGCCTCACAGTCTCTACGGGACCAATTCCCGGTCTCTGTCTCCTCATTCTACTGCCTCCGGAAACTCTGATCCTGGCTCAGGTTCAGCAATCTTCGCATCGAGCCACTACCAGGGGCCCATCCCTGAGCAGCCACAGGTGCAGCAACCCCATTCAGCATCGCTAGTATCGGGCCCGCCACAGTTCCTCCAGACCCAGGCCCAGGTATCCCCTTCGCTTCCCATGTACTCGTCAGTTCCAACCCAAAGACAGCTCCAGCAATCAACTCCATATGGCTACCAACTGGCTTCGTTACCGCAACAGCCATCTGCCTTGCCTTTTCAGACCTACCATCCAGTGTATCCGCCGTCCTACTCTACGACCTCTTATCAGTCTTCCCCAGCCCTGCCTTCGTACCAGGCCTCACAACTAGTGCATCATCAGTCTATGGTGGTAGGAAGTCAGTTTCCTAGAGAGCCCGAAGAAGAAAAGGAGTCGTTGCTGCTGAAGACGCTTCAGAACCTGCCACCGGATGTTGTACGCCAGATTCAGAGATACGTTGGTTGGTTCCACTGCTGGAAGGTTTCCCAGATCAATCGCTGGTTTAGAGACAACTTCCACCCGAGCACGCTCCCAGAGCTGGACAAGATAGCTGGCGTTCTCTACACAGAGCAGTGCTACGGACGCTACGACGAGATTTCCTCATACGGATCGAGTTCACGGAAAAGAAACAACAGCAACAAGGAGCCCGAGTGGTTCGGGTGCTATCATTGTTTCACCATCAAGAGCCCCGAACACTTTGAGCGATTCACGTGGAGCCACACATCTGACGAGCCCTCGTCAGAACGGGCATCGCCGTCACTAAGCCCTCCCCAACCTCCTTCAACAACACCTTCTACAACGTCCAACCCACACTACTGCCCCGGGCTGACAAGAAGCAGCATCGCAGCCGCAACAAGTAGTGGCCACAGGGGCAGCAATTCAGATACAAACACCGCCACCACAAACTCCCTCGGTTCCTCGTCACTCGCGCCTTCACATCAAACACGGGAGCGAGAGACATGGGGTATCCGCCGGTTCTGCATTCATTGCGGCGTCAAGAAGCGTTTCTACCGGCCTGGGGACGTCATAGAGCTCCGCAAACCTGACAACGCGAGGGAAGCGGTCTGGGTCTGCCGCTGCTGGAAGCTCCATCGGCGGCCTTTAGAGCTACACTGTCCTGATTGCGGATCACACGTGCCGCTTTCGACACCGGCTGGAAGGAGAAGATGATACAAGTTTTTGGCGTTTGGGCACGGATTTTAGGGTGTTTAAGTCGCACGTGTTGTCGGGCGTTCTGCGTTTGAAAAGGAGACGTACTAGTAGTATAATTGGGAACGGCGTTGTCTACTTGCCTACTTTAGTCACCACCATCATAATTCAGTACTACCAGTATTACTTCGTTCTAGACGAGTAGTTCTTATCTACAGTACGGTGCTTAACTGATCTTTTACAGTAACCTCAAGCATAGCCAGTTCAGCCTCGCCGTGATCACACCCCGCTTGATCATGGGCATCATGGTTATAGCAAAAAAACACCTAGTTACCCAGTCAGGACGAAAGCAGGCGAAATTCCAAAACCGCGAGTCCGTACAGTAGATACAACCTACTACATTCAACAAACACCGGAGATCGTCTTGGAATTTCTCCTCGGAGCAAACAACACACATTCCTTCCGTCCCTGGCAGTTGGCATCTTTCTCCCGCACCACATACCCACCCGCAAGAGCGATTCAGTTCATGGGTCATTGTTCTCGGCAACGCGGCAGATCCTAAAGCCACCGTCCAACGTGCCGCTCGTGGGGAATGAGAACGGTGAGAAAGCACGGCGCTTAACCAACGGCCTGTGGAAGCCGCTTAGCTTAGGCAGGGGGGTTTGGATACCACGTAGGGTGGTGTGGAAATTGGAGAGCCTGGAGAGGTCAGCTTTGTCATTGGGTACTGCGATAAATATTCAACCAATCTGAAGATAGAAGTGGGTATGAGAGAATGGGGACTGCCTGGACATGGACGGGATGGGAGGGGATGGGGAATGGGGGGTTCGCAAAGAGAGTGTGAGCATGGGCCAGCGGTGTTCGGGGAGTCTGGGTGATGGACCCGGGGGACGCCGTGGGTCCTGATGGGGAGAGAGGGCGAGGGCGCCTACTAGTCGATCTCCTCTCTCCCCAGCCCGGGCGTAACCGTTAACTACCTAGTACTTCGTAAGTAGTATCTCATTCTAATCCTGTTAAGGACTGACTAGCATAAGTCGATTAGAATGCAACCGGGTCCTTCCGGGTTGAAGCCTCAGAAGGGAACAGGGATGAAGGGTACTGGAAACCGACCAATACACCATTCCCTACCAAGTACGGAGTACGGAGGTACATACACTAGAGATTCATACAGATTAAGGCGCCGGGATCGCATGCAGCCATCTGGTGACAGAGTGGGTGGCCGATGGCCAACGGGGCCTCCACCTTCTAGTGCAGTCGCTGCCACTTCTGGTTCAGGTGCCACTCTGCAGAGGTGTTCTGTGGTTCGTCCAGTACGCTGTCGCACAGCAGATGTTCTACCTACTGTAGCGTATTGTAGCGCGGGGAAACAGAGGGTGTTGTTGATCATTCGGTGGATGTCCGCGGTTTAACGTTACCTTAGCCTGTACGGAAGGACACAGGAGAGGGCGATGGCTTCGACAGCAAGGCTCGATTATTGTGACGTGCTGGGTGTGGCCTGAAGGAGAATCTTACCCCCCAGTCTAGAAACCTTCCTAGGAAAGGCGCCTTTCGAATTCAGGCCGGATCTCCGAAGTGTAAAGACTCACATCTCCGTACGGGGAAGCCAGCTTGACCGTCGGTGATTCCGCATCTTGACGGCTGGATTGGAAGAAGCCATGGCTCCAGGAGTCCAGGGAGACTGGTACGTGTGTCAAAGGAAAACTCCGTTCAATGCGTTCATCATCAGTGCGCGCTGGGCGGTGGGTTAACACAGCAATATCCGATGCACTTTAGGACCAACGGCATGAGTTTTCAATGCGATGGCACGGCGATGGCACGACCTCGGCGAGTTGACCAGACTGTCGGGTCCTAGCTGTCAGCCACGTTTTGACCTGTCTATTGGGCACAAAAACCCCTCAATAACGTAATTCCTGGTATGGGTGCTGTTGCAACAACGACTCTCTTTGTGTTATACACAATGCCTCAGATTGGCATGTGCGAGGCTCGAGGAGGCTGCTAACTTTCAAAATGACGTTAGCCTGGTTACCTGGCAGACGTTGATGGGCCCCTTTGAATCTAGCTCCCGAGATGTGTGATGGTCATCTGCAGGCGACAGCAACAGGGAGCCAAGAGGAACGGTTAAGCGCTTGGGTGGGTGACCCTGGACTCCTGAGGTGGAGGCTGGAGCTTCGCGTCGGCCTTGTGTGGCGCTTAACACCCAGTTCAGGGTAGCCTAAAACGGTGAACAACAATGTTAGCTTGTCTCGGTAGGTTTTGGCTGGCCCACTGCTGCATAACTGTCGCAAACGGTTGTTTCGATGAAAATGGACTGCTGAAGACGCTGAAGACGCGGTCGATGGTGAGAGGTCTGGTGGAGTTCAACTCGTTCCCTAGCAACGCTAACGCTGCAAGGTCATTATCGAGTACAACAGCACACATGTAACTGTAAATAAAAGTTGGTCTAGGACCAACAACAACCAGCTTGACGCTATTGCAGATACGATGTTTCCTGGTTGGTACAGTACATACACCTGTCGGTTGGCAGCACGCCCGACTCTCTGGGGAAGTTTCGATTTGGCTGACCGTGCAGCCGCCTTCGATAACATGATTTGTGGCATCTGCAAGTCGGGGTCCACTTTGCCCCGGTCTATGTACCGTGCTTGTAACACAACTGGTCAATGCTTCAAGTGGTCAATGCTCGTCATTTTGCCCAAAAGATGCAAGCCGAAAATGCAATCATTGGCCGGATAATCTCTGACGGTAACTTTATGCAGGAGCCGACGGGACCGGGACCTCAACCTTCAATGCCTCGGTCCTCACCAAGAAAGCAAACAGCCAAGGTGCCAACTGACAGCACATTAGCCCGCCAGACACACCCGAAATTCCTCTTGAGGTGTGAAATTTGGAATGATTTGCACACCTAACGTTGATTACTAACTACTTTACTAGCAATCCCTGAGGTCGCTATGGGCCACCAAACGTATACAGTATTGGGACTCCGTTGGTGACCGGGTGTACCTACACTAGAAGTCGATACTCTTCCTCGTTTCCTTGCCTTTCAAGGGACTGACGTGATTCCCAGATTTCGCAAGCTGAATAACACAGAACCTACGAAAAGGGGGGTAGGAACTTCCAAGGACATCAGGCTCTTAGACACCGAGAGGATTCCGATTTGAAATCTCCTGGTCCGACAGTCAAATTCCGACTGTGACATGACGCCTTCAGTTCAACTCAAACCATCAAACATTGCAAGTACCTCACGTTGTCTGTCCCCCTCACCTGGATTTGCCATGGCAGCTACCCGGCGCATTTGATTTTCGCCGGGCCCGGGGAACATGACTTCGCAATCTATCAAAAACGAAAACGAGATATGGGGGCTTGCTGTGCCTCCGTATCAAGGATGCGCTACCATAAGTAACGTTGGACGAAATATTCAACAAGAAGCCGGGACCGAAACGAGAACAAAGAATCCATGTTGATGGGTGTTTGTTACAACTAGGCTCTAGCCAACAGGGCTTGTGGGTTCCCTGCCTGCAGTGTGCTTCATTCTTCCGGTTCATGGCTTCGAGCGCCCGGCCTTGGTAGGTAGGTACCTTAGTACTACCCAAGCAACCAAGTCCGCCTAACTCACTTAGGTATGTACCCGTCGTTGCCTCTCCTTCGAGTCCGGCTGGGACTAGTGAAAGAGGACTTGATCCACGTTGTTGCCGTGTTCCAAGCGATGAATGCAGATTCCCGGTTAGTTGTCGTCCTATCTCTTTCGAATCTTGACATAGCCACTAGACTCACAACATTCGCAGCTTCTCGGTGATCTCTCGGTAACGATTAGTCAAGTTACCTTATTCTGGAGGTGGCATGGGGCCGAAGATGTGGTGAATACTACCCCTGACGTACCAACCAACACACGCATAGTGATCAGGGTCATACATGACTTAGCTTAGTAGAACAGTCGCCATCGACAACCGCGAAGCTCAAGGCCATACCAACTGCCGAGAGCACTTCTCATCCGCTATGAGGCCGCGCGTGTGACAACAGGTACAGTACGTTACCTGTCGTAGAGGTACGCCCGCCTGCTATAGTCCATAATCCGGGATGAAGTGTGCTAGCGTATGTACGCCCTGGCGGCTAACAAGGGGACGCAGACATGGCTTGGGAGATTCTACTAATTCGTCCTACTGCGTCGTCGTCTTCCGGTAACTCTTCACTAAAGCAGAGATTGTCGGCATGATGGATATTACAGTACTAGTATCCCTGACGGATCATCTCGAGCCATGCTCCCTGCCCTACCAAGTACTAGTACTACCAACAAACATGCCAGTGTGAGTGGGCATGCCACCGCCGCCAACGCGGCAATCTCGCACCATTTGTCGAAGACATGATTGAATTGCCGCGCCTGCATGCAGGTGGCTACTTAAGGAATGCACCACATCTGGATGACTATGGTTGACAGCCTGTGTGTTTGTGTGTGTGCCCCATCCATGACACCAAAGCCCCCCATTCCCTCCATGTGGTGACGCAGCTTCTATGACGGTGCGAGGACACTGTTCAAGTTGGATGCCAAACATGCCATGTTCAGCCCTCGGAAGGCTCAGCCAGTATGGTAGTACCACAAAGCACCAACCGGCATCAATTCTCTCGCACTTGAAGCCGTTCTGCCATCACAGACTTGCTCCGTCATCAATACAATGGGCCTGTGTGTCCCCCGCGGTGTCTACACCGCCATCAATCCCTTGCTGTCAATAGGTGAGTGTTTGCGGCGATGATAGGGTCTCAGGGACAGTGACGTGAAATCGGTTCAAGGTAATTAGAAGGGAGTGTATATGCGGAGTCACCCCTGAATGCCTCCATTTATTGCGCCACCTACTCTAGGTAGACGGCCAGATCGACGGAAAATAACCGCCAGGCAGGACACACGGCCAGGTTGGTTGGATAGGGGGTGATCCGGGAATTCAAAAACGGTCGGCAGGTGTCACAACAAAGTTGCAGATTCATCGCAAATACCCCTGGAAAATTTGAGATACTTACCGCTCGCATTATGATGTTGCCTTTTCCGATGGAGAATGGCAGTCCGGTCTACGAAGTCAGGTGCTGTATGAATTCGGTTGGCAGAGACAACCTGACAACTTGAAGGCCACTTCTCCGTACTTCTTGCAAGGCTGGAGCAAAGTGAAACGCTTCAAGTTGTGAAGGGTCGGCTCCATTTCTGGAGCGATTTAATAGCGTACGAGGACTTGGGTTTGGTGCCAGGTTCATGTTTGTACAATTCACACCGTTACATAGATAAGTAAGGCTGGAGTCATCCGTTGAGAAATACAAGCTTTGGGTCTTTCACTCTAGAGTTTAGACATCAAAGGCGTTCAGCATCGGCGTTCGTCCAGTCCGCCCGGTTCCTGCAGTTCGTCCAGTCCGCCCAGTCCGTCCAGTTCGTCCAGTCCGTCCAGTTATTTTGCCCCTATTATCAAGGATCATGTTAGCACAGGCCCGAAACGCCCGTAGGTACCTACCTACACAATGAATCTTTCCAGTGTTTGGCATTTGTAGATTTTGCCTCAATCAGGTATCCGTCTAGAGCGGGTATCCAGTCGCCTCACTCGTGTCTCATCAGGACTGCCAGGCACGTCACATGCATGATACAAATCATACAATCAATCATATGCAAGGTACAGCCGTACAATGCGTCCGAGTAAGAGCACCTACATGAAGTCAGTATTGGTACAGTACGTTGTGATTCAAGCTACTACTATACGCCGTCAACGAATCGATTCTGCAGGACTCTTACCCTCGTTGTTCCCTGAGCCAACCGGCCCGCACCAGTCGCCTGCAATCTACGTGGCTCTCAGGGAAAATAAATTCGACATGCCGTGCAGACTAAGATGATGAGACCATGACATGATAGAGCTTCGTGTTGCCAAGCTCCCAAATTCGCTAGGTGCTCTATCCAATCTTAACTCTACTAGTAAGTTCCTCTGCCCCTTATGTGGATGGGCGCTAATGTGAAGGGGTCAGGTATTCTGTGGGGCTGTGTAAATATTTATTTTCTCCCCTTACCCCTGAAATCGTCGCATGCTCAAGCAAAGCCATCGGGAATTCGAATAAAACAAGCCAGAGTATGGGTGTCTGAAGATAATGCTTTTAATACTGTTGGACCTTTTCCCTTTTGAGTCTCCATAGTCTTTGGTGCGGCTTAATGTTGCAATCCTTAAGAGATCCGATAATGCAAGGTTAGTGGAGATACGTAGTAGGTAACCGAGCCGGTCACAGAGTAAACAATAATACACCCAGACGTTTGTATCCTATGCTGATCCAATAGTACTCAAACATCATCATCTACCACTGCTACGAGCTGAATTACGATACAAGGCCGTTGTGCCCATCTTCAACTGCGACTCCTTTCGCGGTTGAAGGCGCCTGCAGGCTCTGCTAGAGCGCTATTTGTTCTGTGGTCCGCTACCAATACAAGGCTTTGATCCACCACGCTCAGTTTAAAACTGGGGTTTCCGGAATTACCCATGATCTAGGGTCCTCCGCCAACCGCTGGAAGAGCGCAAGAAGCAGCCACCGCTGCCGCCTAGACAACCTAGGCTCATGGGGCTCGTTGGATACGGGGTACGAGCGGTATGTCGTCCCGAGCTCCTAGTTAAACGGGATACAAAAGTCAATCCACGTCCCGAGATAGTCGAGCCGTTTGCCTCTGGCCTCCTCAGACTTATAGATGCGCTCAAACTCTGCGTAACTGAGCCGCCCCCACCCGCCACGCTGCTTTGCCTCCTCCTCGGCGAGGTCGAGGCGCTTCCAGTACATCAGCAAGCGGCGAGATAACAGTCTCTGAGAAGGCACCTCGGTCTTTTCTGCCGTAGCCTTGGGTGGTATTGGTGGCGGGGTTTCATTGTACGTTGCTGCTACTGAATTGGGCCGGAACTGAGGCATGGTTGGATCTCGATGGGGGGTAGGTTCGATAACCGAGACCTCCTCGGCAGGTCCATCGTCGTCTCCTATTAGCGGAGGGATTTCATCTTCGTCTTCGGCGCTGGTTTCGCTATGCTCGCCGTCGTCAGCCACACCCTCCCCGGTATTGTCCTCGTTCCGGAGGCTGGTATCGATTGAATACCCGGTCGCACGGAGTAGATCTTGCAAAGATTGCTCTTGAACTGGCTTTGCGGCCGGCCCTGAACCACTCTTTGTCTCTTCGCCCTCATGAAGATCAATTGACTGGAAGAGGTGCCTGTACTTGTCGCGCTCCTCTTTGGTTTCGGCAGCCTTCACGGCAAGGTCCTCTTTCGCCTTGAATATCCTATCAAGAATCTCGTTGAAGGCTTGCTGCATGACTTGGTAAAAGATTTCCTTGCCCACGTCTCGCTCGGCATCGGGAATCTCCAGCCCACCCCACCGTTCAGGAACGCTCCTCGAAGACGTTGAAGGGTTGGACCTGATGTCAAAATCGTCTGCGTCTTCAGCAAACCTTACCTTGGAGGATGATCGAGATCGAGACAGTACGGGGTGCTGTGCGGCTTTGGACTCCTCCGCCGGGGAATTCAGGGTTGTCAAAACATCCTGGTCATCGCTCCAACCTTCTGGCGGTACTGCTCCCTCTTCCTCGTCCAAGTAAAACTGACGCCTCTTCCACCGGTCGAATAGCTTTCTTCGCGCGCTCCTGACGGCCTTGTAAGGCACACGTCGCATCCCCCGTTCATTCGCTTCGGCTTCACCTTGGTCCGAAAAGCCGTCTGTCTCCCGATGATTCGCGCCTGCGTCTTCTCCTGAAATACCGCCATTCTCCCCAGGTATTGGCGGGCTTTCGTCTCCGCTCGGCTCCTCTGGCTCATTGCTGCTTCCATCCTGGTTACCTCCGTCATCCACGACGACCAGAAAGTCTTCCCCATCACGCGTTTCACCGAGAAGTAATGCGGGTAGTTCGTTGATCCGAGTTGGGGGGTTCAGAAGCCCATTCAGATACTCTATCCCTGATTCCCTTTCTGTTGAAGACCGTGGATTTTCCATACTGGGCACGAAAAGGCTCTCGCCAGCATCACCAGCGAGGGCCTGTTCCGTAAACACGCTTGCCAGAACCGACTGTCTATCCGCAACGTCGGGTGCATCCTCACTCACAGCCCTTATGGCCTCGTTCGAGCCCTTGCCCTCCATACGGCCGTGAGAGGCGATGTGGGGGAAGCCCCCTTCGCGGCCAAAAAGGCTGCTCAGTGGTTGCCTGCTATTTATGAGCTGCTCAACTTCGACGGAGCTCATGACCTGATCATCGAGCCCGTCGAGAATGTCCTTGTGCATTTGCCTGAACAAGACGTAGTAGGCGCGGAACAAGCGCAGAAAATCGCGGCGGTTGACATAGCCATCGCCATCGACGTCGTAGCCATCAAAAATCCTGCGGAGACGGTCCCGTCGCTTGCGGTACGCAGTCCCGCGGAGGAACTCGGAGAAGCCAATGAGATCGTCTTTGTTGTCGTCGTAGAAGGCGAACATGCGGTCGTGCAACAGGTTCGGGGCAATATGCCTGTATCCGCCCGATGGGATCAAGTAGCGTTCGAACGTCTTGCGATCCATGGCCAGGCCAAGGCCATCCGGGTCCTCCCTCCACTCGGTGTTGGCCATGAATGTCCACTGTTCCCATAGGGCTTCCAGCTCTGCGCGCTCAAACCCTGTTTCCTTGGATAGCTTGGCCATTAAGTGCTTAGGCAGAAGCCTCAGGCAGTTCTCCGGGTCGCCGGGGTACCACACGGGTTGCAGCTGACGGGCACCCAGACGCGGGGCAGGGACTTTGATCTTGTAGAAGACGTGCGTCTTGGTATGGAGGCCCTGGGACTCGCACGTCTCGCAGAGATCAAAGTCGGCGCAGTTGGCACAGCGGTAGCGGATGCCGCGAATCGGGACAATACCACAGCTGTTACATTGGCAGCCCCGGTGCACGTATGCGCTACGGCGGGCATTGTCCTCGGAGACGCGGAACAGCAGGCTGACGATGTTCTGACCGGCGCGCTGGTGCTGGTGCTGGTGCTGGGCATAGTGATTGCTTTCGTCGTCGTACCAGTTGTCGTCGAGAACATGTTCGTCGGCAACCGTCTCGCCATCATTCAAGGGCCGGACCGTGTTGATGTCGACGTTCTCGTCGCCGTGGGACTCAGCCGAAGTGTACGAGGCTTCGGAAGGCTGGCGGTCGTGTCCGCGAGCGACATTCGGAAGCGAGCGCCGGCGGTGGCGAACAGCATTGCTCCTGTGCAGGCGGCGGTCGGGTAGCGGCTCGGGAAGAGGGGGGTTGTAGATGCGGTAGCAAAAGTAGCCGAGCGTCGCCGTCGCTGCGAAGGTGAGAACAGCCACGCTGATACGCTGCCTGGTCAGCGTTGAGGCTGCGGCGTTTGTGTCCATGGTGATGTCGGGTGCATTGGGTGCAGCACCATGGTTGACGAAATGCTATTCCCCTACACAGTACGACGAAGTGTTGTGTGTCTCCTTCTCTATTTCCTCTTTCCGTCCTTGCCCTTTCCCCTTGTTGCAGATTCGAGTTGTTGAGGGCTGCAAACGATCCAAGCCAAAAAGCTCGAAGCTCGGAGCTCATCTCCCCTGTAGCGTAGAATTAAAAAGTGGGTCCCTTCAGCGTTCCAGCCCAGCTGGGCATCAACCAATTACCTATCCGGGCGAATATGCTACCCAATGAAGTTAGTGTTGACATTAGCTTGCTCATATTTCCCGTGCATTGTATACTTTGTATGTACGGCTGTGCATGCTTCACACCTTTACTTGTCCCCCCAACACGCAACACAAATGAATAACTACACTACCGCTAAACACCGGGCTTCAACCTTCCTGGGAAGAGGCCGGCTACCTTCTTCTGCAACGCTTTTACGGTGAATTTTGATCCGAAGAATCATGAACATCACCGCTTCCGAGTATCTATCGCTTGATTCAGGTACAGTTCCTCGAGTCCCCGAGTCCTCCACAACCCCAACCTACCTAGACCTTGGTCCGACCATCATTGCCGGTGCCTGCTAACATGTCCCTGATTTCTCTACCTCGACAGTTGAATACGACCCAATTGCGCACTTGAACATCCTCTTCTCGCACCCGTCCACCGTATCCTCGGTTGCGCGCGTCTCGTCGACCATCCAACGACACAAAGATGAGCTCTCCCGATCCATCACGGCCCTTGAGACGGCTCAGGCCTACGGGCCAGACTCGTCGCTGGAACGCATGCAGTCGGCCCGGACCGAGCTGGCCTCTCTCTTCCAGCGCATTGAGAGCGTGCGCAGCCGCGCTCTGCAGACGGAGCGCGACATCACCACAATGACGGCCGACATCAAGCGCCTCGACAGCACCAAGCGCAACCTGACGCTGAGCATGACCGCCCTGAAGCGTCTGCAGATGCTCACGACAGCCTATGAACAGCTCCGCGCCTTATCTCGAACCCGGCAGTACCGCGAATGCGCCGGCCTCCTGCAAGCCGTGCTGCAGTTGATGCGCCACTTCAACGGCTACCGCAGTATTGAGCAGATCGCCGTCTTGAGCCGCAACGTCAACGAGCTGCAGCGCGAGCTGCTCGAGCAGGTGTGCGAGGATTTTGAGATAGCCTTTGCCAAGAGTGAGGTTGCTGGTCGCCGTGCTGTCTTGGCGGAGGCCTGCCTCGTCGCCGACGCTCTAGGGGAGCATGCCAAGATGAGGTTGGTGACGTGGTATGTCAACACTATGCTGCGAGAATACCGCCAGGTGTTTCGCGGGAATGACGAGGCAGGCAGTTTGGATAACATTGGTCGTCGATATGCATGGTTTAAGCGTGCGCTCAAGACGCACGAGGAGGAGCATGCCATGATCTTCCCGCCTCATTGGCGTGTTGGTGAGACGGTGGCCATGGCCTTTTGCGACGGCACGCGGGACGATTTCAAAGCGATTCTGGAGAGGAGCATGCGCAGGGTCGACGGCAACAAGGTCGACGTGAACCTGCTACTCAGCTGTCTGCAGGAGACAATGGACTTTGAGCAGAGCCTAGAGCGTCGGTTTGCGAGTGAGCCCCGGGCCAGCATCGACACTCTCAGCTCTGCAGATGACCGAATGCAGAATTTCAACGGCTCCATATCAGTTGCCTTCGAGCCGTACCTAAGCCTGTGGGTCGAGTCACAGGACAAAGCCCTGGCCTCCCTGATCCCCAGGTACAAGGCGCAGCCACTTATACCGGCCGACGAGGAGTTCTCGCCGCAGGCCGTCATCCCGTCTGCGATTGAGCTGTTTCACTTTTACAGGCTTACCCTCTCTCAATGCGCTAAGCTCTCTACTGGTGAACGGCTGCTCGATCTTGCAGGAGTACTAGCAAAATACTTGGACGAATACGCCCAACAGGTTCTCCTTGCTTTCCTTCAACAGGGTGGACCCAAAGGGACCCCAATTCAGAACATTGTCCTAGTCCTCAACACGGCCGATTTTTGGCACACCAACACGAACCAACTCGAAGAAAACATCAAGAAGCGTATTGATCCGGACATGGGGTCAAGAGTTGATCTCACATCCCAATCCGACGCCTTCATGGGTGTCGCTAGCGCCGCCGTCATGGCCTTGGTATCCAAAGTCGAGGCCGACTGCGAAGGCGCCTGGCGCGAGATGAAAAACACCAACTGGAGCCGCATGGAGACCGTCAGCGACCACAGCTCCTATGTCAGCGAGCTGCTCAAACACATCAACGGCAAAACTGGAGAGATCCTCCCGCTGGTGGTCAAACCTCAATACGCCCGCGCGTTCTGCGACAACCTGGTGGAGCGCCTCGCCACGACTTACATCAACACCATCGTCCAGTGCCGCCCGGTAGGTGAGGTGGGCGCCGAGCAGATGCTTCTCGACAAATACGTCCTAACGAAATCCCTCGAGAACCTCCCATCAAATCAGCATCAAAACCAAAGCCAGCCCGCACCTCCGGTTCCGGCCGGCTTCATCAAACGGGTCAACCAGTCCATGACGCGCATCGACCCCCTACTCAAGACGCTGCAAGTCCGGCCCTCACCTCCCGAGGGACTGGTCCAAGCATATCTGATCCACATCGGCGACCGCTCCGATACCAACTTTCGCAAGATCCTAGAGCTCAAGGGAATCCGCAAACAGGACCAGTCCCATCTCATGGAACTGTTTGCCATCCACCGGGACGGGTTCAGCTCGGTAGCCGGGAGGCAGCAGCTTGTTCAGAACTCCCCGCTGCTGACCCCGCTGATGGCTCCAGGCCATGCTTTGGCGGGTAGCAGCGGTATTGGTGCGGTGGGGGGCGTCGGCAGCATTGCGGCGGCGGCGACGGCGGGTAGCGCGAGTGCGGGCAGCAGGTTCGATGCCGCTTCGCTGGGCGAGAGGCTGCTCACTGCGGCCAGGGACGGTGTGGAGAGAATGGGCACCTCGGCGGCCGGGGCTGCTGCTAGCACCGGCTTGCAGGGAGCGGGTGGACTGGGCGCTGTGCAGGGCTCTGCAAGCGCGGAAAAGGCGACCATTAATGAGAATCTGAAGAATATTGGTAAGTTTTTCAGGAGGGATATTGGGGGGTTGGGGGCGAGGTTTGGGAAAAGGGATATCACGCCCACCGGGGGGGTTGATGGGTGACTGGGCGAGTAAGGTACCTGCCAAGTTCACCGAGACTATGGGTGCTGCATAGCTATGGGTGCTGCATAGCTATGGGTGCTGCATAGCAAAGTGCCTAAGGTACTGAGCTACCTAATATACATGTGTAGATGACTTGTAGTTGTATGACATGTCCGGCTCGTTTCGATCCATGGTGCTTTGCCATCTTTGAACTCAGGGTTAGGGTTGTGACATCAAACTGCAACCACTCTCCCTCACTCTCCGTCCGAGTCCCGACTCAGTCCTCACATCTCGCTTCAATCGCAACGCGTCAACTTTTCGCTTCCCGACTCTTGGTTCTAACATAGATGAGATGATTAAAGTAATCCAAATCCACGGGTCTTGCTGTCATACCATACCAAGAATCGGCATTGACAAGATTGCAATGAGTTTAGTTCTGTGCCCAGAATGAATGTGTTATGAGAAAGACATCTTCAGAATGATACAGGGCATCTTCTACGCCCGCTTCTTCCCCAAGGAAGGTATGCAACCACCTATGCATTTGTATACGCATAACGCCTCCTGTGATTAGCATCAACAGAGTCCCAATATCTGACACGGCCTAGGGACCAAGATTGTAGCGCAAAGCCCGCCGGGCTGCATCGTTCCTGTCGCGGGGACGGGGACCAGCACGAGTCTCACGACCAAGCCGCCACTGTTCGACTTCAGCGTGCTGCAAGAGTACATCATCCCGCGCCACGCCTTCTGCAACCGCTACATCACCGTCGCCGACCCTGAGGGCAAGTACTTTGTTCTGGGCTTCCCCGTGCTCATCCCCAGCCCGCAGTACGAACGCAACGAGTTCATCTTCAACTTTGGCCTTGTCGTGGACCAAGATGTCGACCAAATCCCCTACGAACAGGTCGTACGCAGGCTTGCTGTGACGTTTGCCGAAATGGAGAAGCAAAACTGCTACCTCAGTCAGGATCCAGACGAAAACCAGGCCCGGCGACCGATTGAGTCCCTGTTGGAGATTATCAAGGAGGACCTGAACAACTACGGCGAGTGCATGATCCCAGTTGGTAAGCCTACCTCTTCCACCTCCTGTCTCCCGGAATACGTCCTCTAACCACCCGCTTTTTCATCGATCATCAACAGACGACGCCAACACAATCAACATGAAACTCTTCCCATACCACCCGACACCCCCCGAAGTCAAAGGCTGGCACGTGCCCGTGGCCAAGATGAAGTTCGCCGACGTGGTCGACCCGACCTGGGATTTGACGCTG
The DNA here is from genome assembly GCF_033297395.1 of Canariomyces notabilis. NCBI lineage: Eukaryota > Fungi > Ascomycota > Sordariomycetes > Sordariales > Chaetomiaceae > Canariomyces > Canariomyces notabilis. The sequence continues at coordinate 2,293,067 of NW_027041824.1, forward strand.
CAGCGCGTCGTGGCGCACATTGACGGCGTGTCGGACGTGCGCCGCATCGCCTGGCTCGCCGACGTCTCGCTCGACCTCGCCTGCCTCGCCCTGCGCCACCTGCTCTACTACGACACCATCCTCCTGCTCGACATGTTCTTTTTCGGCGCCTGCTACGCGCCCCGACCCGGGATACACGACTTTATTGCTAATGTTGGCGGCATGGTCGACGAGTGCGCAAACTACGTCTGCGTCGGTGCCGTCGCAACTTTTGGTGACCAACAGAGCGGAGGGGGAACAGGGGGTGAGGATGGGAGAGGAGGAGAAGGAGGGATAGCTGTGGGCGGTAGCGGTGGCGGCGGCGATGTTGACCTTGAGACAGGCAGCGGAAGGGGTAGTAGTAGTCGGGACGGTGGTGGCAGCGGCGGCGGCGACGGCGGCGGCGTGAGCGGACACCGGGTGTCCAACTACATGCTCATCAAGCTCATGACGACGTTTTGCGTGGGCAAGACCGTCATGGAATGGCTCAAGGGCCACATGGACGCCGGGTTCGACGTGCTTCGCTTCGTCGACGTGCGCCGGCTGGTGCAGTTTGGCGTCATCAAGGGCTGCCTGTACCGCGTGCACAAGCACATCGTGTCCAAGCAGTACCTGGCCGCGCTGGCCACGGGCCAGGCGAGGCCCGTCGACGGCGGCGATCCGCTGCAGAAGTACACCGACGGGTGTGCCACCTTCGACCAGATCATTACCGAGCAGAACCTAACGGATGCCGAGATCATGGACAAGCTCAAGAGCTTCCCCGCCCCGGCAGGGGACCTGACTGTTTTGTATAGGTAAACCGTCCATGCATGAGAGGCATGGAAATTCTATGCTCTAAAGGCCCAAGGCCGAATGATATACGAGGCAGCTCCTCTAATAGTATACAGTATACAACCAGAGCATCTCTCAGTCATCTTACAAGTAGTTTTACAGACATCTTCTCAGTACCCAAACTCCGACGCGAGGTGTTCCATGTTCCATGCAACCATCCTAAGGATGCTTGGAATTGGCCTTCTCACGGCTTAAAATTTCCCGACCCAGCTTCATCCCTAGCCAGCTCCGCGATCTCGGCCTCTATCTCGCGTTCTTGTCGGCTTTTCGTCTTTGGGAACTTGATGAACCCGTCTCCCTTCTCTGCCGCCTCGGCTGCCTGTTCCTCAGCTTCCGCCTTCGCCAGGGCCGCCTTCAGTTCCTGAGTTCCCTGTTGTCCGTCTTTCATATTCTTAAGGTGTTCGCGGAGTTGGCGGACAGCGCCCGTGTAGGGCTGTCCCGGATATGTTTGCCCGGACTTGGCATACTCCTCATCGCTCACCATTTGAATGACGCGTATATTGTGCTTGCCCTTGCGAAGGAGAAGTATTTTGCCGTCGATCAAATATCGCCGAGTTTCCTGCGGGAACCAAAGCTTGACCGTATTCCACGTGAGCTGCGACGGGTTCATGGATACGTCTGCGTTTTTGGGGCGCTGGCCCGGCACACCACCAATATAAATACCCTGAGCAATAGCGAGCCGGTTGGCTTCCGATGTGCTCTTGGCGAGTCCGGCCGCGTAGAGGATGCGGGCAATAGACTTGCCCATGATGAGAGACTCGGGCAAGATCATATCAATCCGTGGCGCATGGTTGATGTCTTTCTTCCCTTCCTCCGGCTCCGCATATTCATCACCTGGGGCCTTTGTCAGGGGCATAACAATCCCGCCGCCGTACATCTGCCGGTGTTCCTCCTGCGCTGTTCTGGCAGCTTCTTCTCCGTGAACCAAGGTCACCACTTCGTATGCAAGGCGGTGCTGAGCAACACGCTTCGACTGGTCTTGCATTTGTTGCTCCATGATTTGTTGGATTTCGGCAAGTGGGAGGAAAGTAAAGAGTTTAAGGAGATTCTCAACGTCTGCATCAGGCCTCCGGACAAAGTAACCGTACAGATCGAACGTGGGCGTCATGAACTGGTCCAGCCAGACCGCGTTACCTGCGCTCTTTCCGAACTTGGCACCGGAAGAGTCCGTCAGGAGAGGTACCGTGAATCCAACAGGGTCATCGAGCTCGTCTTTGAAGGGTAGCTTTTTGGCGGGATCCGGCTCGCTGGCGCGCGCTGTCTTGACAATCTCAATGCCGGTAATGATGTTGCCGTACTGATCCGAGCCGCCAATTTGCATTTGCACGTTGTGCTTCTCGAAGAGCGTCCACCAATCCCACCCTTGCATGAGAGGATAGGAAAACTCGGCAAACGATACGCCATCTCCTTTCTTCATCTTGTTCTTCACACTAGGACCGAGTCAGCAATGATACCGGCGTCAGTATTTTTGCCTCTGACTTACGTGTCTCGGGACAGCATGGGTCCTATTCGGATCGAAGTCCCTATCCTCTTGAGGACTTCAAGCATGGGAAGACTGTTCCACCAAGTGTTGTTATTTACCAGCGAGCGCTTCCAAGCCCACTCTTTCTGGTAACCAAATCTCCTGGCCTGCCCCTCAACATTCATCCATAACTTCTTGATCTGAAAATGCATCTTGGTAAGGTTCATTGCCAAGTCGGCGCTCGAAATGGGATCACGGGTCTTCAGCCTGTCTGTGGGGTCCCCAATCTTCACCGTCGAGCCTCCGATAAGTGTGTGCGCGCCGTATCCGTGCATGTACAGCCAAAAGAGCGGCATGAGAGGGAGGAGATGGCCGACATGTAACGAGCTAGCGGTCGGGTCAATGCCAACATAGGCACCTATTCGCTTCGTCCTCATGATTTCGCGGATCGTGTCTCGGGATCTGCAAGAACATAGGTTAGAAACCGTAGAACTGCAGAGGATGGCATCTGTTCCGGAGGCATGCCCACCCAGCTGTGTCCTTGACGAAGCCCCGCTGCTCCAACAAGTCCCAAGTGTTGGGGAGCTTGCCCTCCTTGATCAATTCAGCGCGCTCCTCCCATTGCTTTGCCGCCGCAGCCTTCTTCGCCAGATAGCTTCGGCTTATGGCTCTGCGCTGAACAGGTACGACGCCCCTGGCGCATGCCAATAAGCATCTGCGGCAGATGGGGCCTCCGCTCAAGAGAAGAAGCTGTGATGGCGCCATGGTTGCGCCTATCTTGTCCGACTAGCTCGATAATGACCTGGTTATCCTTGTGGGCATCGCGTGCGTACAGCTTCTTGATTCAAACTAGTCGAGTTCGTCAATGGCATGGGATGTGGCTGTTATGCATCGTCAACTTCCATTCGAGTTTGTCGTTCTGGAAATTTTTGACCGAAGGGTTGCACGAGCGCTGAGCGCGCCCGCGTCCGCGTTACCGGGCCCATACCAAGGCCCATGAACTCCATAGTCAACCCGAACCCGAGACCCGAGAGTTCTCGGCTAGTGGTGTGGGGTCGTTCGGCTGACATCAACGGCAAGACGATTGGTAGGCAATGCTTCCGATTGCCGAGGAATCAGACGCAGCTTGCTCGGCAACCATTTTCGACAACGGCCAAGTCCCGTTGTTCCGTCATCGCCGCTCTGACATTCGAACACCAAGCGATCACCACGCAGCGCAGTCGAACCAATTGACTGCCACCCGTCCCAGACATCATGGCATCAATCGCCCGCTCATCCCTGCTGCGGCAGGCTGCTTCGACGACAAAGTTCTCAGCTGCGACAAGGCCAGCCTTCCAGCAGACCAGCATCGCCAACGCCGTGCGAGCAACCGCCTTCCACACCACAGCCAGGAGGGACCTGCTCCCTCCTCTTCCGCGTGCGTCATATATCCATTCCAGCATCAGAATATAACAGAAAGCAATTTACTAACTGCTTGAGCAGAACGCGTCGAGGGCACAGGTACGAGCCAATCCAGTCTTGCGATCACGAGGGCAGCGACCTTTTTCGTCTAGTTCTCTCTCTAACATAAAAACTCTCCCTGTTTAGTGAACGATGCTTCCCCGGTACCACCAACCTCCCCGTCACACGGGTCCTACCACTGGACCTTTGACCGGCTCGTGGCCGGGTCCCTGATCCCGCTCACCGTCGTCCCCTTCGCTGCCGGCTCGCTGAACCCGACGCTCGACGCCATCCTCTGCGCCACCATCCTCATCCACTCGCACACCGGTTTCCAGAATATCATCATCGACTACGTGCCCGCCTACAGGACCCCGCGCGCCCGCAAGCTGTTCATGTGGGGTCTCAACGCCGCCACCGTCGTGGTCGGCTTGGCCCTGTACGAGTTTGAGACCACTGATGTGGGCATCACCGAGACTATCAAGCGCATATGGACTGCATGAAAGGAGACAGCTGGCTGAAGTTTGGCTGGGATGTGGGCTGGGACCTTTGGGCAGTAGCGAGGCAGGGGCTGGAGCTCGACTTTGGGCAGTCGAAGAGAGGGCACGCTGTCTTGTGTATTGTACACACTCCATCTACTACATTTCTGCTTTCTTTCCTTGACCATTCCCTTGGAGCATCTCAGCGTGGGATCCAGTGTTGGTGTCGTGAAGACAGTATTGTGAGGATGGGAAACAGGAAGCAAGTTCGGAGGGAACTCTTGCTATCCGCGGCGTGGAGCTGCAATGTGCTCCCTGTAATCACACCTCGAAGGTGACGGAGCTGTTGGGGTGAATGGAGCATGGCCTTTTGCGTGGCATTTTGTATCCCTTGTTAAATCACGAGGCAGACTAACCTGCGAGCATTTTCTGGCTGAATGTCTCTCATTCGTCCGGAAGCCTCCGCTTCCCGCTGCGGTGGAAGTGGCGCGTACAGGAAGCTGGCATATCCGAGCTCAACCACCAACCGGCGGCGACGGCCTTGCATGGACCCCACAAAACTTCGGAAACTCCCCCGTGCTCGGTACTCAGTTTGCATACTTAAACTCGTTTCTTCCTCCACATCGACCAAACTCAACATCTCGTCATACACGCCATAAAGAAAATCCAAACTTGCATTGGCTCAATGAGTGAGATATCATGGTCGCATCAAGACGAAGCCACGGTTTGTTAGTCATCGCTGCCGCTATGCCACACCGACGCCCGGGTTTCCGCTTGATGCAGGCTCCGTTGGCTTCTTGGGTATGTTCATGCGCTACATATACAGCACACTATTTCTCCCGTCTCCTACCTTTTCATTTTCTGTTCTCATTTTCACTCGTTCTGGCACCCTTGGCTCGGTCACAGTATGTCGAGTCCTCGTTCCTCATGCCCCTTCCATTTCATGTCTTCCGCTTTGAACGCCCGACAGTGTCGGTCAATTCTAGGTAGTGTTCAGCCTTATCCCCGACCAAAAGGGGCTGTTTACAGCAGCGCCGCCGCGCACCTCCTTTTGTGCCACACGCCTCTCCGCCAGGCGGCTTGCTGCCAATCCTGGGGCTCTCAGCGGTAAGGGGCAGACACCCGGATGATAGTAGTGTGGGGTATAGGGTATGTCGGGTCTCTCTGTCAGATACATTTCCTTATAAGTTATCTCTTGTCTTGTTGTTGTGATTCCGAGGTCTTTCGATTCATCTCGTAAATCTGGGGTTCGACAGTTCCTTTGCTCATGTCCCAAGTGCTTGCTCCATCTGTACACAAGCCATTTGTTACATTTATGACACTCTTCGTCCGAGCTATTGCTATGAGTACACCCTTATCACGGGGATGCCGTGATTGGGGCTTTTGGAGCTTCATATCACTACCGCTACTCTGGCCCAACCTTCTTTCCCGTCTTCGTTTGACTGATGAACCCAACAGAAGGTCACCAAGAGCTTCTCTGCAAGTCAAACTTGACTATCTGGACGTGGGAAGTATTTTCATGGTTAAGCTTTAACGAAAACCAAGATATTGCAGGAATTCCCATCAAATAGCAGAAGGAACTTGGTTCCAGACACCAAAGGAAAGAACAGCGAAGACTGCCTTCCTTCCCGTCCATCCTTGCTCATACTAGCTAGGTAGTGGACGCATTATCCAACTGTCCAGTCCAAAGCCGACCCCGAACGCTCCTGTGGTTTCAAACAAGTCATGAGATAGTATCTTCTTTCCCCGGCTGCTCCAGGCAGTCGATCGAAGTTTCCCCAATCCGGTGATAAGCAGCATTATTCGACCATTAAGAAAACGCCAGCGGGGTATATCCATCCCATCCATTACGCCAACCTTGAAGCTACCACGTCAGCTTCCCGACCGAACCGTTTGAAGGAAATCCGAATGCCCTTATTCCCGCCTTCATATGGCATACCCAGTGAGGCAGTTCTCAAGAGCAATATTTATCGATCCAAGATATGGTTCTAGATTCGCGCTTTAGTATACACGTCGTCAACGAGTACGGCGAAACTTGGAAAGTTGGAAGACTCTCACCTGCAATCTTCCACCTCTTGGAAAACACCTCGAGCGACTTCTTCAGGTCTTCAACTTTGCGGGGCCAGCTGGTATCTTGGAGTATCCCATCTCCGTGAGTGATCAGCAGCATCGACGCATAATACATGGCGAAGCCCCAGCAAGGAGCCAGCGTTCCCGCACTGAGTCGAGCCTCTGACCTGGCGGCACCTACGGCCACGTCGTGGATAAATTTGATGATGGGTCGGATAGTATCAGCAAGCCCAACATTGTTCGGGTCTGGAACCGGCATCGGGCCAACTGTAAAGAGGCTGGGCTGGTTGAGCTTCATTAACGCTCTAACAATCCACAGGTTAGCTTTGCCGCTAATGCGCGAACAGGGAGAAAATACATGAAATTGGTGCCCACCGCTGCGTTACGGTCTCCATTTATCCAGCTTCCCGAAACCAAGTCGGTTGTGTGCTGGGTAATGGCGCTAGAAAGGTCGAGGACGCTCATCGAACTAGGAGTGGGAGGGTGCAAAACTCGGCTAAGAAACAACGCAGAGCTTGCCTCTGGCAGGACGATGCCGTCGATATGGTCGATATTGCCATCGCGAATTACCTTTCCCGTGCTGTCGAAGTGCATCACTAGACTCCCAGGCAGATATTGGTCGCAGGATTCTGGGCACGGAATCACGGCTTCCAGGACGGAGTCGGCCGTGTGCATCGGATACTTTTGGTTTTCGTATGCGATGTTCAGGAGGCTGGCCCAGAATTAGCTGCTCGCTCATATTCGCTTTCCAGGATGACTCTTACCCGTCAACATATACGATGGACCACCACAGGATGGAGCAAAGCTTCAACTCCCTCGGCATCGACTGCTTCCGTTCTACAGCCCAGAACAGCTTGTTATGCCAGCCAAACGCTTTGGTCATTTGGAAGCAACGGCCAAGCGTCAAGTAGGCCTGCTGGGGCAGGGAATGCGAAAACTCATACATGGAGACGAGAAGCTCGGCTTGCAGGAGTTGTGTCGACATTGGGGCACTACTTTGGATGAGGCCCAAGAGGGACTTCGCTGTTTGGTACACGCTGTCTTGGACGACCGAGCCGGGCGTCGGATTTGGTGGACGGGCAATCATGGACATGCAGAGAGCCAGGGCACAGGTTTCTGCCGAGGGGTTCTGCCACGTCTCGCTCAGCTGCTTCTCGAAGGTAGCCCGTTCGACAATAGTGAACCACGTGTTCACGCCGGCGAAGTAGGATGACACGGCTCGCTCGAGACCTTGCCGGTTGTCGAACATGTCCAGGACAGTCGTCAAGGCCAGGGAATGGAGATCCTTAGCGGAGCTGATGGGAGAGAACAAGGAAGCAGTGATGGGCGAGGGGAGCTGACGACCTGCGAGCAGTGCGAGCACCGACGCGCTCGTGCTTGGTGAGCGTACGACATCTTCCTCATGCAAGCAGGGCTGGGATGCCCTAGTGGAGGAGACCGGGTGGTTAGCAAAGATCCCTAACAACTTGAGGGTTGGTATAAGCTCACTGTTTGCAGCGGCCGCATGATGGGAGCGCCTTATCGCAACCCTTCTTCTTGATCCTACAGCACACACAAGCTCTTGCCGACTTGGGGCCCGTCGGTTGCGGGGATGATGCTGGAGATGAGGTCTTGGACATGGTTGCTGGCCGATGATCCTCGATGAGCGATCAGTCAACGCTGCAGTGAGATAGGACGGCATGGATGTCTTCTGACCGTGGACCCGTCGGCCGACTTGAAGCCTCGCAGCCCTGACATGTTTATTAAATGCCAGGAGCCTACTGAGGCAACCTTGGATGCTGATATGGAAGCACGCCATGACGATGCACTGCTGCACTGAGAACCAAAAACGGTTCTTGGTTAAGCTCTCTGCAGGCCAGCAAGCCACAACGGAGCTTTGTCACCCGGACGGCAGCCCGTAGGCTTGGTTGCGGCGCCGGGCTTGAGATCGGTTGTTGGCGCGACATTGGAGCTACTTGGCCAATGAGGTCGGATACCGCGAATCCTACCCTTGGCGCTGAGCCCCGATCCCCAACCCCCCATGCAAAACCCATGCTGGCCGTACCTACATGCTGCAAGATCTGCTTTGCGTTTGGCGCGACAGTACGTACAATAGCTGTAGTGTATTCCATGAGGGCGCCTGGAAGATGGTTTCAGGCCTGCACATCACCACATCGGTAGATCGACCCGGGTTGAGGATGTGTTTCTCGGCCTCCAGTCTCGGCAAGGTACGGGTGTTACAAACAAATCAGGGCCGTCACTTTCCCGTCGTAGCCGGCCCAATGGCCTACATCATTAAGTCATCCGTTCTGAAGATAGATCTTGTATGCACATAGATAACATACAAACAGGTTGCATTCCATAACTATCATAACTATCTGGGTTCTAAACTCGGTATCGAGACAGAATAGAATCTGCCTGCAAAGCTGCTAAATAAACATCAGACATTCTATTCAAAACAGCCGGGAGACTCTGCACGAGGGCGCTTACCGTACAAATAAAGCTGCCTTATTAGAATCGTTCAAGTTATCTTGGCAGCATACAATGACGAGTCCCCCGTACATACATAGCAACGTCCAAGTCCAATGGCACCACTCAAATATTTGGTGTCTTTCAACGTTGCACTACCCCAGGAATAGAGTTGAAATGTAACGTTTCAAAAAAGAAGAATGTTTCAACCGCAAATGCGTTTTCCGAATCCCGATCGCCTGTTTCTCATCCGAAGGTCCAGTCGAGGAAGGCTGGAAGAGGGAGGAAAGAGGGCCCCCACACTCCATTCCCACTCCCTTCCAGTGGGTCCAGCCCTATCAGGATCAGATCGTGGCTTGTGCGGCGTGGAAAAGCTCCCACACAACGTGGCCGCCGTTGTAGGCCGGGTCTGTGCGCACAAGCCCCGCGGGAAACAATGGTTCCGGCCAAGATCAAGGAATTGTCCGGCGGTGAGGTCCGGATGGATTGTACCAGTGCTTGCAAGTTCGCGGAGGCCTTCGGCGATCCAGGATGGAAATCATGGAATGGAGGCTGGCGCAATTGGCCAGTGGTGGCTCGTGATGCTTTTCTTTTCTTTCCCTTTTCTTTGCTTTTGAGAGACGCCATTCTGGGATCTTCGATCGATTAACGAACCGTTTACCCGCAATGGAGATCGACGGGCTTGCTGCTAAACCCATCTCGGGCCGCAATGCAAACAGATGTCTCGCCGAACCATGGCGCCGCCCAAACGCCACAGCCGATACACGACCAGCCATTCAACTAGTGTACACTACAGGCATCGGCGATCACTCGGTATAAAGAGTGATATATCTGTAACACCAGCTGAGATGCCTACCTTCAGCTCGTGGTCGGGTACAATAACCACAACCGCGCTGTCAGGTGATTGATTGTATTGCCGAGCGAGCGGCTAGTGTGGCACGAAATGAGGACGACGGGAGGCCAGTCGCGGCAAAGTCGGTATGTACAATACCTCATATCCAGTACAATATGTACACACTCAGCATGTTCAGATGGCCAAGCCCAAAGCTAACCCCAACAGACTGTCAACTACCGTTGCACAGCGTGGCCGTTTCACGGCAGTTGTGTATCGTGTGATTCCCGGGGACGGCCTGGGGGTTTGTCTGGCCAGGGGTTGGTTGTTACTGCTGCCGAGCATCCCCGGTACAGCTGAAGTGGTGTGGCTGTGTTGTTGCTGCTTGTTTCCACATATAGTAGGCAGGTTTCCTCCCAGTCGTCCCGGGAACCAACAACAGAGTGAACAGACCTTTTTCCCTTCCTTGGAGCCGAGATGCAGACTTCCCGAACTGGTACTCTACATACAGTACCGCCAGGACTTCCATTTGTCGAGTTGTCGGCGGAAAGAGACTGAGGAATTCACTCACCACAGTACGGCGCGCCGGAACCCCGTTCGCATAGCGACGCTACCTAGGAGCCGTGTTTGTCTGGCTGGAGTGTTGGAGCCTCGCCATTTATAGACGACAGTGCAGTACCTACATTGGGAAATTAGAGCGTGCGAAGGAGCTTGAACCGCTGCGGCTGATTACGAGGGGTTGGCGATTCATCCAACTTCACACGTTGATGTGTTGTACATTGAGATTTGGATGGAAGGGCAGGGACGGAAGTGGCTGCTAACGGCGTGGTGGGTGGCGGGCGGAGGGGTATATAGGCAAGTGCAAGGCAGCAGGTCTTCAACAAGAACCACTACGCTTTCAACGGCGTTGTGGTGTAGCGGTTCCAGCGTGGGCGTTGAGAAAATTCCTAGATAGCCTCTGGTTGACGAGTGTTACTGTCCCAGACTGCTGCCCGGGCTCGAACGCCTACCTCTTTTTTTGGGTTCGATTCCTCGATCAACCACTATTTTTTCAATTTTTATTGAACGTACCAGTCATGAGCTTGTTTTCTGTCTTTCGTATGCTGCCCAAGAATTTAAGGAGCGGCTCCTTCCTTCGCCTTGTCAATATTTGTAACGTGGAACAAACCTCATGAGTGAAAGGAAACGAATCTCTCAAGAGTCGTATACACAAGATTGCTATGCATGCTCATTCATCATGAAATGCCCGTCTCGTATAGTAAAGCGATCGCGTCCCATCGTTACCTAAACCATCTTAGACCACACCTTGCAACAAAAAGGAAAACCAGCAAGCTCGGACCATCTCACAGGGTCCACGAATCGACCATGTCCTCACCTTGGCCCTGGCCCAAACCGGACGGTGTCGGCGGCGGCAGATTGCCAACCTTGGTGCACAGCCAGCAGCTGGCGTACATGTTGACGCGGTCAATGCACGCACCGGGCTTCCTGTCGCCGACCTGCTTGCCGACGAATCCGTGCTGCTCGAACACGCCAATGTACCACGGCTGCCTGGCCGCGCTCCGCAGCAGCACCCGCCCGCCCATGGCCAGGGCACGGTTGAGCTTGCGGATTTGCCTGGCCGCGGCATCGGTACCCGGATCGAACCAGTCCATGCTGTCCATGACAATGGCGGCCGTCAGGGTGCCCGGGCTGATCCGCGCAATGACCTCGTCAATCTCATCCGTGTGGATGCGCAGCCCGTCAAAGGCGCCCGGTTGGCTGAGGCGGGCATGCGCCTCGGGAGAGAGATAGTCCAGCGCGCACTGTCGCGAGAACTGGCCCGCAAGGGTAACGTAGTAGTACGGGTTGTCCGTGGCGAGGTGGGTGGTCTCGACGACTGGATCGAGCGTGTCGACCATGTAATGCCAGACTGCGTGGGACCGGGTATTCTTGGCTTTCACGGCCGACGTCTTCACATTGAGCGCGTGGTTCGACTCGATCATGGCGAGCTGGTTCTTGGGCACGCCGAGGGCGGTCCAGAGGAATGTCTCCGAGTTGATAATCAGATTATTGACAAGGCGGTTGAACAGGGCCGGGCGGATCTTGGAGTGCCAAATCTGTCGCTGCTTGGACAACGTCTCTGCTGACAGCAGCTCCTTGACTGCAGAACGACATCCAAAGACATGGGAAATCCATCGGAAAGCGCGGATTGCGTGCTTACTCCCACCAGTATCGTAGAGGCCCCGTCCACGGGTGCTGGTAAAGATCCTGGCGTTGTTGAGCCAGTACTGGAATGCCCGGCTGGAGAGGTGAGGCGACAGTTTGGACAGGAGAAGTGACCGGAACTCGGGGTGCTTGCCCTCGCCAAAAATCTTCCAAAAGTCTTCGTACGGGAGAGCGGTGTAGCAGGCGACCTTGAGTTCCAAAAGGTGGTTCTGGGATGGGTTCAGGTCGATGGCGTGGATCCGAGCCGGGCCCTGCATGGCATAGGAGAGAATGTTGTCGCCGGCGCTCGTGATGGCCAGAACAACATCGTCGGGGCCTAGCTTGAGCAGGTCCCGGTCCACCCGGGAATCTTCCCACGTGAAGGCGTAGATGTACTCGTCGTTGAACTGAGTGTGCTTTTCGAGTTGGTCATTGTAGTAGATCCGCCAGTGGTGGTTCTGGTAGAAGAAGGAAGGGAGCGGCAGATTGGCGGAGAGATTCCCAACGGCAGCATCGAACGCCTTGGAGCGGATCTCTGGGGCAGTCCTTTCGACGGCACGAGCCAGCGCATTAGCTCCCTTTTGTCCATTCGACGGCAGGAGGTACGGGGACTCTGTCGCCAACGCATCGATGCGTTCAATAATCTCGTGGGGCAGACTTGACGAGGAGAAGGGTTTCTTGTGGCATCCCAGCCAAATATAGTAAGGGATGGAGCCCAATTTGCTGTTCCGCAGGTTGGCCGTGAGGATGGTCCCAAATCGGTACTCAAGGTAGTCCCTGCGGCCGGGCTCGAGGGCAACCCGGTCGAGATCGAACCATGCGCGCCAAAAGGTCCGCCCGAGATAATTGACATGGCGGTCAACCAAACCGCCAGTGTAGTTTCGGAAGGTCACATCGGCCTCAGACTGGACGTAGAAATCAACCGCACCCATGATGCCATCGGGAGAAAGAAGGGACGTCAGCGAGTCTATGACCGAGTAGTAATCGGGCTGCAAACTTGTTAGTAGCTGTTTTCACGCCCATTTTGGCGCATGTACGCACAATCATCGACAAGCTGTACGACATGGTAATTAGGTCAGCGCCTCCATGTTCTGGACGACGCTGATCAAAATAGCTCGGAGGTGAACGGGATGAAGGAGTCGCCGGCTCAGAGAGACCATTTTCGTAGTCCTCGAGGCGGAATTTCCTCGCATCTTCGCAAATCACCTTGACATTTGTCCAGCCGAGCCGGGCGAACCGTTTCCGGGCCACCTCGCAGAGCGAAGGGGAGAAGTCGACAAGATATACGCTGGAGAAGAACTCGGGGACGTTGACGAATTCAGACATGGCTTCAATGTTCCATCCCGTCCCGCCGCCAACCTGAGGGAGAGTCAGTCCTGTGGGTCGTGTTCTCAGATGGGTAGGAAAAACCAACGTCAACCCAGATACGTCTTCTCTTGGCAACCCCGTCTGCCTTCTCGGCCTTGAACTTGAGCTGCGCTGCAGCGAGCCCCAGCATGTCCTCGCGGCCTTTGAGAAGTGCCTTCCTCGTCACATCGTACTTTGGACGTAGTCAGAAATCTCCGTCCTCACAGAACATGGGCTGCGAACTGGGGATTCACATACGGCGCCAGCCTGACTGGCATAGAACGACTCGAGGGCATTCTGCTGGCTGCCGTGGGCGCCAGAATGCGGCTTCAAGAAGCACGAGTAGCAGAAGAGCAAGATCGACTTCACGAGGCTCGGCTCCTCGTCGTTGCCATTCTGCGACGGCTTGCTTGAGAGTTGGTAGAGGCCGATGGAAAAGAATACCACACCGGCAATACCAGCGAAGAAAATCTTTGGACTGATGCCATCAGGGGGCGTAATGTTACCACCAAGAGAAGCCATGGTATTCTCTCATAGTGTGAGGATGAGAGAGAGGTTGTTGAAACAAGAGTCCTTTCGCGGTGAGGAACAGACAGACGAAAGCGGATTGAACCGTATGAGGGAAGAAGCAGCTCCAAGGGACGAGATGGCAAAACAAGTCGGCTGTCCTAATATAGTTGACTAGGTATCTTTCACGGGCGCAAACGGTTCGCTGCGAGAGTGCTACCACAATAAAGTACTGTACAGTATACTGGCAATGCCACCTGTACAACACATCCCGTCATGGGGCATGTTGCCGCCTCTCGCTCGTCTGAACTTAGATCGATCAGCGGATTGCCGTACAGGGTAGACTGTGACCCCACAGCACATTGGGGGTGCTGTGTTGTGTGTCGGCTACCGGCCAATCGCTTGCCCACATGGGGTTGGTATGGTCGAGATGGCGCAGAGTGCATCTCAAGGGGAAAGCGAGCCGTGTGCGCTGAATCGGATGCGGTCAAGTTGTCCCGGTAGTGTAAACATGATGTGGCCTCGTAGCCGATCGGGACCCCGGCCCTCTTGCTCATGCAGGGACCTGGAAGAGAAAAGTTGATGGATACCGAGTCGACCAAACCTGTGTTCCCGCCATTTGATCCATTTCACCAATAATGTGCATACCGGCATACATACTCAGGGACCTGTTGTGCAACACCATCTCTGCCCTGGGTTTGATTCTAGCGACCCGGGCAATGGTAGCCACGGTTGAACGCAGGAGTCATGGTCAAGTGAAAGATAATCTCATATCTTAGGCCACGATTGCCTCTGCCCGCCCCTCTCTGTATGCATGGTGGGGTCAAGCTTTGGAAGCCAATCGGGGAAATGCATACGACCACGGGAAAGGTTCCAACGCTGTCATAAGGCATGTGGCCTCTTGAAATGTCGGGTGTTCAAACAAGACCCGTTTTCTGCGACGAAGCGGTTGTGCAACATCAACTTAAAATCTCTTGGTGTTGCCGACTTCCGCTTGACGGAAGGCGCTCTCCTGGCAGTTCTCAGATGCGGACGGACTCCTAGTGTAAGAATGTCGGCTGACCAAATACCTATCACAACGATAATGAACGTCGATCCGAGATGATAGGGAAAACGCTCAAACTTCGCTATTGTCCACTGCGGTTCGCATCAAGGTGCCATTGTAGTGAGGGAAAAGATCCATTGAAGACGTCCTTCCTGCCGACTGTACGGAATACTTTTGATCAACAAATGGGAAGGGGCGAGCGTTTTTGTGTTCCCGGGCGCCAACAGTAACCGAAGTTAAGAAACTCGACTTAGCGATATCGCTAATGTGACCTCAAAGTTAACACTTTGTATGCTGCTGAGTCAGCGAGCCCCAAGTTGCCTGCGGGTGGCCTCACTGGCCTGTGCAGTGGCTGCCGAGACAGGGATGTGCCACGTCTCGGCGCGACGACAATCATTGGAGGGGTGACGTGCATTGTGCTCCGAAGGAAGCCTGGGGCAACGACGACCGAGTTTCGCGACTGCTAGTTCGGACCGGCACGGGCGCGCCCAGGAAACCGCTCTCTCAGCAACCGAGATTACAGAAATCGTGGAAATTTGTTGTTGGTAAACGACGGGGGCCATTGCACCGCTCGATACGAACGACGGCATCGGGTCCACCAAGATGGCTCCGTCATCGAGTCAGAAGGGGACTGGCAAGAAAGGGGGCGCCGGCGCCATTCGCCAACAACAGCAGCAGCAGCAGCAGCGCAGCCGCAACACCACTCCTGGCGCGTCGCCTGCTGTCGCCAGCTTGCCCCCCGTCGAGACGGTCGAGACCGAGACCATCGACCTGCGTTTCGAAGTCTTCCGCAACCTGACCTTCGAGGACATGGTTGATCCTGCCGCCTCCAACACCCTGTCGCCCGACTCCAAAAGCCTCGACGGCATCTTGTCCCGATTGCAGCGGTTGAGCGATATAATTGACAAGCGGGGAACCAACTGCGACCGCGGAATGAGGCTCCTCGCCCAGACCCGGAGGCAGCGGCTGGACGAGCAGGCCTTGGAGCGCGGGCGCGAAGAGGAGCGGAGACAGCGCGAGGCTGAGGATGAGGAGCGCGAGCGGAAAGCGAACAAGAAGAAACGGAAGGGAACGGATAGTTTGGCACCCCAGAGCAGGAACACAGGTCAGTCATCTCATGTTTCCCTTGCCCGCTGTTTCGAAATCAGCTATAAATTAGATTGAACAAATTTCCACGCCAAGGTCACCAATATTTACCTGCCTTTCAAACTGGCGCTTCTACCACTTTTGTTTGCATTTAGATTCTGACTTGTGCCCCTCAGATATATCGTCTCCTCTGCGCGACTCGACTGGAAAATCAAGGAAGCTGTCTCGCGACAACGATTCGGCCAGCTCGTCGCTTTCACCTGTCGCTCCACGGACTCCGAGCAATATGGATGTCGACGACAAGGCGAAAGCCGAGGCAAACGACGACGACTCTAGCTCTTCCGACGAGGGCCGCCCGCCCCCTCCAGCGCGACCGCAGGCCAACACGTTTGGCGATGACCCGTCTACATTCCCCGATCCGACCGTCTACGAAATCTTGCCGGTCAAGCCAGGCATGACCGAGGAAGAAATAAAACAGATCTATTCAGTAGCCAGTTATCCGAAGAGTGACCTCTCAGATCTGATCGCCGGCGACCCCCCGGACAAAGATTTCAGCAATGCCAAGCCCAGTAACCAAATCAATTTCAGCACTTTCAGCACTTACATTGAGCCCTACTTCCGTCCGTTCACCGAGGAAGATCTGGCCTTTCTTAGAGAGCGAGGCGACCGTGTAACACCGTTCGTCATGCCCAAACGGGGCAAGAAACACTACACCGAAATATGGGCAGAGGAAGACGGCAACATGGCGATCGACTCATCCCCACCAGGCGGCCGGGACAGGCTTCCTCCCAACCAAGCGCGCGGCAGCATCGAGAATATGGATGACGAAGTAGCCGAGACAGATAAGCTCTCAGTCGGCCCGCTCCTCTCACGACTCCTCCAAACCTTGCGCCACGAGCACCGTGTACAGCCAGCCGAGGACAGGCCCGGCATGGCCAACGGAATTAATGG
Source organism: Canariomyces notabilis (assembly GCF_033297395.1). Taxonomy (NCBI): domain Eukaryota; kingdom Fungi; phylum Ascomycota; class Sordariomycetes; order Sordariales; family Chaetomiaceae; genus Canariomyces; species Canariomyces notabilis. The sequence goes on from NW_027041824.1 coordinate 2,309,764, forward strand.
TGAAGGCGATGGCGTAAACGGCACCGCCTCCTTCGACTTTAGCTTCAGCGATAACCCGTCCGGCCCAACATCCAATGGCCAAATTGATGGGATCAACGGCGCCGCAACCTCACAGCCACTCAACGCCAACACGTCGTCCGATCAACAACAAGTCCAAACCCAGACCTTCCCCGCAGCAACCTGCATGCCCGAATCAAACACGGAATCCTGGAAGAAGGGAACGCACCCAAAGCTGGACTACTTGCAAGTCGACGAGCGCCTCAAGCAGGAGTTGCGGCACCTTGGCTTCCTCCCGCCGCTGCCTCACGACCCGGCCAACCCGTCGGCGCCGCCGCAGCCCGACCCGTCGGCCACGGCCGAGTACGACGGGCACTACGACGACGAGGTGGCGGCGCGCCTTCGTCTGCTGCAGGCCCGCCTGCGCGAGCAGGCCCTCCTCAACGGCGCCCGCAAGGCCCGCCTGACGGAGCTCGTCAAGGAGCGCATGGCCTACCAGGAGTACCAGACCATCCTGGAGGATCTCGACTCGCAGGTCCAGGCCGCCTACCTCAAGCGCACGCGCACCATGGGGAAGAAGCCTAAGAAGGCCCGCCCCGGCCAGGCCGTGCCTGCTGGCGCGAGCGGCGCCGGCGGTGCCGCTGCTGGTGCTGCCGGCGGTCCCACTGCCGGCATGGCCAGGCCCGGCATCGGCGATCTCACAAAGACGCTCATGGAAAGGAGGCGACGGTGGATCGAGAGCATTGGGACCGTGTTTGATGATGAGGGTATTGCCAAAGTGCCCCGTGCCAGTGACCCCGGAAGCACAATCTTCAAACCGGCCGAGATGGCTGAGCTGCTGAAGAGGGAGAAGGAGGCTTGGGATGAGGAGGTGGAAGAGGAGTGACTTACACTAGGCAAGGCTGGGGTAGCAGGGTTGGGCTGGGCTTTCGCGGTCTTATTCTGTGCTGCTGTTAATCAGACGGATTTGATTTGGGGTCGGGGTTTACTACATTCGGAAGCTGTAATGATATGGCGCTTGGCTGAGCTCGTCTTTCTTGTGATGACGGAAAGCAAAAAACAAGTGGATGGATGGGGTGGTTTGGCGTTATGGAGCAGAACGAGGAGGGCACGGAAGGAGGGGGGTATTCCCTTGCCTTACGAAGGATTGGCGTTTTCGGCACCGGGAGTTTATGAAGTCGCAATTGCTTTCTTACCTGTGTAGTATACCCAAGCCAGGAATGGACCGCGCGGAGACCTTGCCTGACAGCATCAGTTCGTTCTTCTCGACAGCGTAAACACTGCACAGCTTGCAGAGCCTCCCATAAGGAGACCAGCCTACCGTATGATTGTACTGAATTGCAAGCTGCTTGGACGAAAAAATAGGGTTATGTTTCTCAAATATCCTCATAGTTGTGGACCTGATACTACCATCGACATGCTCAGCAGCATTCCCAGGTCGCCTATATCTAGCTACATGCTCGTGTTGTGGTCTTAATTATCCTGAAACTTTCGAAAGACCTCAGCTGTATGATGTAGTCTTTTACGTATATTATAACCAGAAAGAAAGAGAAATGGGGTATCATTCCCGCTAGAAATTGAGCGCTGAATAATATCACAACCCGAAAAACCTGCAGATGTGCTAGCTTCAGTCAAACCCAGGAAACACTCGGTTCCGCAGACGTTTCCCTGCGGGACTGTCAGCGGAATTCTGTAAGTCGCGGTCTCAATCAACTTACAAAGAGTCGAACCGTCGTCCTCCGCATCGTCCAGGCCCGGACCCGCGAGTTCACGCATGCGTTGCCTTGCGTGTGTTGCTGTACGAGTCTCCTGGGTATTTCCATCTTGGCCGCGACGAGTAGGCCGAAGCTGGAGCTGTATCATTTTCGGCTCTGTTGAAGGGACGGGCGACGTTAGACAGCTCTTTGCCCCGGAGATCCTATGCCTAAGTACTTGCAGCCAGCTTTGGTTATGCATTTGTCGACCATTGGTGTCTTGTAGGTCTATTCGGCCTCGTATCCGCCGGATGGCGCGTTCTCGGCGCACCATGGCATTTGTGATTTTGGGACAATATCCCTTGGGGAGTATGCTGGTTTTACATAAGGGGCAAAGAGAACTGATCTCGTTCAGGAACTCGTCGATGCATTCGGGGTGGAAGATGTGGCCGCAAGCGAGTTCCCGGATGATTGTTGACCGGTTTTCATAGGGCTCGAGGCAGATTTCGCACCTTGGTTGATAACCTGTCGCAACGGTCGGAACTTGGCTTGGGGGATTACTAGCAGTTTCGCCAGGGCTCTTCCTTCGCACCCTTGACTTGGAGGGCTTCGTGGATCGCCGGGACTGGGATGGACCGCTGCATTCTGGCTCGTAATGATATGTGTACAGCGGGAATGTTTGGATGTGGTCCATCGGGACCGTGAGTTGCTTGATGCCCATAGCTTCTAGGTTAACCTCTCCGGAACGGACACGTCGGCGCAGCTGAGCACGCCGCAGGGCTTGAACCAGATGCATGAGTATCGATGCCGAGAGGATAACGGCAAGCAGGAGGCCGATAATCATGAGAGCATAGACCCAAATCGCGAGAGGGACTAGTGGGGTGTTCACGACTAGCTCAGTCCAGATTCGAAGGTAGTCGTCAGCATTGCTGTTGAAGAGACCGGCTATGCTAGCGCCAAAGGGCGCTTCGGTCAGGTTGCCCGAGTACAGACTTGAGTGTCGTATCATGACCTCGCCAACCGAGCCCGCTACAGCGAAGACGGGCCAGCTGGTTTCTGACATCCACCTAGCGTCATCACGGATGTACCATTCCCGGGAGTCGGCAGGTGGTGGAGACACGGACGGGTTTTCTAGAGTATAAAAAACGAAGGCGCGCACGGGATCTGAGCGGGCCGAAGCTAAGTAGACCTCGGCGCAGGTATGATTCACCCATGGAGCAATGGCAATCATGTGGTAGTGCGCTGGAGGGAGGTCGGACTGCCGGGGAGCAGATGCAGGTATGTGCTTCGCCATTGCATCAAGACACGGGTGCCCGTCTGGGACATCCGGAACATAGAGCAATCCCTGGATGACGCCGTTCGCAGCTTCGGCAAATCTGGAGGATAAGACAGTGGCATCTTCTGTGAATCTTGTTGAATGTGTCAACTGGGCCTGGTATAATATCATTAGACAAAAGGTTTCCTTTGGAAAACAGACTGCCGTAGCATACCGACAGAGCCGTGATGTTTCTGATGACGGTGTTTGAGACACTTTCGACTGCCGTCCAAGACGGGTTACTGAATAGTAAGCTATTGCGATGGCTATTAGCTACATGACTTTGGTAAAGCTGCCAATTTTATATGAGAGAAAGTATAGAAAATCCACTATCGAACAAGACTAAGCACCACTATGACACAGATCGGGGGCATGGCTGGTACGACGTGATGTGGCTGGGCTTGGCGATGCGGAAAGATCGGTGGCATTGAAAGACCCCGGTCCATTGCAGCGGGGTTTTTACTTTTTCCCATTTCTCCCAACTTCTTTCTTTGAAAATAAGATAGATAATCTCAATCAAAAACTGTGAGAAACGGACAAACTCAAAGGAGAGCAAGCGACTTACACGACATTGCGAACCTCAGCGAGGGCTGTGAGACGTTAGCGACGGGATCAGATCGTCGATGATCTTAAGGCACCCCGGGCTTGGCGAAAGCTTGGCTAGCCAAGATGTGATAAAAATGGAGCCTAGAACATCGCCAAGATGCAAATCGACGGGAGGAAGCAACTCACACATTGACATTGTCAGACATATCGGACGGGTTCAGGAGGAATCTCCCGGTACGGCGGTTGCAGCATCAACCGACAATGGAGATATTGAATTTTGCAGCTTGCGGGAAAACGTAGGTGCTTGTGTTTTCTTCTCCTTTTCGTCCTTTTTTCTTTTCTTTCGCCTACTTCGGTTGCATAGTGAAAGGGTAGATGGGAAGGGAAACGCACATAGCCAACAAGCAGGGGCGGGCGGGCAGCTTTTGAGTGCCAAGAGCTCCTTCCCGTGTTCTGTGTCTGCGGTTCCTTCCCTGCAGAAGGCAACCTGCGCTAGCCGTTTCCTGCAGGGATTGAATGATGGTCCCGCACCGACAGGGAGTTTCTCGCGATGGTGACCCACCCTGGTTGAGATGATGTTGTCGAGGTTGTGCTACTGTATGTACTGTACTGTACATGTACGCTGGGACAAGCCATGCTTATTTCGTTATGCCAGAGGGGGACGTTTCATCTAATCGTGGTCACAACGAGATTATCACCAGAAGTTCTTTGCCTCTGCCCATTCCCGATTTGGGGCCATTTACCGAGGTGACCCGGCGGCTCACATACCCTGTCAACGATTCAGCTATCAAACGAGGCTTGCTTGCTGTAAGTTGGTAATAATGTAGGTGTCGGTGCCCAACGGTCTTCAACAACTGCCTTATCACAGTCGTCGAACAGGATCGTCAGTTGACGCCATATGCCGGTGGTTATCACGTTGGCTGTACGAAGTATCAAGCTGGGTTTCCTAATAATCGAGACCATGTCTAGACCCTGATCGATAACGTTGGCGTCAGCTTAGATGAGCTCGGATACAAAAGAAGGTGGAACTCGGCGGGCTCGGATACCTGTCGGTACTGGTACTGTATTTCCGTAAACGCACCACTATACAGCTTATGACATGACTCCATCAGATATTCATTTCGACACGGCCATTTATCATCTTCACTAGAGAACACGCCCGTGAGTTCTTATTATAAGGGGACGAGACTCGCATCCTATCTCCAGATTGATCGCCACGAGTATTGCTCTTGCAATCCATCATTTTGAGTTGCTGCGCGTAACTTTACGGACAATACCGTTACATACCTAGGCAGCGATGATAGTTTGGCTGTGGGGTCAAGTCTAGGCATTCTTCATTGCATTGCCAGTGTGGTTAACCTGATTGTACTTCAAATCACACTTTGGATTTCATCAGACAACACCTGAGGAGCACCAATGGTCAATCTGTCTATGACAACTGTGTAGATAGCAATGTGTTGACTGCGCTAGTCAAAGGTCAACACTGCACTCGAAGGATCGCGGTGCCCGAACCATCTTCTTCTTCGGCATTCTTTGGACCATTGAGCGGAGCAATCCTCTCCCAGATTATCTCCCCTCTTAGGGGAGCACACCGAGCGAGTGGTAATTTACCGAACAAATACCATGGCGCCCATAGCTAGCGAGCCCCGCCAGTTGCTGACGGTTCTCAACCTTGCCCGCCGCAAGGCTCTGTACGTGTTGCTCGTCGAGATAACGGGATGGATGCGCGGGCAGCTCGAGTTTCGCGAGCCGGCCGAGAACCCCAGTGATTCTGGGCCGCTGTTGATAGATCCTACCGCTGAAAACAGCATTGTCATCAACGCGCCCAGCACCGCCCGGGACACGGCCCCTCCCAGCCCGGCCCTCGTGCGGCTGCGCGCCGCCGCCATTGAGCACTTTGACGCCTGGCGTAAAGAAACTCTCACGAAGCTGAAGGACGTGCTCGCCGCGCCCGACGATGCCCAAATCGTCGAGGATCGCCGTAAGCGCGCTGAACGGCTGGCTGCCCAGCAGCGCTCACGCGGCGCCGGGATGTCGTTTGCTACCGGTGGGGGATCAGAAAGCCTGATTGATTTTAGCGATTCACCTGGTGATGGTGGAGTGGCAAGCGGAGGCAGCGAGGCAGACCGCGCCAGGGCCGTGGCCCGCCTGCAAGCGCACTGGCATGCTACCGCCACGCGGCTTGTGACGATTCCGTATGAGGACAGAACAGAAACGCTCAGCTGCGTGTTGCTCGTGCTGCTGTCGACGGGGCGCTACACGGCCGAATCCAGGGCGCTGGCCGTCTACCTTGCCTCTTCGCTCGAGGTGCCGCTAGAGGTGCTGAATGCAGAGGAGGTGGAGATCGCACGCTCGCTGCTTCAGGCATCGGCCGAGAGTGCGAGGCATGAGGGAAGTGCCTCTATGTCTGCCGAGGCTGAAGCCGAGAAGCGGAAGCAGCAGAACCAGTCTAGCCGGTACTGGAAGGTCGGGCTGGCCTCGGTGGCCGGCGCCGCTATCATAGGAGTGACCGGTGGTCTTGCTGCGCCCGTGGTGGCCGGAGCCATTGGTGGTATCATGGGGTCTGTAGGCCTCGGCGGCGTTGCGTCGTTCCTGGGTATCTTCTGGATGAACGGCGCGCTTGTAGGGACCCTTTTCGGGGCATTCGGGGCGAAAATGACGGTAAGAAGCGATGGTCGTCTGTGCTGTGGCTGAGCTAATGGCACACCTAGGGCGAAATGGTCGATCAGTACGCCAGAGAAGTAGAGGACTTCCGTTTCGTCCCTCTGAAAGACGAATCAAGGGGTAAGGGCCACAAGCAGGACGACAGACGCCTCCGCGTAACGATCGGTATCAACGGTTGGTTATCCTCAAATGACGATATAACGAAGCCATGGCGCTGTCTCGGTGGTGATTCGGAAGCATTTGCCCTGCGATACGAGACAAGAAGCCTAATGGGACTCGGGAAGTCGTTGGAGGAGCTGGTGTCTTCTTACGCATGGAACACAGTGAAGGTTGAGATCCTCAAGAGGACGGTGCTAGCCACCCTATGGTCCGCTCTCTGGCCTGCATATCTCTTATCCATGGCGAGCACGGTCGACAACCCTTTCAGTCTCGCCAGAAACAGGTCAGAGAAAGCGGGAGATATCCTGGCCGATGCACTAATCAACAAGGTACAAGGCGAGCGTCCAGTGACATTGATCGGCTACTCCCTCGGATCCAGAGTAATCTACTCCTGCCTGCGTTCTTTGGCGAAACGACACGCCTTTGGGCTGATCGATACAGTTATTTTTATCGGTTCCCCGGTCCCGTCCAATCGCCAACACTGGGAGATGATGCGCACCGTGGTGTCCGGCAAGATGTACAACGTGTATTCAAAAAACGACTATCTGCTGGCGTTTCTCTATCGCGCAACCTCCATCCAGCTTGGGGTCGCTGGTCTTCAGGAGATCAAGGACGTCGACGGCGTTGAAAATCTCAACCTCAGCGAGGAGGTTCAGGGACACATGCGATACGCCAGGATCATTGGAAATATCCTCGCCCGATGCGGTCTCCCGGTCACCCAAGGCGCCGATGCGCCAATCGGAAAAGACGAGGACGCTATCAGACTTGATGACCTAGATGAGAATAATCCAGAACTCGGTACTCTCATCGAGCTCGATAGTCTGAACATCTCCGAGCCGCCACCACCAGGTTATAGCCCGGCTCCTCCAGCCACCCGTCGTAGGCAAGACGCCCGGCGCACAACAGTTGTCAGAGGAGCCCCATCCTCTCTTTCAGTCAGCCAAGATCCGTTAGGTGTTGCTTTATCGGATCCTCTCTCCACGTCCACCTCGAATACGGCAGCGCCAAAACCTGCCGCTGCCACCTCGTCCCAATCGCCAAGCCGCAGAGCAGAGCGGCAACCAACCATCCCTAACTTTGAGCCCCTGGAGAATCCCAATACCAAGTTCAGAATTGCAGATGGAGCCGAAAAGGCCCGGCTTGTAGATAGGACCCCGAACCTCGCCACTTCTGCTACGCCACCGCCTACTTTGCCGTCGCCTTCTCATATTCGCCAGGTTGTGGGTCATGATGGCAATGATCGTGATGAGGACGACGATGACGAGGAGGAAGGGGGGTTCGGCATTAGGATGGTGGACAATGACGATCTCAATTATGTAGAGCCGACGCCCATCGATGATTATTAGACGTCAAAGGGGAGTAGAACTTTTCTGGGCTGCAGGACGTTGGAAAGAAGCAGGGATAGTGGTTTTGGATACCACATACTCTGCAAAATATAATGCACCTAGTGTGAGTGTTACCAGCTGCAAGATACCTGTCGTCGCAAACCGGAGACATTAAATTTATTCTTCATCCTCCTCATCCTCTTCATCTTCACTCTCGTCGTCATCCTCATCTCCATCCCCATCTGCCTCGCTCTCAGCCTCCTCATCTTCCTCCTCGGACTCAGAGCCAGCATCCTCCTCCTCCTCTTCCCCCTCATCCTCACCGTCACTCTCACCCTCCACCCCATCCTCCAAGGCCTCCTTCTCTGCCTCCTTCCTCTTCCTCTCCTCCTCCTTCCTAGCCTCTTCAACAACCTTTTGCCGCTCTGCCTTCAATTTCCGTTGCGAGACCACAAACGCGCCAAGGGGCGTGCGCTCCCACTCCATATCCTTCAGGAAGGCGTCGACCTGGGCGCGGTCTTTGGGCGCAAACTCGACCTTGGCCCGCTTCTCCTCAATGAACCTCGCGTTCGCCTCGAGCTTCTGCACGAGCAGCACCAAGCCGGCAGCCAGCTTTCCGTTCCTGTTGCCGCCGTTCTTCCTGCTCTGCTTCAGCCAGCGCTTCAGGCTTACGATGACGGGCAGGGCAAACTCCGGGAACGCGATGCTGCGGGACCAGAGCACAAAGAACTCTGCGAGCAGCTCGACGACCTGTTCGCCGACGCCGTCCTGGTAGACGCGGGTGCGCGGGTACGACTTGGGCGCCTTGTAGGCCGTGGCAAAATCGAGCGGCTTGAGCGTCGACTGCTTGGCCGGCTTCTTCAGCTCGGCCGAGGCCAGCACCTCGAGCAGGGCCGAGGCCAGGGGGATGTACGTGTCGGTGGCGCGCGACAGGCGCAGGAGGGAGCGGATCAGCTGGAAGCGCAGCGGGAAGTAGAGCGCCGTCGGGATCAGCCGCATGGCGCCCAGCGTCACCTGCACGAGCGGGTAGATGAGCAGCTTGAGCTGGCTCTCCTTGCCCGCCTCGGCTTCCTTGAGCGGGCTGCAGTGCTCTGCCAGCACGCACGACCAGAAGTCGAGCGAGTGGACGTACTGCCAGTTGTAGACGGTGCGGTACGAGTCGTTCTTGTTGTTGATGATGCTGTTGCGGAGGTGGATGGCGAGCTGGCGGATCGAGGTGAAGGCGGTGGTGTAGCCGAGGGTCTGGTCGAGGCCCCACAGCTCGGCGGCAGAGTTCTTCATGAGGTTGATGCCTTGGATCGTGTTGGCGTTGGTGAGGCGGCTGCCCTGTACTAGGCCCTGATAGGACGCCTTGAGCACGGCTTCCCTGACAGCCTTGTCGCCAATGACGACGAGACGGCGTATTACTAGGAAGGCTGTTATCCTAGTGGATTCGGTGCTTGCTGACTGGGACCAGAACGCAACCACCGTCTTAATCAGCATCTTCAGCACCTTCCTGAAAGATAGCAGGTATGGGAGGAGTGGCTGTAAAGCTGAGAGAGTAAGCTTGAGCGTGGCTTCATCCGATAGCGTACTCAGCAGCCGGATAATGGAAGCGGAATAGCTTTTGATGAGCATTGACAGCGTCTTGAACTTTTTGCCCTCGGTCTGGACATAGATCTTGCCAGAGGCTGATTCCTTGACCGGAACGTGGTGTTGCAAGACCTCAGGGATCTGCTTTAGGGCGACAACGAGGATATCGTGGAAAACTTCTGGACTTGTGATGCTGTACCGTTGCCGGTTCTCCTCGTCACTCTCATTCAGGTGGGCGGCGCACCGGAAGGCAATAACAACCTGGCGGGCAGCTCTGAGGGAGTGCGTCTCGGCCATGGATGCTTTCCACTTCGCTACCATGGCTCGGGTGAGTTCATGGCCATCCTTCTCCTCTTCCTTGGCGGCCTTCTTGTCCTTTTTCTGCTTCTTTTTTGGCTGCCCCTCGTCCTCACTGCCGCTGAGTTCGTCGACCTCGGCAAGGTCTGCATTCTCGTCAAAGTCTAGCGCTTCCGGGTCGTTTTCCTTGAGGAACTTGTAAAACTCGGGATCGTTCTCGGCGAGTGCATCCATGGCACCCTTGGACATGCCGAGGTCGTCGTCGTCGTCGCTAGCATCGTCCGGCTCGCTGTCGCTGACCACGGGCTCCTCGTTGTCTGAAATTTCCGATTCGCTCTCGCTCCCTTCTGAGCTGTCCTCCTGCGCATCAGCCTCTCCACGCTTGCGTTTCCCCAGCTTAGCGGTAGCCTTGGGCTTCGACTTGGCCGACTGCCCCTGGTCGAGTATCTCAAACCCGCCTTTGAAGAAGTCGTCGACGCTCATCTCGATAGCCTTGGCACCGATCTTCTTTTTGGCATCTTTTTTGCCGCCATTGGCATCATCTCCGGGGCCTTTGTAGAACTCGTCATCTTTCGCTCGCTTGGCCTTCTTCTTTTCCTTGAGTTGGTGTCGTTGCTTGATTTTCGCGGTTGCTTTCCTCCTTTCTAGCACGCCCTTGAGGTGCTTCTTCTCAAACTTTTTCGTCGCCTTCAGGTTCTTCTTTGAAGCCACCATGTTGGGCAACCACTGCACCAGAAATCAATGTCCGATCCGGGCCGAGCAATTCGAGTTGCAGGGTATGAATGTCACTGTTTTCCGAAACTTTTTTGATTCTCATCTGGGATTGCTTATCGCGTCTCTTATCGGTGAAAACTCTAACTTATTCGGGAATGGTTGGCCGAAGTGGGGCACATTACGAGGCCCAGGGCCCTAGGTACCCATGTGTTTGGGTCGCTGAGCTCTCATGGGATGATTGTCGCGTTGAATCAAGGTGAAGACGGGGAGCTTGGACATGCAACTCGAGTGCAATGCTATCACCGACCTGAGCTTGCGCATCCCGGCGCAGGACTATAAAAATGATACCTCGACAGCCATACGCTCCAACGCCTCATAGCTATGTCCCTAACACGACGCTGTCGGCCACGATCAATCTTGATGAAGCGCGTTGCCCCGCACATAGTTTAACACCTAGAGCACTCCAACCGTGCAACCACTAACAAAACACACAGGAGGTGAAGCTCACCGAGACACGCGCGGAGCGCGACTTGCAAGACTCGCTGGCCGAGATATTCAGCATCATTGTCACGATTGACGAGCTCGAAAAGGCCTTTCTCAAGGATGCGATCCCCGAAGCGGACTACACCGAGATTTGCGAGCGGTCGCTGAAGCAGTACAAGTCGCTGGTGGCCGATGAAACGGTAGCAAAAGCGTTTGTGGGACTGGAGGAATTCAAGGCCGAGTGGGATGTATGTACCGGTGTACTGGCCCGCAATGGGCTGCTATGTTGGTCGTGTTTGCTGACAACGGATTCCAATCACTACAGCTCGAGGTTCCCCGTGCGACGGAGCGGATACGGGTGGGGATGCCATCGACGGCCGTGACTACAACCTCGGGTCCGCCTGCTGCGCCCGCCGCGGCGGGTAATACCAGCGGCACCTTGATTTTAGAGGCGACGCAGGATTTTATCACATTTTTGGATGCCTTGAGGCTTGGATTGTTGGCCAAGGACCAGCTACACCCGCTCCTGACAGACGTGATCCAGTCGGTGAACAAGGTGACAGACAGGGACTTCGAGAATAGGGGCAAGATTGTGCAGTGGCTCATTACGCTGAATCAGATGAAGGCTACAGAAGAGCTGAGCGAGGACCAAGCGCGGGAGCTGGAGCTAGACATCAACTCTGCCTACCAAGGGTTCAAGAGTACCCTCTCGTAAAGCACACTGTTCAAAAGCCCCGTCTGACATGCTCCCATGTGGCTGGATCAATCACCCGGCTGCCTTACAGTTTGCGTTCCGCATCTTATCTATATCAAAAAGGTCCAGAAGCTCGGATATACAAACTCCTCCTCGAATATCCTCCTGACTTGTTCCAGAACAAACCTCTCCACCTTGCCCACGTTCCTCAAGCTTTGCCGCCCGCTCTCCCTCTGCCCAATCTCACTCTCAACCCTAATCTCCTGCAACAACCCTCCCAATTTCGCAGCTCCTCCCCCGGTCTGCGCCGCTCCTCCTCCAACCCCCCCTCCACCCCTCTGCTGCTCCTGCCTTCTTCTTCTACCCGCTACCCCTACCCCTACCCCTCCATCCCCATCCCCATCTCCACCCCCAATTCCATGCTGCCCTCCCTCTTCTTCCTCCTCATCATCCCCTCCGTTTTGCTCCTCCTCCCCCCCGACAGCAGCGACGGCATCCTCAGGACTGAGAAAACAAAAGTGCACCCGCTTCCTGATCTTGGCCAGCACCCCGACGCCGTCAAAGGTCAGGCCCGTGATGCTCAGGCGGACGGGGATCCCGACGAAGCTCGGCATGGGGTAGTCGAGCAGGATGTCGGCCGTCAGCAGCAGCCGCACGTCGCCTGCGTAGCGGATCCGGAAAACGGCCTGCACGTCCTCGATGCGGCGCTCCCGGAGGCGGGGCTGTTCTTGTTGTTGTTGTTGCTGGGGTTGGGGGATACTACTACTGTCGGTGGCCGGGTTGGTCTGGTTGTTGTGGTTATGGCTGTGCTCGTCACCGTCGGCGATGGCGGAGGAGGAGCTGGCTAGACCTGCTGCTGCTGCTGCTGCTGCTTCGTCGCGGGTTGGCGGGCGGGAGGCGGTGCCCGCCGAGGTTGGGGCGAGTGTTGACACGCTGTGTTTTTCCCGCAGTGAAGGGTTGTTGGGGGGCAAATAGGATGGGTTGGTGGTGGGCGTGCCTGAGACGACGCCTGGCCTAGCCGGGGGGGGCGCGGGAGTGAGGCCGACGGTAGGGCTGAAGTCGCTGACTGAGATGGAGCTCTGCGATGGGTTCCGGCTGTGGCTGGGCTGGGGGTGCGGCTGCTGGACGCCGACGCCAAAGCTGGCGGCGTAGTGCGGTAGGTTCGGCACTGAGGAGCTGTGCCCGTGACCTTCGAGCCAACTGGCAGTATTGAGATGGTGCGCGCCGGCTACTGCGGCAAGCGGGGTTTGGGTCCCTGAGAGGCCGGTTGCGAGGTGGGAATGGAAATAGTGTAAGCTAGACGTGCCCCCTGGAATGCCCGGGGTAGAAACGCGCAGAAACTGGGTGCCGGGATCTCCGTTGCGGGGGTGCCCAGCTCCGGGGCCCCCGGACCCGCCGAAGTTGAGATGTGGAAGCTGGGTAGCGTGAGGCCGGGAGCGGCCTGATGGTTTCTCGGCCTCGGCTTGGTGCCTCCGGCGGTCGTCCGGCAGGTGTGCGGCAGTACCGACTAGCTCATCTTGGTCATCCGAGTTTTCGGAGTCATCGGAGTCAAGATCCGAGTCGACATGGTCCTCATAAAAATCTGGTAACGGGTCGGTGATGTCCTTGAGTTCGATCTCGGGCGGAATGCTGCCGAACTGAAAATCGTGGACAGTGACCGACTTGATGAAGCGCGGCAAGGGAACCGACTGGAACTTTGTGTGGATGAAGTCCCGGATCTTGGCGGCAAGCTCCTGGCCGTCAGGGCCGCCGGTGACTGTCTCCCAGTTCAGGTCGATCGACATGGAAGTGATGATGCTGGACCATGCGGAGAGGAAGTACGGCAGGCAATGCCAGCCTGCCAGGTGAAGCTATTCTAAGCAAGTGAGAAGGGTTAAGGGTCGACTATGTCTATTGGGCAAGTATTGGATTGTCAGGTTTTGATCTGTCTGGAATGCTGGTGGTCGCAAGCACTCCCTGAGGTAGAAGTACCGGACATCGGCAAGTGGTCTGGTGTATTCGCGAGTGAATGACACTTCCTTCGGCTCCAATGAGATGAAGTTGAGATTGTGAGTGAGTGAGTGGTAAGCGATGAAGCGAAGACAAACCAAACCAGCTATGACTACTACGTAGAGACGAGCGAAGTTGCCTGGTCGAAAGTGCATTAAATCAATCTCCACAAGATATGATGCTTGCCTTCAATTCGATGCAACTGTACAGAAGCGTCCATTTTTTCGTTCATTCAAGGTCACGAACACGTTGGGTCTGACGTTGAAGCTCCCGCTCAACCCTAACCCAGCGTTGATGAATTGCCGAAGCGGGCTGGCCACGACCGGGTCCACAGTGCCAAGAACCTAGCCCGGCAGTCCACAAGTTTCCCAGGCAACGACACGCTCGTAAATCAACAACTGGCATTTGTCTTTGCCCCCCACAAAAGTCTTCACCAAGCAAGTCGCTGTTGCAGAGTAAACAACAAGTGACAATACCTAGCCTTTCGACTCACCACTTATCTCAACTTTACTATGAGGGAGTAACTGCTAGTGGCTGTTGCCTTTATCCCTCTTTTTGACCTTTTGTTTTTACTTTTGACTTTTTCCTGCTGTGCCCCTAAAATCAGCCAAACAGTAAACTAGCCAAAATGGATCCCCAGTCACCGCCAAAGAGGATGACACGGGCGCGGGCAGCGGCGAAGACGGCAGAGCCCGACACAAAGACAACGCGCATCGTGACTACCGCAGCCAAGGCCAGGGCTACCCGCACCACCACCACCACCACAACCGCCCCGCGAAGAGCATCCAAGAGGAAAACCCGGTCTGACGAAGGCGAGGACGAAGACTACGACGAACTGGAGCAAATTGACCAACAAATGCCCTCAACTGCGACTGCGACGAAACCTGCTCGGGGCCGAGGCCGCCCAAAGAAGGTCGCCATTGCCGAGCCTGAAGCACAGCCAGAGCCAGTACCCGCACCAACTCGGAGCCGCGGGAGGCCTAAGAAAACGGCCGACCCTGTAGCAGAAGACGAGATTTCAAGGGTAAAGCCTACCAGGAAAACCAGTGCCAAAAAGGCAGAAGAGGCCGAATGTCCCGTCGAGCCGACCAAGAAGACGACGCGCGGACGCGCAACTACGTCGACAGCTGCCACGGCCGCCAAGTCGCTTTCAAAGCCTGCCGTTAAAAAGACGGTCAAGTTTGAAGAGCCCGAGAAGGAGAACATCGTCCCCGCCACCTCCACCTCAGCTCCAAGCAAGGCTTCGACAAAGGCCCCCGCGCCCGCTACCACTGGAGGCCTGCGGGGAAAGCCAATTCGCAAGGCAGCCTCTACCACCAGCCGGACCGCCCGCGGTACCAAGGCAGCCGCTGACAAGGCTCCATCAAGCGAGAAGGAGGAGAAACCAATGCCATTAAGCCCTAAGAAGATCAACCAATTAGCTTTGAATCGCGGCATCGAATCAGACGACGAGCTCGGTATGGACGAGAATGTGCCCGTTAGGAGACTCAAAAAGGCCCCCATCAAAGCTGTCACAACCACCAAGTCCTCAGCACCGATAGTCACGGAGCCCATCATCTCCCAGAAGGATGAAGATGGCGAAGCTAGCAAGCCCGAAACCGATCCGGCTGCGCTCATACTATGTACTCCTGCCAAGCGGCTTCCCCAATCTGCTTGGAAAGGCAGCATCAAGTCCCCCGCGAAGCGCGTTGAAGGGCTGCTCGGGCCGGCTTTGTCTCAGAGCTCGAAAGAGGACCAGATATCCCAATCACCGGTCAAGATCGGGCTTTTGCAGACCCCAGCTAAGAGGCAGCCTCTAAGCCAGAATTCTATGGGCACTCAAATTGGAGTTTCGCCACTGAAAATCTCGCTGCTGTCGTCTCCCGCCAAGCGTTCGATTTCGCCCATCAAAACATTGCCCCCCAGAATCGAAGAGGACGAGGCCCTGGGCCAGAGCCCGGCTCCGAAGCCCACTCTGCTCGCCAGCCCGATGCCTGTGATTCCTAATGACGTTGGGGAGGAGCATGCACCCGCAGACGCGGCGACCGAAGAGACGAATGATGACCACGTCATCCCCGAGTCTCCCACAAGATCCCCATTCCCCGGTCGTCTGTCTGCTGTCTTGGCTCGACATGCTGACCCGGCTTTGACACCTCCCACGTTGAGTCTGTCCGAGCAGACGTCGAATGATGAGGCAGAGGTTGATTTGGCCGAGAAAGCTCCGAAGTATGAGGAACTCGAGCCATCTGGCGATCCCATGATTCTGGACAACGCGCCCACAGAGGCTTGCACGGTGGCGTCGACCAGCACGACACCACCCTCCTCTCCTCCCGGTACTGCCATTCCCATGTTTGGCTTGCGTGAGAAGGATCTTGATCCCTATGGAGACATTGCGGACTCCGACTCCGACGATGAATTGCCGCGGCAAGTCAGACGTCCCTCTGCCTTCGCTGCGACACCTACCACGCCTTCACATGCTGTTACAGGGACTCGCGCGGAACGTCGGTCAGCTGGATTAAGCACGGTTAAGAGAGCACGGGTGGATGACAAGTTCGGCTTCACACCTCTTGCCCAGCAGCTCAACGCATGGGCCGCTGATTCGGACTCTGTCAAGGCTAGCCTTGCCACCGCCTCCTCTCCCACCGTAAATATTGCTACCGAGCAGCAACAGGAGTCAGTCCCGACGTCTTCAGACACAGCGGGAAACACATTTTTCGAGGATGAAATGCATGTTCGACCGCAGGCCACCGAGACTGGGGAGGATGCCATTGCGCCCGAAGAGAACGTTGACGTTGTAATGGAGGATATTTCGTTTACCGAGGAGGACGTGGCGCTTGCAGCTGAAGCGCATGAGATGTCACTTATGGAGGCGGAACCGGCAGTCAACGCCGGCAACCACAGCCATGATGACTCGCTTTCCGAGGCCAGCCAGGAGTACGGAGACGAGAATGAGATCCCCATCGATCCTGTGCTTGCCGCCACCGGTGACGCCCGGGAGCCAACGGCGCCACCAGTGACCCCGCAGCGCATTATTATGCGACGCGAAGTCCACACAGTGGCCAAGGTGCCGCTCAAGCCTGCGGACGAGTCGACGCCTCGGCCCACAATCAAGAAGCGTTGCCAGAGCGTGTCGCGCCTCCCTGCCTCGCGACCGACCCATTACATGACCAGAAATGCCACGGTGATCTCGTATTCTCCCACCAAGGGATCAAATGCCCACCCCTTTGAGGAGGAGCAGCAACAGCAGGAGGAGGAGCGGGCCGAGTCCGCCCCGCCGGAGACGCCACAGAAATCCGACATCTGGTCAACAATCGGCACACCTGCGCGGACACCTCGCCGCGATCTTGACCCGGCTCTTCTCCGCGGCGCTGTGGTGTTTGTGGATGTTCATACGAGCGAAGGCGCCGATGCGAGCGGTATCTTTGTCGAACTGCTGACCCAGATGGGTGCGCGCTGCGTCAAGAATTGGTCGTGGAATCCCAGCAATGCGCAGGCTGACGGTGCGGATTCGAGGATTGGCATCACGCATGTCGTGTACAAGGACGGCGGGAAGCGCACACTGGAGAAGATTCGTGAGAGCGGGGGTGTGGTCCAATGCGTGGGCGTCAGCTGGGTCTTGGAGTGAGTTTATGCCGTCTTCAAACAATATTTCCTTAGCGAAAAAAACTCGAACTAACCTTACTGTGACCACAGCTGCGAGCGCGAAAACAAGTGGCTTGATGAGGCGCCCTATTACATCGACACGTCGCACGTCCCTCGAGGCGGCGCCCGACGCCGCAAGAGCATGGAGCCCCGCGCCATTGCCAATCTCAACGGCATGCTCATGCCCTCTCCTCAAGTCCGCAATAACAACTCGTCATTCCGAGGCTGCCAAACCGCACCGAGCACCCCGCTCCACAACCGCCGCGACAGCGCCCTGTGGGTTCGCACCCCTGACTACGGCAGCAACTTGGCCGACGACCACGACCAGCAGGAGCAGCGCGACGCCGGATCGGACAACAACACCAGCGACGACGACGACGAGGATGAGCAGCGGTGGTCGGCCACCCACCTGCTAACGCCCGTACCAAAGACCCCGGCGCCCGAAGCCATCGCCCGCTTTGTGGACAACCTCAGCCCATTAAACTCGGAGTCGCCATGCAGCGAGGACAATCACGGGAAAACAAATGATGGTGACGACGACGACGACGACCGTCGTGAAAAGATGCTCACGCGCACCTGCCCGCCGAAGCGTCAAGTCGCCGCGGCGTTCGGAGAGCTCGGTGAGGGGATTCTCAGCAAAGAGAAGGACGAGCGTGTGCTGATGCGACTGATGGCGGCCAGGCGGAAAAGCCTGCAGTTTGCGCCCAAGGTGGGGAGTCCGTTGGCTAAATCTTGGAGGTGAAGGTCTTGTTTGATGAATATGGATTGGGATTGTTTGGGTTGGTTGTAATGATGTGAGGGCGGTGGGGGGTTGTATGGTTGATTATTCTGTTGTTGGGGAGGTGAGTGAGGATAGGAGGGTGGTGACATAATACCCCTTGTGTACAGGAAGAGACAGGACTGCGCACTGGAAACGGGGTTTCGCTCGTTATACTTAGACAGGGTGGTGATCGTGGATCTGGGCTGGGATGGGAAGGCGTTGGATGGATTGGTGTTTGGTGTGTGTTAATTTATTGCTTGCCATGCGTATGCATAATGATGTTGTGTTATATGCCCTGAAAACTCGAGCTCTTATTCTTATCCCTTGTTTTGTGAGCTGCGCAGAGGGTAGGAATCGCCAACTGCTAGGATGCAAGTAGAGCAAGTCGCTGACAATTCAGCTATGCCCCTATTGCGCGGGCACCTCGCATAGCCGGGTTCAACAACGAGGTCTTTGGATAACCAACCTCCTTTGGATTCTCCCTTCCTGTAATCCAAATCTGCGATCTCGGAACCAAGAAAATGAGCCACAGCATGAGCCAATTTAATCCTGAAAACGCCCTTAGCTATGCAGTTGCCGGGATGCCAAGACAGATATCAAAAAACGAACACGCCGACTGCCGACACCCTCACAGTTCATAATAGCATCTACTTCTCTTTCTCAAACACCGGCAAACGTCCTCCTAACAACACTCCCCCCACAAACCGCCTCCCGCTCCGTCTCACCTAACCCGGCACTCCACAACCGCAGCTCCTCCAAAGAAATATTATGAGTTCGACCCACCGTGCTGGGCGACCTGGGCCCTCTCAGATCGAGTAACACGCGGTTGGTATTGAGGGTGTTGGGGCCGTCCTTGTTGCTCTTGCCCCTCGACAGCATGCCAAAGCGCAGGCCGACCTCTGTGACAGTGACAATGATGCTGACGACAATCAACAAAATGATGATCCAGGTGATGTGGCTCATCTTGGCGTCGGCGACACTATCGGCCAGGATGTCGGCCAGGTCCAGGAAAACGCGGCAGCGCTCGTTGAGCACCTTAATGCGCGGGTCGATCTCGAGGTACTCGCGGATGGCGACGTAGAGCGGGTGCAGGGTGGGCTCCGAGTCCCAGAAGAAGTTGGGCACGTCGAGGATGTTGGATGCTACGAAGGGGAAAGGGGTGGTGTTAGCAGGCATACGAGGAAAGATGTGGATGGGAGAGTGCTTACAGAGATTGATATCTACGCGGGATTTGAAGAGTCTCCCCAGGATCTTGACAATCTCGGTTCGGGTCATGTTGAGCTCCCCAGTCAAGGCCAGCTGCTTGGGAACGTGCTGGGCATCAAGCATCGTCTCGGACATGCGCTCTTCAAAGAAGCACAGCTTGGTGCTCTGGGCGATGGCATGGCTGATGGTCAGTTTAACCATGTGGTCCGATCTTGGCAGCAACGTGATCATGTCGTTGAAGACGCGCGGCCGTTTCACGTCCGGGCTGTACTCGAAATGGAACTCCTCCGTCTCAAAGTCCATCTCGTCGAGTGGCCGTGTGGCTAGCGAGATACCCGTCTCGTGCTCGGCAAATGTCAGGTCCGCGAGGATGTCCTTTTCTTGATGCTCGGTGAAGTTCCAAAACACGACCACTCCGTACGAGAAGACAAACATCTCGCCAAAGTTCTTGGCGTCGGGAACCAGCCGGTTGATCGGGCTCACTGCCACCCGGGGGTTGTCGCGGTCGCCGTGGGTGGCGGAGGTGTGCTCGAGGAGATCTGAATCGCCCACCGCTTGCTGGAGGATGCCGGCACTCGTCGGGCTGTCTCCTAGCCCCTGCGTGGCGTACGAATACTCGTCCCAGAAGCCCTCGTGCTCGTCTCTGCGCTCACTACGCTCAATCTCAAGGTCGAGCACGGTTTTCCCCGTCCCCGGCGTCCTCAAGATGGGCCGGCTCCTCAAACGGAACCCTTCTACGCCCGGAAGCAGGGGCAGGTGGTACACCGTGTATAGGCAGTCGTCGTATAGCTTCGTCTTCGCTTCGTGCTTTGTTTTCAGAAACTCGGCCGTCGCCTGTATCTTGTAGGCCTGGGCGGTGCAGTAGGCGGTAAGGCGTGCCACCTTCTCTCCTCGCTGTACCTTGGGCAATCGCTCTGCGTAACTCTTCCCTCGGATCCCGCCCCGTTTTCTCAGCACATCCAGCTCCTCATCCTTCAGTGGCCGGTCCTCGTCCAGGGCGCCGTGTGCTATGGATGCTTGCCGTAACAGCTCCTCGTCGCTTTGTATCTCGTCGTCCTTCTCCTCAGGCGCCTCGGGTAGGAGCACTAGCTTCTCGCTGACCTTGGTCGTCCGCGAAGGCACGTTCTGCTGGCCCGTCCGGGCGGACGCGAGGGTCGGAAGACCGCCGCCATGGCTGTAGCGGCGGGCGGTGCGCGCCGGGCGCTGTCCCGGAGGCACCCTCGGCTGACCGGACGGTATGTCTGACGAGTACTGAAGCACATTGTCGACAGAGACGAAGCGGGTGCTGGGCCGTCCGTTTCCGCCCAGATTCCCGGGTCGTTGGGGCCCGCCGCGAAAGGGTTGACGCTCACGCGAATCGGTTACCTGGAGAATTGGCGGTCAGCCTCAGTATCACAGGGCGAAGGCCCTGCCAGCGGATATGTCTTACTAGAACCGAGGGGGCTCTTTTGTTGGACGCCATGATGAGTGGGGGATCGTCGCTGTGATGGCGCCTGGGGTTGCCATCCAATTGATTGCTCAGATGACAAAGTATTTAGTAGTAGCTCTCTGTCATTGTGTTCCCATTGAGCTGCCGTGGCACGTTGGCGGTCGATATGAATGCGTCCACAAAGGGTTGTAGCAATGTGAAGGGCCAGGTGGAAGGGGTTTCAAGTAGCGATCGAAGAGGTAGCGTTGGTGACCCTTCAGTGCTAACTACGGCCGGTAAATAACTGTTATCCCCACTGGCAGTTGAGGAATGCTAGGCAACTTAGATGAGGCGACGTCATGGCGCAGCGACCCACCACCCAACTATCACCGACTCCACACAATCAGATGTCGAACTTCGATGTGTGATGTGTGAGCAACCACCTCCAAATGTTGCTAACAGAGGCGGTTAACGATTCTATACTGCTTCTAATAATCAGTCGACCTCGTAACGTCTCGTTTCATACGTGCGTGTCCCGCCGGACCGGTATACTCATCAGCGTTGTATGCAGGCAGGTTGAAAGCGTCATACGGAATAGTTTAGTTTGTAAGCACACATAGCAGGTGAAGAGGGATATACTAGGCAGTATTAAAGCAATATATGACACTAGAGATAGCAATTTACATCTCCAGACCATCCTAGCTTGTTTGAGACTGCTGTGATCGAGGGAAAGGGGCAAGCAACAGGTATGTACCGGAGCCGCAACCAACAACCGGGAAGCAGGTAGGTCGCAATACCTCCTCCATATCTGTTCCGGAGTCGTACAACCTATACCGCTGTTCCGTCGGATCCCCGTCGGTTTTAAGTGAAAAGTGGTAAATCCGCCCAAGCTTGAAATCAACCCTAGATCCTAAACGCCATGCGCCGTATCAAGTCGCCCGTCCATACTTTGATGCCGAATTACGAATCCCGTCCTTCCCAGCGCTCTCATGAGTACCTCATCGGCTCGTTCGGGTTGGGCTGTCCAGTACCCCATCCCTGTGGTGGCGCATGTTGCGGGGGCTGCATTTGTGCTCCTTGACCTCCTCCGCGAAGTGCCCGGACATCGGGTCGGTGTGAGAGCGGTTGCTGGAAGTTGCAGATACGGCAGGAAACATCTTCGTAGCCCTTCATCGAGAGCGGGAGGACGGGCTGCCGGGGCGGTTAGCTCGATACTAGAAATGCGCAGAGAGAAGCTAAGAATGCAGACATACAACAAAACAGAACGTAAACCATGGATGCGACTTGATGACAGCTGCCGAGTAGTTGCCACAATTGTAGCACCGGCAGACGAGTCCCTCGTAGCCTTGTACTGGTTTGTGGAAGGTGTGCTCGCCACACGTGAATATGAAGAACATTGTGACGTTACAATTGAGTAAAAGCGGTCACTCGGTTTGGTATGTGCTGGCTAGAGAAGAGTAGAAACCGGGAGACCGATAAAAGCGCCAGGAGCGGACGATATCCCAGAGGATTACACGCTGCGGAGATGGCGGATCAATCCAACGTGACAAAGCTCAGTGTTTGGATGTGTTGGAGTTGAGCTGAAGTTGGAGGAGTCGAGGACAAAAGAACTGGATTAGCGAAATAGAAGACGGTTCGTGGAAAGACGATGGGAGCAGAGAAGGTGAGGTAGACTACCCGACGCTGGAAAGCGCCACGTGCGATACTTAGCCAAGAAAGCACTGCCACTACGAAGTACGAATACACCAGCGTCGCTCTCGAATCTCGATGAACTTATCCCGTCCCTCCAGGTCCATTTGAGAGCTCATGCAGAGGTCTGCTCTTGAAAAATAGGAGGCTGCCACTGCAGGGACATCGGATGACAGTTGACAGATACTTACAGGCAACGTAAGAAGTACGCTCACCTTGAAGTAATCCTATTAATTCAAGCTGTTAGTGCAGCTGAAGTCCTTGGCAATTGGATGTTCTACTGTAACCTGTTTTGGCAGTATTATAGTGTATATTCACGGATCTAGCTGTGCGATAACGTTATCGATGGATGCCCCACTTCCCCTGCTCTCACTCATGGAAACTCTCATACAAATTGTAAGCTCAAAACATTGTCGTTGTAAGGAGTATTGACTGTAACGGTTGGCGGGCCCAAACGAACGGAGAAGTCGTCAGGGATAAATACTTTGCCTGAAGCTAACGTATCGGCGCCTAAAGATTACGTTGAGCCTCTGTTTCCGGACTGCAAAATCAACCCGCCGGCTGCGTCACTCATCATAAAACGTACGCATCCGGAGAGGACTGGGTACCGTTATGCTCTACGACCTCAACATTGCCTGGTCACCGGGCACTTCGGCTTCTGACCTCGAGCGCACTCTCAAGTTTGCCAAACACCTCGGCTACGATGTAGTCGCTCTGAACCACCTGATTTCGGGGCCCATACCCACCCTCCCGAACGCCATAACCAACCCAATCCCACAACTCACCCCGCCGCACTCCTCCTACCCAGGCAGGGGCTACTCATCGTCAATACCATCATCCACAGCCTCCTCGCTGCCCGCATCCTCTTCATCCTCCTCCCTCCCCACGGCCCTCCGCCGCGCAACGCTAACCATCACCGACCCGTCCACCACAAACTACCGCCTGCCCGACTACGGACGCGCCTACGACCTGGTCGCGCTGCGGCCGACGTCGGACAAGTCCTTTTCCTGGGCATGCCTATCGACAAGCGAACCGCCCGCGCTCATCTCCCTGGACCTGTCCTCCCATTTACCATTCCACATCCACCACCGGACGGTTATGGCGGCGGTGCAACGAGGCGTGCGCTTCGAGATTTGCTACGCCCAGGCCTTCGCCTCCTCCTCGTCTTCTTCAAATAGCAGCGAAGCGGCGCGGCAGCGGGCCAACTTCATTGGCAACGCGCAGTCGCTGATCCGAGCGACCAAAGGGCGAGGGATTGTCGTCAGCAGCGAGGCGCGCGGCGCGCTCGGCCTGCGCGGCCCCGCCGACGTGGTCAACCTGCTCGCCGTCTGGGGGCTGGGGCCCGAGAGGGGGTTCGCGGCGCTCGGGGAGACGGCGCGGGCCGTGGTGGTTAACGAGGGCATCAGGCGGCGCGGCTTCAGGGGCGTGGTGGATATTGTGCGCCCTGCTGAGGGCGGTGGTGGTGGTGAGAAGGGGCGAGACAGGAAAGGTCCGCAAGGAGGGGAGGCCGAGGATGGGAAGGCGGCAGGAAAGAAGCAACAGCAGCAGCAGGGACAAAAGAGGAAGAATGGGGCTGGGAATGGTGGGAATACTCCTGGTGGTGCGGGTAAACAGACGGAGATGAGCAGGCAACAAGCGAAGAAGATGAAGAGGGATACATTGCCAGCGAAGTCCTAAGCTGGACATTATATCATACTTCGCGAACTGGTCGCTGCCGATACGAGAACATGATACCCCCATTCGGAGACGTGTCCAACGGCCCTAGCAAAGAACACGAGCGGGCAAGGTGGTAAACTTTGAGGCTTGCTCATCTAATGTTTGAATACGGCAAGAAACGAAGTGTGGCTCCCACCGGTAGAGCGGTATACAAGAGCTATGTACAATATATTTGCGCCCCGGTCCCTGGGCATTCTCCAACACTCGACGCCAAACCAATTACATACAACTAACAATACCACCGCACATCAGCTGCCGGTACAGTATCCAAAAACGTGAAGCAGAGAAACGGAATGGGTATAGAGTCTGCACGTGTATATATCATATATCTCTTTCTTTTTCTCCGTGACAGCTGTGACGTCGGTGTTACGCCCTGCCAGCAGCAGCAGGAGTTGGCTGAGCCAGATTCCCGAGGTTCAGCTGACTTGAAAGAGTCAGACCCGAGGTATCGATGCTGATACCAACGCCGGCATTGTTGACCACCGCCGGGGTAGGCGTCACAGCAGGGGGCGCCACGGCGGACGCCACCGGGATGACGCCGGCGCTGCCGCCGAAAGCGCCTGCAGGAGCAGGGTTCAAAATACTGGCCGGGACCGCCGTGGCTCCACCAGTACTGCCCAGATCGAGCGTGCTCGCAAGCGAGCTGGCAAGGACTGGAAGAGGAGCAAGGGACGTGACCGCGGTGGCGGTGGCGGTGGCAGCAGCCGAAGTGGAGACGGCCGAAGAGACGTCGGTGATGGGCGCACCGACAACGGGCAGAGAAGTCGAATCGGCAAGTCCGGGAAGCGTCTGGAGAGAGGTTGCCGTTGCCGTTGCCGAGGAAGCAGTGTCAGAGACCCCCGGGGGCGTTTGGAGAGGAGAGGTAGCCGATGAGACAGCATCAGAGACGCCGGGGGGCGTCTGGAGGGTTGGAAGCGGCGCGAGAGAGGTATCCGAGGCGGTAGAGGAGAGTCCCGAAGGTTGGGCTAGCGCTGGATCGGTTGCCCCCGTGGACTCTGCTGGCGGCGGTGCTAGAGAAGAAGAAACAGGTGACTGCGAGACAACGGCCGACGATGCGGTAGTCGGTTGATTTTGCACCGCACTTGTTTTACGAGCCCCTTCTGGGACCGGGATAGTCGAGACGCCCACTCCTCCGCTGGCAACAACTGTGGGAACGGCAGCCGGAGGCGCCAAAGCAGAGCTTGGCGCTCCGCCGAGTGCAGTTGATGCCGCGTCACCGGTTTGGACTCCGTCAACAGCTCCCTGGGCCTGGCCTGGGCAAACCGTAACAGTGGACGCGGCAGCCGTGACGGTGACTGTTACTGCCGTGGCATTCGCACCCGCTCCAACCGCGCCGGCAGCCCCCACGGTGATGGTCTGCCGTATTGTTTCGGTAACCGTCAGTCCACCGGCGCCGGCCACGCGATTGAACATGTTCATGAAGCCCTCGGCGATGTTCTGGCGGGGGGGCTCCGCAGCATTCTGGCGCCCGAAAATTCTTCCATTGTGCCGGTCGTAGGCAGCAGCCTGGGAGCTGTCAGCCATCGCAGGATGCTAGTTGGTCAAGGACTATCTCTTACCTGAACGAGTGATGGCAAGAAGCTCAGAATGAGTGTGAGTGACGGCACATTGAGTCTCATCCTGCCTTGGGCCGGCAGCTAATACACAACAACAGTAACGCAGAATCAAAGAAAGATCGGACACAACAGGCCAGCCGTCGACAAAACAACCGCGAGTGATTAAGTCCTGAGTCGCCCCTCAGATAGGCTCGTCAAGAGCGCAACCAGGGCCCGGCTCAAGGAACGAGTCGAGAACGACGCTATCGTCTCCTCCCTCGGAGTCGGTCGAGGTGGGACTCTCGAGTGGCAAGCGATGTGGAGATGGAGGCAAGACAAAAAGCAGCACTGCTGTATTTATTAAAGAACGGAAAGCTTGGAATTTTCGCAGTCGTGAGAAATGAGCGTGTGGACTGGAGCCAGAACAGAACAGAACACAGGAAGGAAACGAAGCAGAAGCAGAAACGGACGGATGAGATCGCGAGAAGGTCCAGCCGGGGCAACGAGGGAAACAGAGAGAGAAAAATTTCCGATCAGGCCATGCCACGTTCAGTCATCAAGGACATACCCCTTCTGACAAGGAGTTACTAGAGTCCAGCGTAGTATACCTCCGTAGAACGTGTATTGTAGCGACATCGACCGACGGGGTCTCGGCAAGCGACCCCTGTGCGGATCTGGCCCAATGGCCCGCATGCGGGAATGGGGCATCTGCAAAACTTGAGATGTTCAGCATCCCATGTGCGTGTAGTTGTTGTGCGTTGTCGCGGCTTTGTAGGTGTGCCCCCACAATCGCCTTCCAGGGGCCGTGCGAGGGGCCGTGAGACTGACCCCAGACGGGTTTTGTCTGAGGTCATCCGAAGCGAAGGTGGGCGAAACAGGCGGCTGTGTGAGCGGCACAGGGGAGCCCGGCGATACGGTACTGACACGATAAAAACCGGCAGGGTCCCCAGAAAGTCATTGCAGCGAGAGAACAGTTGAGAAAAGGCGATAAACGGTTAAAGAGAACCTTTTTTGTGCTTGTCGAGTAGAAGATCATGCCGCTCCAGGGTGTTGACGGGGGCAGTAGCATTCTAATTTTCTAAGCTACATAGGTAGTAAAAAACGTTGGGATGAAGTGCTGCAATCGCAATCAAGTCTGACGAAAGCATACTATGTAAGCCGTTTCGCCGTGCATTGTTGGTACTGGATAGCAGAATGCGGGACGTTTGTGATTGCTTCCACGTTCCATCCTCCTGGCGCTTCACGATACCTGCTCTGTGAATTGCCCCAGGTTCTGCAGGCCACATCTTTGGCCCTACCAAGTGCCGGCGGAGGGTTTTTGAGGCGCGAGCGGCGTGGCTGGACGGAACTTGTGCCCCTACTGCAGCAGCTGCAGCAGGTTGCGACCTGGAAGCGCCTGAGGTACGTTATGTACCGTATGATCTCGCGAATTTGGGAAATTAAAGTGGCTAAGTCAAGCCCAGCTCAGCGCAGCAAAAGCGAGCAAAAGATGCAGGACAGCCACATCTAGCCACACTTGCCCGTGGTGCCCTGGTGCTCCCATTGTTGAATTTTTGGCTTTCTGGGCTGGGTATATCCACCTTTAATTTCCCAAATTCGCGAGATTATACGGTATGTACCAAGGAGCTGCAGGAGGCCTGTTAAGAGTGGGTAGTAGAGAGGACGATTTTGCCATACAAAATTTGGGCCACACTAACAGAGATCACACCATCTCGAAGTAGACAACTCAAACAATCGGTGTCAGGAAGTGAGCCGGCTGGCAGCTGGGTGGCCACTGGCGGCAATCAGCTGCAAGGGGAAGGAACGGCCCGAGAGCTTTGGGATTCGGGCCGCTGCCACAAGTGAAGCTGTCGTCAATTACGTAATAAGCGACAGTCCGCAGCATTCTGCAGCATTCTGCAGCTGGTTCGAACCTTTCTCCAGGTTCTCTACATCAGAAAAACACCAAAATGGTTACAATTGCTTTCATCCCACCTTTTCCTAACATTTTAACGCAAGCACGTTAGACCAAATGGTCGGACCTTACAGAAAGCGGCAGAAGGTAAATTGCGTACTGTACGGAGTACTGTATGTACCTAGGATTCTTGACCTGGCCATCGTAGCCATGTCAATTCCAGTCTCGTCATCAGTTCATGCTCTATTGATCTACTAAGGTGAGTATTAAATCAAGACACCGATGTTACCCAAACAAAGAAAAAATACTGCAATCATAACATAACACGATGGATTTCTGTTCAATCGACATCCCAACCGCCCGAGAAGGTAACTCCATCACATTACGCGCTCTTCTCTGCATCCAGGACAAACTTCAACAACCCCTCGGCGGCGTGGAGTCCCAGCGCGTCCAGCGATCCCATGCCCAGCATCTCCAGAACAGTGATGTCGAACGAAAACACCTGCTTCCACCAGGCGCGCAGCTCAATGGCGACCAACGAGTCGAGACCCAGGTCCACCAGGGGCAGCGACGTGTTGAGGTCCTCGTGCGGCTTGAGCAGCAGATCGAACAGCTTGTGTCCGATTTCGAGAGCAAGCAGCTGCGCCGACTCGGCGCTCTTGAGCACCGACGGATCTGCCTTTGCCCCCGCCAGGAACGTCTTGAGCGTCTCGTTGGACGCCGCCGTGCCGCCGCCGAGGCTCTTCACGTTGTGGTAGGCGGCCATGCGCCGGTCCTTGCGCCACACGGCCCGGTTGGACGGGTCGTGGATCGGAACCGCTGAGCCCAGGCCTAGGACGAAGGTGTTGGTGTCGACAAAGTGGGGGCCCGTCTCTTGGTGCGCCGTTGTTGTTGCCGGCCGAGAGTGAGCAAGCATGGCCACCACCATCGCGTCGAGGAGCTCCTGCTCCGTGATGCCCTTGAACCCCGCCGTCTTCATCTTGCCCATGAGCCCTTGGTTCTCCGAGATAAACCCGACTTCCTCGACTGCGCCAATGTCGACAACCGAGGCCGCCAGCCCCAGTCTGTTTCGGTACTGAGTAAAGGCATCGAGGAACGTGTTGCCGCTGGCGTAGTTGGCCTGACCAGGCTGCCCGATGATGCCCGAAAGGGAGCTGAAGAGCACCATGAAGTCCAGGTCGGCACCCGCGCGGGTCGTGGCCTCGTGCAGGTTCCACGTGCCCTTCACCTTGGGCGTCGTGGCCGCCGACCACTCATCAAACGTCATGCTCTCAAAGTTCTGGTCGCGCAGAACCATGGACATCTGGATGACGCCCTTGAGCGGCCGGCCCGCCGTCGCCACGGCCCGCTCCACGTCCTCGAGCTTGCACACGTCTCCGCGCACTAGCCGCACGTCACAGCCCATGCTCCGCAGCTCGACGGCGAAGGCCTCGTCCCTCGGGTTAGTCCCAGCGCTTCGCGACAGGTACAGCAGCTCTCGCGCGCCATTGTCCACCATCCACGTGGATATGGCTCGGCCCAAGCCACCAAGACCGCCCACGAGGAGATACGACGCGTTGCTGTCAAAGGTCACAGGCCTGACCCGTTTCGTAGTCTCAAAGGCAAAGCCGTCTTGGCCGTTGGGCGGGTGCTGAATCGAGATGCTCACGCGGCCAATGTGCTGGCCCTTCTGCATGAAGCGGAATGCGTCCTGGGTGTGCGAGGCAGGGAACACCTCGACCGGACGGACCGGCGTGGTCTTGCCGTCGATGTAGAACTGCAGCGTGTCGAGAATGAGCCTGTTCGGCGCCGATTCTGATTAGCAATTTGTTCTTGTACTGGTTGGTTTTGCACTTACTTTCTGAGCAGGACTGGCTTCTTCCAAAGCTGATCAATGTCAATGCAGCAATAGCTGCGGTTGGCCAAGAAAGGGTTCATGTCGAGCTTCGCGCCCCCGATCAGGTCACGCTTCCCGATCTCGATCAGTGTGCCAAACTCAGCGACGCAGGACCAGGTAGCATGCAGCAGCTCTCCCGAGAGGGAATTGAGTATGATGTCCATACCCTCGCCGTTGGTCTCACGCATGACGCCGTCCACAAACGACTTGTCTCGGGACTGGAAGATCCTGTTTCTCGGAATGTTGAAGTTGTCCATCAGAAACTTGACCTTCTCCTCGTTGCTGACTGTGCAGTACAGCTCGGCCCCGACCATCTGACAGACCTGGACGGCAGCGAGGCCAACCCCACCACATGCGCTGTGGATCAATGCTCTCTGTACGCGAATAGTCAGTTCAGGCGTCCTTCACAGTTGTCTAGCAGCTTGGATAGCCGCCCTATGGTTCTGTTTGTACTCACCTGGCCTTTGGCGATACGACCGACGTTGACCAGTCCGTGAAGCGCCGTGACATAAGGCATGAGCATCGACGCCGCCTCATCAAAGCTCAGGTGATCAGGGATCCGCGTGCAGAAGACAGTTGGGGTGGTGATGTAAGTCGAGTAGGCCTGCTTCTTCAGGCAGAATACCCGGTCACCGACGGCCAGCTCGTTAGGATCCACGCCCTCTCCGACCCGGGTGATAATGCCCGCTGCTTCAAGACCGAACTGACGGATGGGTAGTTCGACAATGCCTAGAGCGACAAGAATGTCCTAAAATGATTATCACTGCGTTAGCAACTCCAACCGTCAACAGCAGCTCAAGTGGCTAGTCTTACTCTGAAGTTGAGACCCGCCGCGTGCACCTGCACCTCCACCTCATGCGGCTTCAGATCCTCTCTCGGCGTCCGTACCCAGTGCAGACTGTTGACCCGGCCCGGCGTGGCGACGTCCAGGATAGCCTTCTCGTTGGGCGTGGAGATCAGGAGCTCGTCACGCAGCGCGAAGGGGTAGAAACGGCCGACTTGCACCCGGCCGTCGCGGATGGCCCACTCATAGTCCGGGTTTAGCGTGCCGTCAGCATCACGCGTCTGGAACTTTGCAAGAACACGGACAATGTTCTCGGCGGTTCTGGGATCGTGGAAGTCGTCAACCTCGCACGTCGCGAATTCGGCAACCAGCTCGGACCGAACCGACCGCGCCACGCCAAAGACTTGGGCGTAGCGCGGGTCGCGGCAACCCAGGTGCGAGCCGTGCGTGATCCAGAAGACGCCGCGGCCCTCAAGACCGGCCAGGAATTCCTTGAAAGTCTGGAAGCGCGCCTCGTCGATCGACTCGAAAAAGGGCTTCTCCAGATCCAGCAGAGAGACGACGACATCTGACCCGGCAGGGAGCGGGCCATCGCCGAGCTTGTACTTGGTCGTCTCGTAGCCCTTCTTCTCGAGCTGCAGGAGGATCTCCTTGGCGACCGGGCTTTGTTCCTGGCTGCAGAGGACCGCGATCTTCTTGGATGGCTGCTTCTTCTGAGCGTCGTGCCGTGCAATCACGGTCGCCATCAGCTGGTGCGGTGCTTCGGCATCCAGGACCAGTCCCTCAACGCCGCCTAGGCCTGCGGTTGCCAGCTCAGACTGCCATTTGTCGGTGCTGATGTACGGCTCTTCAGTTCGCCCGTCGCCGACGCCGATCCACCAGGCGGGCAGCAGCCCAAGGACGTAGTTGACCCACTTGGACGAAGGGCAGAGCTCCCGCAGTACCAGCCGGCCGTCGGGTCGCAGGAGTTTCTTTACGTTTGCCAGGCTCGCTTGCAGGTCTTTTGTCGCGTGGAGCACGTTGGTTGCGAGAATGAGGTCGTACTGGCGGTCGTCGAATCCCTGCTCGGACAGGTCCTGGCTGATGTCCAGGGTGGCATACTCCATGTTGGGGAAGACCTGCTCGTGGTCCTTGTCGGATATGAAGCCCGTCGACGTGAAGGTGTATTTGGCGCAGAGGATGGCGCCGTCCGCGCGCGTGAGGTCCTTGATGATGTCGCGCACAATCGACTCCTTTCCGTTGCCGATCTCCAGGATCTGCACGTTGGGCTTGGAGTGGCCGAGAGCGCGGATAAACTGAGAAAAGTTGGCCTGCTCTACGAAGTCGTGCATCTCCGCCAGCCTCTCGGCCCCGACAATGTCCTCCAGGCTATCACCGGACAGCAGCTGATCCATTCCGTCGTAGACTCTCTTGATGGCGGTGGCGGCTGCGGCTGCGGGTGTGTCCAGAAGGCGGGCCAGCACAGACTCGATCCGGGCAGCGAGGGTCTCGTTGTCGAGGCTCTTCAGGACAGACGCGAGGCTCGCGATGGCCGACTTGGACTCAGACACCACCCAGCCAGCGTACCTTTGCAGGTGTGGAACGATGATTTCGGCCGCCGAATCCTTGATCTTGGACCTCCTCTTGGAAGAGAGCAAGCACAGCTGCCCCAGTTCCTCAAGCAGGCGCAGCTGCTCGGTGCGGTTCGAAGGCGGCGGGCGGATGAGCTCCTTAACGTCGAGGAAGTCGATGTCCGAGTCCCACTCGTATCTAGCCGCCGCATGGGTGTCCATGATTTCGCTCGAGAGCGCGCCGTCGGCCAGAGACATCCTGAGGCCATCCACCTCGATGACCACTCTGCCATCCGAGGTACAGCGCCCACCGCCGACGACCGAGTGATTGCTCGACAAGTCCGCCGTCACGTTGGTGACCATGTTGCCGGAGCAGCGAGCGATGCTGATCTTGTCGATGCTGGTCGGCAGCCAGTTCTTGGTCTTGCGCATGTACCCGCTCACAGCGGCAGCACCGAGGATCTGGATCGTCGCGTCGATGACGGTGGGGTGGATGTAGTAGTTGGCCTCGTCGCCTTGCCGGCCGTTGATGACGTTTCCGATGGCCCGCTTGTCGTTGTTGGTCGACGTCTCGATGGTGTCGAGCGTCTGGAAACTCGGGCCCAGATCCAGCCCGCCCTTGGACATGGTGTCGTAGTACTTCTTGGCGCTCAGCTTGCGAGGGAGAGGCTCGGGATCCTGGCCCGGTCCCATGTCCGCCGAGAGCGCCGTCACCTCGCCGGTGCAGTGCTTGGTCCAGATGTGGCCGTTGTACGAGGCCACTGTGAACTCCCACCAGGGGCTGTTGAGCGAGTTGGTCAGGCGGTGCGGCCGGAACGAGGTGATCATCTCGGTAGGCTTTGCCTCGTTGAGCACGAGAGCCATGTTGACCCTGATGTTGCGGATGCTGAAACCCTCGGTGGCCTCGGGTGTCAGCTGCCGGATTGCCTCGCCCGCCAGGCCGATGTAGCCGGCGAAGGGGAAGACGATGTCCTCCCCGACCTTGTGGTCGCGGACCCAGGGCACGTTGGAAAGATGGAACATGTTGCGCCATGCGGGCTCCAGGTCGGTGCTCTCGGGCAGCTTCACGCCCAGGAGGTCGTGGTATGGAAACTTGCGGTGGCGCCACTCCTTGCACACGCGAGGCTCGTACCAGTAGCTGTCCTCGTGGTTCCACGGGTACCGAGGAAGGTCCGCGAGACACGTGCCAGTGGGGAACAGCGCGTTGAGGTCAATGTCGACCCTGAGAGAATGCAGCTTGCCGATGGCGGTGAGGAAGGACGTAATGCAGTTCTGGTTGCGGGCCATGGCTGCCACGTACGGCGCCTGAGACGATGCCTGCGTGAAGATTTGTCTCAGCGGACCCGCGAGCGCCGAATGGGGCCCGATCTCGAGGAACACGGCGTTCTTGCCAATCTCGTGGTTGAGGATGTCTGTGACGGCCTCGCGGAAGCGAACTTGAAGGGGTTAGCGAGGGGGGGTGAATAAAAACGGGGAGGTGACTTACCGGGCGATTGGAGATTGTCACGCCAGTACTCGGAACCCAGATTGCGCTCCTTGGTCAGGAGTTTCCCGGTGACGGAGGAGAAGAAGAGCGTTGACGGGTCTCGCCCAGTGACCGAAGGGCCGATTAGAGAGAGATACTGCTCGCCAATCTCGGCCATGTGGTAAGAGTGGTACGCTTTGTCGACTTGCAGCAGCCTCGCCAGCACATCCGGGCATTCCTTCTTGATCTTGTCGACCGTCGCCTTGACCGCGTCGGCGTCGCCAGAGATGGTGACGCTCTTTGGCGAGTTGTCGCACGCAATGGTGACCTGTTTCGCCAGATACTTCTCGCTGTCCTCCCAGCTCATCCCGATGGCCGCCATAGCGCCCTGTCGCTGCTGCAGTTTCGTCACGGCGCCGCGGTGGTGGGCAGCAAGGATGGCCTCTTCCGCGGTGAGAGCCCCGGAGGCGTAGGCGGCGGCAATCTCACCGCTGGAATGACCCACAACGGCGTCCGGAGTGATGCCGAGAGAGCGGAGAGTATCGACGAGAGCAACTTGCACGGCGGTGCACAGGGGCTGGGACATTTCGGCGGACGAGATGCGGCTCTGCTTTGCAGGCTTCTTGAGCTCTTCCTCGATTGAGTATCCCTTTCCATCCAGGTAGCGATCAAGGGACTGGATGGTGAACCGGAAGGTCTCGTTAGACTGCAACAGCTCCCGGCCCATCTGCGGCCACTGGGCGCCTTGGCCTGTGAAGACCATGACCAGATTGGGCTTCTGTGCCGACTTGAGATTTGTCGGCGGCGAAACGCTCTCGATCACGCCGTTGGTTGCGATGGCGAATGCCCGATGGGGCAGGTGCTCCCTCCTGACTCCCAGGGTGTACGCAAGGTCGGCAACTTTGTCCGGGTTCTTCTCAACCCACTCCTTGTAGGTGTCGATCATCCGGGTGAGCGACTTGCCGGAGTTAGCTGTGTACAGCAACAGCTGTGGGATCTCCGGTGCTACTTTGCTCGGCACCGGCGAGGCGTTGAACGTGGCGGCGGATTCTAGGATCACATGGGCGTTCGCACCACCCACGCCAAACGAGTTCAGGCTGATACGCTCAAGGCGGTCTTCTGGCCAGGGAGTGGGGTCCAGAGGAACGGTAAGCTTGGCCTCCTTGAACGGGATGTTAGGGTTGGGCGTCTTGAACCTGATGTTGGGCGGGATAATGCGGTTCTCGAGCGCCTTGACCATCTTCATCAGGGACACAAGGCCGGAAGCGCCTTCGGTGTGGCCGAGATTCGGCTTCACAGAGCCAATATAGACGCCCTTTTCCCCGAACACGCGGGCCACGGCCTTTGCCTCTATGGGATCGCCGGTCGGAGTGCCAGTGCCGTGGCATTCGACCATGGCCGTCTCCGAGTAGTCGTCAATGCCGGCGAGCTGATACGCCCTCCTCATCAGTGCCTCTTGCGCGTCCGTGCTCGGTTGTGATAGTCCGGGCGTCTTGCCGTCGACGTTGTGAGACGTCGCTCTGATGACGGCCCGAATCGGATTGCCGTCGCGAATTGCGTCGGCCAGCGGCTTGACATAGATGGCGGTTGCTGCCTCGCCGCGAGCGTAGCCGTTGGCCTCGGCAGAGAAGGAGTGGCAGGCGCCGTCTTTAGACAGGATGCCCTGCTCGGTCATTGCAGCCGTCATGCTCGGGCCCAAGATCAGGTTCACGCCGCCGACGAGAGCACCTTCGCAGTCGCCTCTCGAGATGGCCGCACAGGCCTCGTTGAGGCACACCAAAGCCGCGGAGCACCCGGTACGGATGGTCATGCTGTCCCAGACCTGTCAGTCATACAAAGGACGTAACCTCATGTCAAGTGGACAATGCATACCTCGGTCCCCTGATGTCAAACTCGTATGACAGGCGATTTGAGATGACGAAATCGCCAGTGCCCACGATACGATGCATGCCGTACTGCTGCGGTTCCTTGGAGAACATCTCGACCCAGTCTTCGCCAAAATTGCCGATATAACAGCCAATCGTCTTGCCCCTCCAGTTGGTCAAGCCGGCGTCCTCGAAGCACTCCCTCGAGACCTCGAGCATGAGCCGCTGTTGGGGGTCAGCACGCTCCACCTCTGTCCGCGGCAGGGTGAAAAAGGACGTGTCCAGCGCGCCCAGGTCGACGCTCTCGTCGAGGAAGCATCCGTACTCGGTCGAGATGGTGCCAGGCTTGATGGTGGACGAGTAGTATGAATCGATGTTGTACCGAGACTCGGGGACCTTGCCTCTGGCATTCTTCTTTGCCAGGACAAACTCCCACAGGTCTTGCGGCGATGCCAGTCCGCCAGGCAACCTGCAAGCTGTTTGATGGGGGACAATGTCAGTCTTTCAAATTCAAAGCGCAATGAGGATCTGTGGCCGTGCTTACCCATGCCGCAGATTGCAATAGGGATCATGCCACTGTTGCCGGCACCGTTGAGCCCATAGGCTGGGACGCCATTGCCGTTGATCCCGTTTGTTGTCGTGTGGCCGTTTAGGGAGTGGCCGTTGGTGGACACGCCGTTTGTCCCGTGGCCGTTGACGTGGCCGTTCACGCCATTGCTGTAGCCGCCCGCAGCATTCGGACTTGGATCGGCGGAAATAACCATTGTGTTAGAAGGCACTCACAACCAGGTACCTGAGTCGGCTGTCTTGCAACACTTATGCACGGCGTTTAAACTGATCGGACAGGCACTACCACGACCGGTAGTGATCAAGCCAGAGTTTCTTGAAAATAAGTGTTGGTTGAATACTCGAGAGTAAAGACTGCTGATCAGGTCCAGAAGGCTTAGAATCGACGCGAACCGCATATATATTCATCGAACTTCGCAGCTATCACCTTGTGGTACCTAGGACTGGAATACAACGAGTACCACTTCCGCCTGCTCCGTGTGTAATGTGGGGTGACCCATTCTCCTATGTTGATAATCAGCACTACTGCTACATCAGCTGCACTCCTACACAATCCGAGGATCGGGCTGTTGACCAGCCGCCGGCAAGGGGCCGTGGGTGTGCCGTGCTCGTCTGGGCCCTTGGGGAACCCGAGGCCGAAAATCCAAGGACTTGGAAACATCACCGGTGGCACGTCCGTGTCTCCCGGAGCGGGCGGGTAGGAAACCGGAAGTATGGCAGGATAGTACGGGAGCATTCCGCGATTTTGACTGCGGGAATCGGGACCCGGTTGCTAGCCTACTTCAATTTCCGCCGGACATATGCACTGACGCCGAGAGGAGTCAAGGACCGGGCCCGCTACGTCTACTCCTGCAGCAGCTCAGCGGCGGCCACGGGTTCCGTTTCCCGAAGCTGACCGACCGTCTAAGTGGATCTCGCCATCCCGTATGACCGCATGTGCACGTTACTCAGCAACATACACCGGCACCAATCCCCCGTGTTAGGTAAATGCTGAAATGTCCCTGCAACCAAGAACCACGGCAAGTACCTTACCGGCCCGTCGAGAACAAACCCGATTTTGGATGCCCATGACGGTCCAGGTCTTGGCTTGGACATTGATTCCAAATTATTAGCCATGATACTCCGGTAAGTACTCTGCACGCAATCCCGGACCTCTACTACTCAATGCAATGCCTAGGTACTTGGTCGATTATACTATGTAGTATGTAGTCGCTGGATGATACTACTACACCTATCCGTGACTATGGAACTGCCGCGCTTTCCTCATCTCCTCCCCATCCCGCCGCGTCATGCCCTCCCATCTCCATCTCAAGAAGGGCATCACAAACCACCCCATGACCGGGGCCATGAGTGTATCAAAGATGCCCAGCCCCCTCTTGGGCGACGGGCCGAGCATGTTGGGAAAGAGGACCGAAGCGGCTGGCGAGTCCTCGCAGATGATGAAATCGCCCCTGTCGACGGCGGCAATGACGAGGGAGGCGACTTTGTCCGAGGACGGGAACTTGGCCTCGAGCTGCTCGATGGTCAGGTCGGTCCCCTGCATGCGCTTTGTTAGTGGCGTCTTGGTGTCCTGCTCCAGCCGGAAGCCGGGAGACACAAAGTCGGCCGGGAACGCGCAGTGGATCGAGTAGGTTGTTGTTGGCGAACAGTAGCGCAGCACCTCCATCCGCAGCGTGTCTGCCAGGGCACGCACGGCGCATTTGGCCGCTGTTTTGAGATACATGTCAGCAGGGAATGTGACACCAATAAAATCTCAATAGAGAGCCTACTCACGCGTGTAGGCAATGGAGCCCGGCAAGGCGACAAAGGCGGCGGCGCTGTTGATGAAGACAATCTGGCGGCGTTTGTGTTCAGGTTGAGAGCTGATGGCGCGTCTGTCGTCGTCGGCGATCCAAATGTCCAGCACAGACTTGGCTGCAAAGGCGGCCGAATAGTAGTTGTTCCTCATGCAGTTCTCGAGCTGTCTGGCACCAATGTCGGCCAGAAACCCGTTTTCGGCGTGGTTGCCGCCCGCTACGCAGTACAAGATGTCTGCAATTCGCGGTTGTGTCCTGAAGGCAAAGTCGACCTAAGGGGACGGACCTTATCAGCATTGCCAGGGGTCTTTCATTAGTACTCAAGTGAATACTGGGTATATATTAGGCACCTTCTCGGCATCCCCCATGTCAACTGCGACGACGTCGACTTCTTGATTCGGGTTGGGACATTTCGCAAGCACCTCCTTTCTCCCCTCGTCCAGCGGACCTTGGCGTCTTGAGAACAGGGTGATGTGAGCGCCTTGGAGAGTCAGTGTCTAGTAACACGAGGGAGAAAACAATTCGACCGTTGAATTCGAACCTCTGGCAGCCAACTGCATCGCAATGGCCTTTCCCAGCCCGCCAGAGCCACCCGTCACAAAGACGGTCTGTCACTTGTTTTGTTAGTGCGCGAGGATGACGAATCCAGAGAGAGGGTCACTTGCTTTCCCGTACAGATCCTGTTTCATCTTCAAGCCGCCCATGGCTCGTGAGTTGGAAAGTTACAGGACACCGGCGTTGAAGCCAGGAGAGATCCGAGAATACACCTGCAAGCACCAAACGAACTAAGCTGACGTTATTACTCCCCGTTGCAGGCCAAATACCAGGCCTTCAGAGCCGTCCGATGGTCGGGGCGGACAGTTATTGTTGGGCCGTCCGGTTGCTCTACCCGCTGTGGTGGTCCGGGTTCCGGGTTCCGGGCCCGGCAGTCGGGTGTAAGTGCACCGATACGACTTGGTCCTCCCCTACCTGCAGACGCTTTTGCAGCTACCGCGTCCATGCGTTCAGAGACAGAAAGCACTGCATGAGCTATCTATGCTCTTTGGTCTTTAAGAGGTGTATTTTGTGCCAATTTGACGGCGTGTCGCCATCTTTATCGACATCTTTGACTTCAATCACCATCCTTCAACACTGCCTCACCGCACCCAGTCCTACCGAGGTACATTGAATCATTGAATTGCAATTGAGCTGCATACTCTCGTCTGATTCGCCAATTCGCCTATCGTCATGGCAGCCGCTCAATTGCTGTCGGCCTGGATCAAGGGGCAGAAGCTTCAGGGGCCGCTCATGAAAGATGCGCCCACCTTCTACAAAAACCTCGAGGAAGCTCTCGACGTGCGGAGAGCCGACCATGCCATGTTCACGCGCACCAAGAGCGCCTGGAAGCTGGGCGTGGCCGTCGACTTTTGCTCCAACGATCTCCTGTCGCTGGGCGCCACGGGGGCCATCCGGCGGGCCTTTCTTGAGGAACTCGCCGAGAACCCAGACTTCAACCTGTACGCCGGCGGCTCACGGCTCATGGACGGCAACTACGACTACATTGAGCAGGTCGAGCAAGAAATCGCCGACTTCCACGGCGCCGAGACGGCCCTGATTGTCGGGTCCGGCTATGAGGGCAACGGCGCCATCTACGCGGCCATCCCGCGCCCGGGCGACGCCATCGTCTACGACGAGCTCGTCCACGCCAGCGTGCACGACGGCATGGCGCACTCGGTGGCCATGACCCGCGTCCCCTTCCGCCACAACGACGTCGACGCTTTGCGAGATGCCATTGCAACCGTCCTCGACACGCAGCCCATGATCCGCGACGGGTCGCGCTCCATCCTCATCTCGGTCGAGTCCGTCTACAGCATGGACGGCGACGTCTGCCCGCTCGTCGACATGCTCGAGGTCGCCAAGGAGATGTGCCCCAAGGGGAACGCAGTGTTTATTGTCGACGAGGCGCACGCCACGGGCATCCTCGGCCCCAAGGGCGCCGGTCTCGTCAGCGCCCTGGGTTTGGAGAAGGAAATTGCGGTCCGATTACATACCTGTGGAAAGGCGTTGGCTTCGACCGGAGGTAGGTGCCCAGGAGTTCCTCGCAACTGGAAACCCAAGTTGTCTGACCTGCATTTTTCTGTACAGCTGTGATACTAGGAAATGCGACGGTGCGCTCCGTCATCATGAACTTTGCTCGATCTGTCATCTACACAACGGCGCCGTCCTACCCAACCGTAGCGGGGATCCGCGCCGCGTACCGTCTCATGTCCTCTGGCGCAACCCAAGAAGCTCAAAACACGATCCAACGGCTCGTGAAGCATTTCTTCCGGAGCATGACGCAGAACGCCGTGTGGGACAAGGCCAGCGCCATGGGCATCCTGTCGATCCCCGTCATGGAGGAGGGCGACTGGGAAACCAAAGAATTCCACGCCCACATTGTGCCCGTCTGGACACGGCAGCGCTACAACTGGTGGCTCGTCTTCCACCTGCAGCTGTCGGGCATCTCGGCGTTCCCCATCGACTACCCGACCGTGCCCAAGGGCCAGAGCCGGATCCGCCTCATGTTCCACGCCGCCAACACCGAGGACCAGGTCACGCTGCTGGCAAACACCATCTGCGCATGGGCCGCCGAGATGATCGCCATCGAGGAGGGCACCGAGGGAAACAAGGGGACGAACAAGATGCCCAAGGCCGCACAGCAAGTCTATGCCCTCATGGCGGCGAGTGCGTGAGCTTACAAGGTGTTTCTATGGGATTTGTATCTTTTTGATTTCTATTGGCTACACGACGTGAATGATGTTAGACGTACTTGGTAGTATTTACAGTAGCGGGATTCGTGGTAGAAAATGAATATGCACTACTAGTAATGGCAGTGATTCACTTGCCAAACTTGGTGCTACTCCTTGTTCTACATCGATTTAAACTGCTACTAAGCTTTTACTGCCTACTCGTACACTATGTACTTATGACACCGAATTAAATAGATACATCTCTATAGACCCGGTTCCCCCAACCCTGAAGCGAAGTCACACCTGGTTTTAGTTTGGACTACTGTACATGCATCTGTAGCCTGCTAGCTTATGACCATCTTGTTCCGAGTCTATTACAAATCCCTTGGACTAAACAATATACAAAAATGCCATGTCTCAGCTGTCTTAGCCACTACGACCGCATCATACGAGATGCGGCCTTGGAACCTGATACTATGCTGAGGTTTCTATGAATAAGTAGGTCAGTGTCACCATATCATCATACCCGCTCAGTTCTCAAAGCGTTGTCGGCCAAGCTCAGTCCGCTTGAGGCTAACATCCTGCGTAAACAGCGCCGTCAACAAGCCGACGCCGCTAAAGCCCGTCATGGTGTAGAAGATGGCCCGCATAGCTGTCGCGTAGGCCTGCAGCACCGGGTCTAATGTTTCCGGAGGCAGATTCACGTTCAACAGCTGCGGAATAAACGAAACGGCCTGGCTCGCATCCCTGAGCGGAGCCAACGGGCCCATGAGGTCCAGATGCCGGGTGGACGCTTCAAACACGCTGTTGAAGATGCTAGACGACATGGCGAGCCCCACGACACCGCCGAGCAGCCGAACCACAAGCAGCAGACCAATGACAAGCCCCGTGTCGTCGACGCTGGACACACTTGCTTGCAGCGGCAGGTGGAGAAGACGCATCAGGGCGCCGATGGCCGAGCTCCACAGGATCGGAAGACCAAGCAGCATACTGGCCGAGGAATTCTCGCCCAGGAGGCCCAGCAGGCCGCTGCCCACGGTAAGAATGACCCAGTACATGATAATGGCCCAGACGTAACCCTTCCCGAGGACGCCGACCATAATGACACCTCCAACGGCAAAGACCACACTGACAATGCTGGTGGGGAGCAGCGTGACGGCGGCGCCGATGGCGGTGCGGAGCGTGACGGCCTGGTAGAACAACGGCAGGTACTGCAGCACTGAGTAGAGCGAGGCGCCGTAGGCAAAGTTTCCCAGGAGGGTCAGGTGGACGGTGCGCGAGTGGAAGAGGCGCAACGGGAAGATGGGCTGCTTGGGGACCTTGAACTCGTACATCATGAAGGCAAACACCAGCGCGGCGCCGATGAGCAACGGCACCAGCGTCTCCCAGGCCCGCCAGGGGTACAGCGAGTTCGCCCAGCTGAGGGGCACCACGAACAAGGTGATGCCCGCGAGAGAGAGGAAGGACCCGCCCCAGTCGACGCGCTTGAGCTTGCTCGCGATGGAGCTGTCGATGGGGCGCAGGCGGAGGAAGACGACGATCAGGAACAGCGACACGCCCAGAATGGGCAGGTTGATCCAGCCGATCCAGCGCCACGAGACGTTTGCGGTGAAGAGGGCGCCGAGGGTGGGGCCGAGAATACTGCCGATGGCGGTGGGGATGGCGAGGAGGCCGAGGTAGAGGGAGCGCTCCTGCAGGGTAGTCATGTCGGCGACGATGATCTCGGACATGAGGTCCATGCCGCCGCCGCCAATGCCCTGCAGCACGCGCCCGACGACGACCGTGACCATGTTCTGGGCGATGGCGAAGACGAGGGAGCCCAGGGCGAACAAAAAGATGCCAAAGTACAGCGTCGGCTTGCGGCCAAACACGTCCGACACGGCCGTGTACAGCGGCAGCGTGACGACGACGCACAGTAGGTAGCCGATGTTGGCCCAAAAGGACTGCAGCGTGGTGCCGTGCAGTTGCTCGGCGATGACCTATACATGGTGTAAGAGCCCTTAGGTCAGCCTCTACCCGACTTGATGAGGACAATGACATCCGGTTGAGCGCGCGGTGACGGTCAGTTGATGAAAGTGGCAATGCCGAGGCCCAGAACCTACAGGAAGCGCCACTGCCTGGGTGGTGGCATCGAGGGAGAAGAGAAAGGAGAGGAAGGTAATGGCGATGAAGCTGAGGTGGAATGCTAGCGACTTCTTTGTCTTTTGTGGTGCGTCGCCGTTGATGGCCGCGGCCTCTGTGTCAGATGGCACCTCAGATTTCGGTCCCGGGTCGACGTCCTGGCTGTCACTGCTGCTCCCACCCTTCTCCTGAACCCCGACCGCGGGATCGCCGGGATTTAACGTCTCGGAGCCCATTGGGAGGGAAAAGCCTCGCAGACCTTTACTGTTGCAAATCTTAATCGCTGAGACAACACACGTTGGGGAGTGCTGAATGAGAGGGCAACGCTGGCCGCTTCAACGGTAGTTGGCTGAATCGGCGCAGTGAGACGTGCCGGGTTCAAAGTTTTCGAGACTGCGAGCGCTCCAACGTTAGTAATAGATAATCAAGGATGAGAAAAGGGAGGGCGGGACTGTTATAAGAAAACTGTGGTCTTGGCTGCGGCGCTGGCCCATGCGTTTTGCCCGTTTTATTATTTACACGCATTGCTGACCGATATGGTGCGCGGATGACACGGGAGTTGCTGTAGTATAATCTGCCCCTATTACCGTCGTACAAAGCAGAGTCTTGTTCCAACTTGTTTCCGCCGCGGGAACGCGGAGCGCGGTTGCACTGGCTTTGGCCGCCAATTCCAATTACATAACATGCCAAAAATGGGGTTACAATACCAAGTCCACTGCAGTTAGAACTGAGCATGTTGAACATATCGACATCATACATGCTGAACCCTCCCTATTTCCGATTCAAAACAATGTTCACCCAACAGTCAGTTCCAGTCAGATTGAAACTCCAGCATTACACGGATGACAATCCGGCCTAGTCCGGCCTAGCTACAAACTACGGCATGCGCAACGTCTAGTTCTGACAAATTATCAACGAGATGGGAAACTAATAACTTTACTTGGCCACCCTCAATTTCAAATGCAGGCCATTCTGGGGCTTGATGGTGATTGCGCCGCTGGGGATGACATCCTTGGGGTCCATATCCAATGTCCACTCAAAGTGCGATATCATGGCGGCCAAAAGACATCTTAACTCGGCCCGCGCAAAGGTTTGCCCGATACAGCTGCGCGGGCCGTGCAGGAACGTCAAGAAGTCGTAGTTGCTGCTCGCGCCACCCGTGTAGTTCGGCTTGTACCAGAGGCCTTCTGT
This sequence comes from Canariomyces notabilis, assembly GCF_033297395.1. NCBI lineage: Eukaryota > Fungi > Ascomycota > Sordariomycetes > Sordariales > Chaetomiaceae > Canariomyces > Canariomyces notabilis. Next base: position 2,352,965 of record NW_027041824.1, read on the forward strand.
TGCTGTTCCTCCGTTGTGCTTCTCTCCTTCTTTGGCCCCTTCGGCTCCTCCGTGGCCGTCCGGAACAACCGACGAGATCCACCTCTCTGGCCGGAACGAGTCCGCGTCTGCGCCCCACAGCTCGTGTGATCGGTTGATGACCCACGGCGACAAGAGAATTTCGGTGTCTTTGGGGATCGGCTGGCCCCCGAGAGTCGTGTCTCGCACCGCTGTCCGGATGGATACCGGGACCGTCGGATAGAGACGCAGCGTCTCGCTAATGACGCCGTTTAGCAGGGGGAGGCGCTCCATGATGCCCGCAAGCTCGTCGGCGGATAGATCGCCAGCGGATTCCCCCTGCGTGTATGAGGGCAGATTGTCCCGCACCTCCTTTCGGAGAGTACCCTGCAGGGCTGGATCAAGAGCAAGGAGATAGCATGCCCACGTGAGCGTAAGTGCTGTTGTGTCGTGCCTTTGCAATAGGAATTAGTTAAAGTTAAGGCAATCTCTGCAAGCCATGGAACCACTTACCCTGCTGCGAGGAAGGTAAGCAGTTGATCACCAAGCTCGTCGTCCGAAAATACCTCCAGCTTGATAAGCTGGGTAAGAATATCAACATGTTGAGCGCCCTTCTTGATTTCCTCGCGCCTGTCGCGGGCCATCTGGACGCAGATACTCTTCAGTGTTCCCGTCGTCTCCTTGAAAACGCGGCGCATCCTCCACGGGAGAGCATTGGCCAGCCGATGTGAGAACCAGGCCGACAAGACAAAGTACAGCAGCATTTCCTTGCTCGGGTCGAACACGACTTCGTAGCTTTTCACCAGCCTGTCCTCGCGGCCGCCAAACACGTTCAAATCCTTGCCGAGGAGGGAATTGCCAATGATATTCAGGGTTATCTTGTTCGCCCAGTGTGTTACCTCAGCTGAGCCCTGCGGGGTGTCAGCCGCCGGACTCTGGGCCCGTAGGTCAGCCTCCAGCACCTCGCGGAAGGCGAGCGAGTTCTTCCACATCATGGGATACAGGTCCTTGATGCGGCGGAAGTTGAACGCAGGGTTTGTGCTCCGCCTCATGAATTTGTGCGCCTCCCCTTCCAGCATCAGAAGCCCGTCGCCAACCAGGTTTCGGAGGAAGCGTCGCATGTTCTCGGGCTTCTCAAAGTCTTGATATCGATGCACCAGCACATCTGCCAGGACGTGCGGCTTGGTGACCAACAAGCGCCTCCTCGTGAACTCTCTCAGCGCCACGATGCCGTCGTTGGGTGTTTCGCGAGCCATCTGGAGCAGCAACTCGCCTTGTGTGGAACTGCTGCTGAGCCTGTGGACGGTGATTCGGGGAAGAGACCACTGAATCCAGTTAATAAAGAGTTCAACATCCCTTCACAAGGGCAAAGTAGCAAGACAAACGAACCTTGGGCCCCGCAATGTTGCGCAAGGGACTGATGAAGTCCGGATGGACTATGGTGTTGTAGAGGATCACGATAGCACAATTGATGCTAAACACGGACAGTGCAATCCAGCGCAGCCCAATGTCAATTCCAGTTGCCAACTTGACTATCAGAAACACCTCAATCGCGGTGGCGATCGTAGCGCCCTGGAGGCTGAATACCGAAGAAGCCATGGTGTCTCGATGGCGAGGTGATTTGCTCGCAACACACGAGACACGGAGAGAGCGACAAGACTGCTGTTGAGTAGCAGACTACAACTCAACGCCGTTTCTGTGATGTCTGGTGCTCTATGGAAAACGCCTTAGACAAGTTGCCAAGAACATGGCGTGCTTTCCGACCGAAAGTCGCGGAGGAGCGACATCATACTGTCGGTAAAGATGGGACAGCGTCATTTCGAGACATCAAGAGAGTCAAACTTGTCAAGGACGCGGGCACGCGGGGCGCGCCATATCGCGCAGTTTCGCATCGGAGATCGGACGCACGAGAGATGCAAGCAGAACGGGCGGCACGCAGAGGCCGACAGAAAAGCTGCGCATTGAACCCTTGCAGAAAGGCAGGCTCGGCGACTTCGTTCCATGTGCGGGTCGATTTTTCGATTGCAAGGGGAAGGTGAACAAAGTTAACGGCACGGCCTGCAAGTCCGGGAAAGCCAAGCCGGGCCCACCTGCCAGCTCCCCACCTGCGAACGCCCCTCCCGTCTTGCCTGCCATTTACGGTAAGTGTGCGGATCAGCACCCCCGGACCCCCCGGTTCCGCTCTCTGGGTTTCGGGTTCCGGGTTCCGTCCTCCGGAACGCACCCTCAGTGCGATCGGGCCACTCACTGCTGAGCTGGAGGTGTCCTCTTTCGCCGGTAGTAGGCCTAGGCATGCGTCCATCGCCCCATTCAATGCACAATGCGCGATCCGCCGGGTATATGAGATGATTTGGTTGACTTGACCCGCCGGATTTCCCGGCCTGTTGAGGCTGTTTTCGAAATCCGTTGTGGTTGTCTCCTTACTAAGGGGTGCTCGTCAACTACGATGTCAGATCATAGCTGCGAAATTGATCGGGAGATAACGATTCCCTATTGACACCTGCCTCCAATCAACAGTCAAACTTGCAGCCAATGCAAATCCTGAAAACGCAATATCCTCAGACGCAGAGTCTCGAAAACATCACCTTGGCGACGCGCCTGACACGGCACGGTGTTCTTGATCAGTAAAGTAATACAGACTTGAACAAACTCCTAATGTTAAGTCCTAACTCCTAAGGCCTAGCCCCAGCGGGGAATCGCCGCTACTAGTCGACTACCAAGCGCTTACCGTACGAATCGGCCAGCGCATCGGTACCAAGGTTAATACCTGCTGTCAATGTGTGGATTTTGCCCGCTGCTTTACCAACTCTACAGTGTGCTGATGTCGATGAATGCCTGTGGAATGGTATCCACATAAGTATTTACCACAGTATCTTGTCTATCCTTTTAATTTCTCCAGGTGTAAGGTATCTGTAAAGGACCTAGGAAGCGTTCTAGAATTGAAAATCATCGGTTTGGTTACCGACTACGAGATACACCTTACCTTAACAGGCAAACATCTCGAATACACGGTGGTCCCATTGCAGCAGCGTCGGCCTTGTGGTCCAGCCCGAGCCCCTCTCAGCGAAGGGCAAAGCAATTCCTGTAGTATCCGACATGCCTGGGCTTTGTTCTGGCTTACAGGGACGCTCTGGAATCTGGGCCGCTGGCTCCCAGCCTGTCCTGTGGGGCTCCTGGGAAGCTTGGATCCCCCAAAGAGTTGCCTTCCATATTCTTTCCTCGAAGGGTGTCACTGCAGTCCCTACCTAAGGTATGTAGCAAAGAACCTCACGTTAGTGCAGAGCCCCTGAAGATGCCCTGTAACTGCACTAATGAAACAGTGTGGTGTGCGCTAGAACGGCCATTGGCGATCCTTATGCGAACTCAGATTCGTGCCAAGCCTTAACGGGTTAGCTGATTAGCGGGCCGTGCAAACAAACCCCTTACTGGCGCGGGAATCGGCACCCTGTCGTGGATCTTCCCGTCTCGGCGTGGGGGGAGGCCTCACATACGAAGACGTCGAATCGAATTCCTGGATCCTGACTGAATCGGGTGAAGGTTGACATATCCGAACCCGGCAGTCTCCTATGGTAACTTCCCCAACCTTACTCAGCCAGGTCGCCGTCCAAAACATGCTCGGAATAGACGGGACAATTGCCTGTGCTGACGTGAGTTTATAGTGGTCAAACGAAGTCGCAACGGATTGCTTGGCTCCCTCTAATCTGTCGAACCTCCTTGCTACCAATCCACCACCAATGCAAGTGAGAAAGCTGAATACTACATCGACGGTCAAGCACTGCAAATCTCCACAGCGGGGTTAATTCAAATCATTTCAGTGCCAAGTTCTACTGGTAGGTAGTTGTGAGATCGATTACGAGGTCAAGCGACGCTTCCAGGGTGCGAGGTCCAGGGGTTCCACCCATCGTTGTTGCGAGATCCAACCTTGAAGACCACCTTGATTCTCCTTGGTCTGCAACGCCGGCTACATAGCGGATTCGAGTCTAATACAGCCGGGTTCGCGCTGAACCCGCTAGAACACCGAGTAACACCGTAACATGAATCCTGACTTGGGATGGATGCCTACCTACCTAGAGATCTACATGTACTGTACCTCACATTCCTGTGGCGAGGAAGCTACTACTACATACCTACCGAGCGTCGAAGCTCGAGTACATACCAGCTGTATGGCTCTAGATGTAGGCAGTACAGGTCCTTACGGAAATACCGGTAGTACTAGTAGTATGAAAGCCGTGTTGGGGGGCCACAACATTTCAGTGCCAGGCCCTGGATTGGCTCCCGTGCCGGTATACCATGGATCATGATGCAGTGCCTTTGTGCCTACTCTACCAGGCTTACACAATACAACCAAGATTTAAGATTTCCGCATCCGTACATCAAACAATACACTCGTAGCGTTTGCGGAGACTGCAGAGACCTGGACAAGTGGACAGTCTCTCATCCATGGTAGCTTCTCCAATGGCTCTCGCAGATCAGTCAGACGATGATCCATTAGCCTGGCTGAACACCTATCAGCTCCGCACAGTCAGCCCCCTCACTGCTACAGTTCGGACTCCAGTCCGCCTATGTCAACAACTGTTACATAAATGTACGGCACATGCCGAATCATACAATCTAGGGATGACTTACCTTATTTATACGGGAATCGCCAAATCATAGACTTCTAGGCCTACATGTAGCATGCCGAGTGGAATGACTAAGGTAATTAGCTTGTATTAGTGATAGTACTGTAAGTTAGAGCTGCTGACATGCATGCGTTGGATTCTGCCGCATGACACGTCCTGCGATGCGTTGCAACACTCAGGAGCCATGACGGTGCATTCGTGCTCCGCAGCAACTCCCCATCTTCAGCGGGCACCTTCTACCCTCACCAGACTTTGTAACTAGGTGGCCCAGTGCTTAAAACTAGGCCGGGGATAAGTCCGATCAAGGGATTGGGTATTAAAGACTGGACAGTACTACTGGCATATCCGCCTGAAAAAGCAAACACGAGACACTAGCTGCGCCTCGCCATCCCCAGTTTGTTGTACCACTCCAGACAGGACTCTAAGTTCGTCCCAACTTGGTGACACTGGAATAACATTCAAAATCTGCTCAGCTGGGGCCGGATATAACATGAAATCGGCCCGTGTTATTCAAGACACCGTCAGCAAGGAGACGAACTCTAAGGACTACCCAGGTAAGTCACCCGACACACCCGTGACACCCCTGGCACCAACCGCAGCACCCAGGGAGCCGGAACCGTTCAGTCGGCTTCAATCATGTTGGTCGTGGTCATGTCTAGGTGCCCAGTGCATTCAGGGGTTGCGTCAAGAAGCCAACAGACTACAATTCTGCATGAGACTGGATCTATTGGCCCAACAACATGAAGTTCCCCATTTCAACTTTTCAAGCATCTTGCGGCTACCATATTTGTGGCCGCCAACGTCCAATTTTTTAGGGTCTTTGTTACATACTACGTCAAGAATGGACGGAAACTAACACTAACATCTTTTGATGTCTGATATAGTATGTGACCAATGTAGGACCAAAAAGATACGTTGTGGCAGGGAGAAGCCTACATGCGCCAACTGCTCCCGTCTGGGACAGGAATGCCACTGGTCTGGCAACGGCAAAAAGTGCAATCAAACCGCCATGCTGTACGTCCAAACAGATTCTGAGCTTATCTTCTCCCGGTCATGCGCCTCACACGGAAGCTGACGTTGTGATGCTTTGCAGTAGCAACGCCATCGTGGGGCTGGACAGCCGCCTCGAGAATCTGGAGGTGAGCCGACGCTTTAGATCACACCATGAGGCATGACGCAGCCTCTGCTAGTGACGAATCTTGATCCCGGATTTAACATGCCGCACAGAACTCCGTGAGACGACTACTCCGAGAGTCGTCGGTTTCCATACGTTCAAGGTCGCCCACGGCCGAGTCCAGTCGTCCACGTTTTCTGCCAGACGTAACTCCCGGGCCGAGGGCGCCAACCTTCTCAAGGCCCTTGGGCCGTTTTCTGCCTTGCCAAAACGACGAAGTGGGTGAGAGGTATTTTGGTCCTACAGCTTTTGAGAGCATAGCGTTGGACATCAAGGATGCTATCTCTGCAAATCTGGACTCCGACCCGCAGCGCCCGGGGCAGGATCCTCTGAAGGCTCAGCAGAAGATCGACCAACTCCTGAGTAATAACTGCGACATGCAACGAGAGCCAGCCACGGAGATGTCTCCACTGATCCCGCCTCCTTTTGCGGTCCTCGACGCCATGGTTGAGCCCTACTTTGCCACAATCAACCCGCACTTCCCCATCTGGACAAAGGCTCGGTTCTGCCAGATGGCGGCCGCATTACGCCAGTCTTTGTCTGGTGCTGGTAGTAACATTGCGGGACAACATCAACAACAGCAACAAGATCAAGCATCCATAGTCTGCTGCAACAACCTCATTCTCATGACGCTGGCTGCAGACTCTGCTCGCCCCGGAAAACCTACCCAGTCCGCGAAGCATGTGCGCCGAAGCTCCTCAACTGCCTCCTTCGCCTCCGGAAGCTTGGACTTGGCGTCAGGATTCCTCGACAATGCAAAGAGGGCAGTGGACAACATTGAGCCACTGCTGGCACCTCGCCTCAGAAATGTCCAAGCACTCTTATCCCTGGTATGGTAACCTGCTCACCCATTGCAATCAGAAACTGGCAAGTTCGCTAACATTGCACGAATCCAAAGTGCATGGTAGCGCAGCAACACATGTCAACATGTGTCTTCGAGATGCTGTTCTCCTTGGCCGCTCAGTGTGCAAAAGCCCTGGGTATTCATCATTGGCATACGTACCGGGGCCAGCTCAACGACGAGGAGACTGAGGAGAGGCGGAACGTCTCTTGGTGCCTGTACACCCTGGACAAGATAGTCTGCTGGACGAGCGGCACATCCCCCAGCATCACCACATCGGACGTGATGATCGACTTGGCGCCGTTGTCCCCTCAGGACACGCTCGCCAGACACCTGGCGGCAAAAGCAGAGCTGGCGGCCATTGAAGAGGCCATATACATGGAAGTATACGCGGTGCAGGTCAGGGATCGAAGTTCCGAAGAGGCCCGCCAGTCAGCCTTCAAGATCTGGAGCAGACTGCAGGACTGGTTGGTTGCCACAGGAATTGACCTAGACGGGGTGCAGAACGACAGCGCAGCATCTGAAAGCCCGCCATTCTCGCAGGCAGAACTGGCGCTTGACTTCGTCTTCACGCAGCTGCTGCTCGTCTGGCCCTACAGGGAACATGCCGAAACCGTGTTTCACCAGGATCAAACTGGCCCGGAGCTTGCCAGGAGTTGTCTGAGATGTATGCTGAGCCTTTGGTCGTTGAGATCGGACCACGGCCGTCATACAGCCATGTCACGGTCAGTGCAGTCTTGATGCGTTCCAGAAGGAGACTCACGGGAAAGAGGGAATTGAAGATGATTAATCTAATTCTCTTGCCAGCATCATCGCATCCCACCCTCCGCTCTACCTACTCGAGATGTGCACGAGCATCCTGAGCGGCGCGGGGTCGCAATCTGACGTCGACCTGTTGGGGGAGTTCATCGTGCTGCTTGAGAAAGTGACGGATTTCCGAGAGAGGTCGCATACCCAGCGGCTATACCAGCTGGCCATCATCGTCATGGACGCCGTTGATGGTAAAATCAACACTGCACAGCAGCAGCAGCAGCAACAGAGACAGGGACAGCAGCGAAAGCGTCGAAGGACCGGTTCTGCCCTGGAGCAGCGCCAGGCATCCTCCCCATCGTCCCTGCAGGAGGAACAGGAAGCTGACCACCATCCGCGTGGGAGTGGCTCCTTCCATACAAATAACAACTCAGCAACGGCAGTCGCAGCTGCCTCTAACGAGGATATATTTCCTCCCTACGACCTGTCGCCCCACGAGATTGACTTCCGCCAAGGCTTTTTCCCGGGATTGACTTTCCCGGCTTGGGACGAGAGCATGGCAGACGTGGCCACGGCGGTTTCGTCGTCCACGACTCGGGGAAGCGGGATTTCCAGCCGAGCTAGCCTGAACGAGGAGCCGGTTGCGGCGGTGAGCGGCTATAGCAGAACCATTTCGGACTACGCCGGCGCAATCGCCTACGAGTCATGAACCATGTAGATCAGTAGAAGAAGACAGACCGAGAGATTAGAGAACAACGGCTTCAGATCCAAAATGTCGGGACCCCCCGGCCCTTCGGATTCCGTGCCCGGGGCCATGTACTGTAGCTAAGGTACTAAGGTACCTCAGTAATCGGATCCCGCCCCCCGGTGGTCGGAGGTCCTCCTTCACTCCTTCGGTCCTTCCCGTCTGTCGTAGCCGCATACCGGCATTTTTCAGGGCACCAGATCATCCAGCTGATGGCCTGATAGTCTCACATTGGATTCTGTACTTGGATCAATTATGCACCGAATGCAAACTAAGGTACCTATGTAAGCAGTATAATACTACTAGTAGTAATCATTCATCTTTAGTTCATTACTGGTGTTTGCTTGACTCAGTAGAACCTTCAACCCCTTAGACTCAGACTAGAGCTCACTTACGAGTTTAAATCGAGAAGACAATCTCTTTGCAAAGTACCTTACTCACAAGACCCTCACCATGTGGAAGATCCCCAAGGATACGCCCCAAACCGCCGTTCCCAATGGCCATACAAAACTCTTCGAGGCCACTTACGACACGCCGCTGGACGAGATCTTCAAGCACTTCGACGAAGACGGCGGCGTGATTCTCAAGGGCCTGTTGACGCCCGACGAGGCAGCCCAGTTCCGCGACGAGCTCAAGCCGAGCCTGACCAAGGTGCAGCAAGGCTCTCTCTACGCCGCGTACGCGGAGCGGCTGGCCGACTTCCACGGGCGCAAGACGCGGCGGATCGGGGGTTTGACCAACCTGAGCTCCGTGTTCCGCGACCGACTGGTCGAGAACGACTTCATCCACGAGCTGTGCATGCGCGTCTTCACCGAGGGCGGCCACGCGGGCAACTACTGGCTCTCGCAGGCCACCACCATCTGGGTCGAGGGCGCCCAGGCCCCGCAGGAGCTGCACCGTGACCTGCAGACGTACCCGCCCTACGTGCTGCTGGGCAAGGACGCCACCGAGGCCATGCTCAACTTCATCGTGGCGCTGACGCCCTTCACGGCCGAGAACGGCGCGACGGCGGTCATCCCGGGGTCCAACCACTGGGACTTCGACCAGCGCGGCAGCCAGGACCAGACCATCCCCGCTGTGATGGAGCCCGGGGATGCGCTCCTCTTTGGTGGCAAGATTGTCCACGGCACGGGCCGCAGCGTCGTCGACGACCAGGAGCGCGGCTGCATCCAGTTCGTTGTCATTCCCAGCTTCCTGACACCGTCAGAAGCTCATCCGCTCATTGTCGACCATGATGTCGTGCGCGGCATGTCAAAGCGCGCCCAGCAGTTCCTGGGCTTCCGCTCGACCTACCCGCGCGATTCCACGGGCATGTGGACAAAGGACTACCAGGAACTGGCGCTCCACATGAAGTATGACGACCCGACGCCCCGTGTTGCGGTCATCTATGAAGATCAAAAGGCTCGTCGTGTGGTTGAATAAGGGCAGGTATCTTGATGGGGTTGGGATAGGGATTATTGAACCAAGTGAGAATGAATGATGCATCAACCGGCAGGTAGAAGACTTGTGTAAACAGCGAAGCGAAAGTGGTTATGAACATCGACCGACGAACGGTGGCGTCAGTCGGTGGTTTTCAGGTTCCCATCTCGTCATGAAACAATTCGATTATTCCGGTGCTCTGCTGGGTTGACTTGTTGGTTGCATGTGCCCCAGCGATCTATTGTGAATTGGTATAACGTGCCAACAAGGCTTTGAGGCTTGCCTGCAGTCAGAATCTTGGACCTGAAGGGACATACCTAGGGACTAGGTGGATCTTGAACCTTGAACTTCACAGTTGTGGGGAGAACCATATGCAGGACGGTTTCCGAAATATATCTAAGTACAGTACCTATAGGCACCTGGCACCATGAACTGGGCAACAATCCTCGTACATACAATGAGCAAAGCCATCGCCAAACCTCGTTTCCATACCTTACAGGTGAATCTGGTGATCAAGTCTCAGCTTCCAGTCCATGTATCCATCTCTTCCCAATGATTTCCATAACTGAATACCATGGATGGCAGTGAACACGGTTGCAAACGGGGTCTTGTTTTGTGCACCAACTGGTTCAGAATGCCAAGACTCTGGGGCGGGAGTATTCCAGGGCCTCGAGGTTGTTTACTGAGCCTTTTATTTGCGAGGGAAGTTTCACCATTTCCTCATTTCCCCCGCGAGGCTACCTAGGTAAGCATTAGGCTTCGGCTCGGGCTTGATGACGGGGTCTCCAATTCTTCTGTTCTTGTCCCTGTGCCCGCTGGGAGTTGCGATCGTGCTGCTGCCGCCCATCAGACGTTTAGCAGAGGTACCTGGCTGCTCATCGCTGTCATACTTCCGTTTGGGACCAGTTGGTGGCGTTGCCACGCCGTTCGCGGCTCCCGTCCTCGAACCAGCCACGAGGGCCGGAATGATTGGCTGGGGTGAGGCGCTCACAGGCATGGAAGCGACAGACTTGGCGGCGTTGATGCTCTTCTCGAGCTTAGTGTATTTGTCGCCGAGTGTCTTAATTTCCTTCTTGAGAAACCGCAGTTTGTCCATGACACTCCGTGTTCCCACGACAGACTTAGCCGCCTTGACGCTCTCTTCGAGTTCCGTGTATTTCTCGCCGAGTATTTTAACTTCCTTCTTAAGACACCCTAGATTATCCATGACACTCTACGTTTCCGCGATAGACTTTGCGGCGTTGACGCTCTTCTCAAGCTCCGTATATTTGTTGCCGAGTGTCTTAAGTTCCTTCTTGACCAACGCCAGTTTTGCCTGGACACTCTGTGTTCCCATGCTCTCCTCATTGGCCTTCATTGCGAGAGCTAAGGCTTGGTCGACCTGGTCTTGAACATGGGTGATCACGGCGCGAAACTCGTCCTCCTTGGCGTTCTCGATTGGATTGCGCCTGAATTTCGCCGTGGACTGTTCCAACAGGCTTTTGGTCAAGATTTCAATTTGACGTTGCTGTGACTCAACCACCCTGGCCAGCGTCGTGAGGGCGTCGGGCTCGTCAGCAACGTCCTCGTCGGCCATCTTGGTGGACCAGTCGGATTGTTTCACTTGTCAAGTCGGTTCAGCCGTAAGGTTGGTTCAGTCGTCAAGCAGGTTCGGCTCAGTTGCAGGTGGTGGAGCGGAAAACGAGCGTTCAAGTTGAGGTGCGTCAAAGTCGATTGAACCAGTACAACTCGGCGAAAACCCGAAATTCCGGTCTGTCCGGTTCAGGTTGGCGGCTGGTTGAGTCTGGCTGGAGAGATGCAGGGAAGAAATCAAAAAACGAAGGTTGGGTACCGAAACCTACTGCGCATAAAGCGGCAGATGGCTCAAAGCATGGCGCGGGTTAAATTACGTGTTTGTTGTCTGAGAAGAAAAACCATCGAAGGTACAAGTACATTAAGCAAGTTGAACCGTGATGGAGGGGCAGGCTTGTCCGGTCTGGCATGGAAGTTGCTAGAGTGGGCAACATCACCTCCAACGGCAAGCTTTTACCGTTCAGATGATCCTGTGAATTTCAGATGAAAGGCTTGTCAGGAAGTTGCTCGATATAGTAATTGGTAGAGGTGCTCATGTTTTCGCGTAACTACCTTAAGGTGGATTCCTAGGCATCGAGCCGCTTTCAGTGTCACACAGGGGCGGGTAACTGCAAAGATATCATACGGGTTCCATGTCTTTCATGTGTCTCTTTCGTAATGTACTCTAGCGGCTGTGTGAACTGGATCAAAGGTCTGGCAGATTTCACTTGCAATTCCCAGCGGCCAATATACCATTGAGCTTACAGGATCGTTCCTTTGGCATTACTGGTATTCTGCATACCTAAAGGCGCCTACCTCCTTCGGAATTACTAGTAGTACATTCGGAACTAGTAACTATTTTGTTGTTTCCTACAGGCTAGAGCACCTATCCATCAATGGACGCAACTTAGGTGTCCTGATTCCTGAGGTATCTTGTATTATGTATATTTTCCTAGTGAGACATGAGAGAAAGACCTAAGAGCTCGCGTAGGAATTCCAACAAGTGGGTGAATAGTGATAAACACGGACTCTTGTTCTACACTAAAGACACGAGAGAGCAAAGCATAGCCCCGCTCAGCCCCGTTCCCGCCTTGCAACTCGAAGCTCGCCGTTGCTGCCGCTCGTTCCTGCATCGGGTGGGTCTTGTCAAAACGGCCGCAGTTATGCCAAGAAGACCCTGGTAGAGCCATGACGTCATAGCCATTTGCCATGCTATTTTTAGCTTCACCTCCTATCTTTTCAGGAAAGTGCTCGTGTTCATTCACCACGTTCGCGCTCCGATATGACTTCACGATGCAATGTCCGTACCTAGTCTATGTATTCTTTATACCCAGTACCGAAATCCCAGAAACCATTAGCGCCCGATAATAACCGAATGTAAATGATGACAACAACATGCATCCTCATGACCCAAGTGCTATAATCCAGATGCTTGCAGCAATGCCGTCTGTACTCCTAGCTGATGTCTCTCTTCAAGATCCCCTCCTGAGCGGGTATCGAATGTGTTTAGACAGCACCGAAAATCCTGTACGCCGTTAGTTCAGCACACAAAGTAGAGACCTCAGTTGTCACATACGTCTCCATAAGAATGCCAGTGACACGGTATGGGTCGGCATTGCTGGCCGGTCTCCGGTCCTCGAAGTATCCGTAGCCCTTAGCGGCCACCTCACGGGGAATGCGGATTGAAGCGCCGCGGTTGGCCACGCCGCTGCATCTCAAGTTAGCTTATGCTCGTAGAGGCCCGCTCCAGGGGATGGAACATACTATGAGAACTGGTCAATGGCGCCAGTCTCATGACGGCCGGTGAGCCGCTTCTCGTTGTCCTCGCCGTAGACAGCGATGTGCTCTTGATGCCGACCCTCAAGCTTCTTGATGGCAGCCTCAATGTGAGCCATACCTCCTTCTACACGCATCTCTTTGGTGGAGAAGTTGCTGTGCAGACCCGCGCCGTTCCAGTCACCAGGGATCAGCTTAGGGTGTAGTGACACCTTCACCCCAAAGTCTTCAGCGACACGAGCAAGGATGTAGCGCGCGATCCAGAGGTCATCGCCCACTAGACGGAGTGTTAGCGTGCCTCACTTGACAGCCAAATATTCACCACTCACTCTTGATGCCCTCGCAAGGGCCGACCTGGAACTCCCATTGAGACTTGCTAACCTCGGCGTTGGTTCCCGAAATTTTGACGCCGGCATATATGCAAGCACGCAGATGGCTCTCCACGATGTCACGCTGGACAACCTTGCCGGCACCGACACCGCAGTAGTAGGGACCCTGAGGAGCGGGGAAGCCCTGCAAATATGTGTCAGTCTTCTGCAAGATCTCTTGCGTAAACGGCGGGTGTAAGTACATTAACGGGCCAGCCGTACGGCCTGTCATGGAGATCCAAGAGAGTGTACTCCTGTTCCAAACCGAACCACGGCTCGTGCTCGGCGTGCGCCTCCATCAGCTTCGCGCACTCATGACGATAGTTGTACTTGTTGGGTGTGCCATCATGGTTCCAGCACTCGGCCAGGACACTGAGGTTCTATTAGCGTGACCACTCGGCGCCGTGCAACAACGGTGAAGCTCACAGAATGTTGTCACCCTTCCTGAAGGGATCAGGGTAGACGGCGCACGGGCGAAGGTACACGTCGGAATTTTCTCCGGGAGCCTGGCCTGTTGAGCTACCGTCGAAATTCCAGATGGGCAGAGTGGAAACATCCCACTTCTGGCCACCCTCGAGAGTCCGTGTCTTGGAGCGCGTGTTGCCCTCGGAGTCGATCCAAATGTATTCGGCAATGATGATGCCCTTCTGGTCAAGCTCGGTGTATTGCCTGACGATCTCAGAGCGGGAGATATGGGCCTCGGACGTCGCCTGATCATGAAGACGCTGTTAGCATATGGTCTCGACATTTGAATAGGACTAGGCAAACGAAGTGAAGTTTACCATGGCTGCGATGTTGTTGCTGGGTATCTTTAAGGGTTTCTGGGTATGGGTGTCACAAAGAGCGTTGTGCGGTGACTTGCAGTTGAGACCGATGGAAACGACAGGTGGGAAACAATGGAACCGTGAACTTTAATAAAGAATGCAGGAACAGTGGGCTCCAAGACGGACTGAGGGAAATTTTATCGGCGACGAGTCGGAGGGGCCCCGCATGGGGACGGTGGCGCTAACCGTGGGTCCCATTTCCGAACTTCGAAGGCTTGGATGTCGCCTCGGTATGAGGCCCTCTAACAGATCCAACCACGCGACATCCCCGGGTTACCCCCAACTTATCCCGTTTCTCATCATTCGCGTTTCCAATCGAGAAGCTGGAATGCGACCCCCGCGTGGCAAGACCCTTGGGCAAAAGTAATGCATATTCTAGCGCTCATGGCTCAAGATGAGTGGTTTTTCAGTTTGTCCCTCGTTCGTGAAATGATGAATTGGCAAATGTACCGTAACATGTAACCAGATTGCCGGGGCCCTCCGATAACCCCCGACACCCCACCAATATGTGGTCGATCGCCACAGCCCAGATCGATGCATGGCGCATGCCATTATTATCGGTCATTTCTGATTGGTTGCCCCCTTCTTCTTGCGTAAGGGTGCTGATGAGTCGGAAACCTGGAGGCATTTTGAATTTGAGATTCCTGACTGCGCCCCGCATGCGGTTGCCGGCGCCGTGCAGCCTGCAGTGACACACCCCCGGGTTTTGACGTTGAGCGGAGCACGGGATGCGACAAATAGCTTCGTGTTATGGTTGCCAAAGAGAAACCCGGGTGCATCCGCACCAACTTACCTCCACTTGTACTTGAAGCCAATCATCTGAACCTTCACGCAGGCGACACGATTCAGCGACTCGTTGCAAATCCGTCAATCACGGACCAGCCGATCATCACATTACACTACACGTGTATTGTAGGTACCGGTACGGCCAGGTCAGAAACTGAAACGTACTCCACGCTGCGCACACAGCTGGGGTTCAGCGGAACCAGAACCACCACAAGGACCCACACCCACTTCGGGCATGACCGCTTCCTGCCAGTGCCTGCCAGTTTTGGCTCCAGGCTTGCCACGCCTCCAATGTAGAGCTCCAGGCAAGGGCTCTTTATAGCGCACGACGATGACTTCTCTAAGCGGTGCGCTGGATGCTCTCACTTTCCATGGAAGATGACTATGTAAACACCTGTTCTAGACTTCCGTTTAAGTGTTCTCAAGATATGAGGCCTTCCCGGCTTAGCCCGGACAACAATGCCCCTGACTGGCCTCAGTCTAGCCCAACTCTTCGCGATTTGGATGGTGTGGACATGTACTTGTACAGTTGAGAAACAGTATCCAGCTCGATACAAACCAGGGAACGCGGATTGAAAACAACGCGACCATCGCGCACACAACCAACTGCCGACCGCGGAATGTTGAGGCTGTCACTTCGACAGAGGACCTTAACACGACCCTTACTTCCATCATAGCATACCGGTACTTTAACTACAGGTATTCCGCGGTGACCATTAACAGGACGCCCTAACCTGTAGGTAGTGGGACCCGTTACCAGAAGTTCTAGGTCAGCAGCAGACCCCTAGTGGGTAGGTGACGGATCAGGTTCAAGAGAAGACCCAAACCGGCTGAGTAGCATTACTACTTAGCTAGTAGTCGGGTAGATCCATTTGCTGCATCCTGTTTCGCTCACGGGGATCCAATACTGTCAGCAATGACTAAGACCTCTCCCTTACCTACTTCCCGTACCTATTGCCTGTTGGGCACTAAACGTACTTTACGTATCGCAGGTATGAAGTGAGCTTGTGAGAGTTCCGCTATCATGGCCTTCCAAGTAAGTACTCTATCAGTGCTGAGACGTCTTCCACCCGAGCGGGAGGTTGGTCATTGGTGATATGGCTACCCACAGAGCTTCATCATGGTGACGACGTCGACGGAGGAAGCAAGCTCTTAATCCATTGGGAAGGCATACGGCCCAGCGACCTCCTATAGCGCAAACTTGGTGTATTCGCCCTACAGATTGCATTGCTTATATCCTAAGATCACTTCACGACCTCACTATACCCTTCAACTTCCCAACTCAAGAGTTAGACCAAACCAACTTTTCTATGTCAAACGTGCAGATGCATGGAAACTCCGCGATGACCGTTCGCAAACTCACAAAATACGTACCAACTATCCTTCCATACTGAGAGTCTGTGTCTTTCAATACGACGACCCGGTTGCCTACATCCCGCTTTTCGTCATCCAATTAGTCCGGTACTGGTATCCCCGTAGTCGGTACTTCCAGAGTCTTCGGAGTAGGTCTCGGATCCCTCTGGGATTGGGACCATGGCCGACTTCGTCCTGCGGACAAATACAGTTAGAAACAAGGGGCAGATGCTCGTTTCGCGAGCGGAGGCGACCGTAGACATACCAAATATGAATAGCCTTGCTCCAATCGAGACCCTCTACGCACCCGCCCTTGACGGAGACGACATTCTTGCCCTTTGCGTCCGGTTAGGGGAGAGGATCCATTGTTATTCCCGCAATTATTTGGACTTACTGGAGTTGTGTGGATCAGGCGAGTACCGCATTGCTTGCAGAAGTAGCTGTGAGGCAGGAAGAGCTTCTGTCAGCGGGCAGGTCTCCTTCATCCTTGGCTGGTTTCCAATGATTTCCCAAAGAGAAAGAGAACTGACGACAGCCGTAACGACCGTATTGCCAGCCATGGTGCAGGGGAGCGCCCTTACCAATACAACGTCTGTCCGGTCTGAGTCAAGCGTCTATAGCAGCAAGCACTTGGTCAGTGAGGATTCGATGGCGCCTACCAGCTGTCTCAAGGGTGGAGAGCAGAAAGAATAAGGGATGGAACTGGAAGGAGGGGAATCATCAATCATCAGAACCCACTTGTAACAGCTCAACAACTCGGCATCCGGCAGCTGGAACCTGGGATAGATGGCTGACATGCCAAACGCCGAGCTGGTCTGCCGCTGGCAGTCCTGGCAATGGCAGATGTACAACGCAAGTGGTTTTGGTGTGGGCGTCTTGAAGCCGACGGCTCCGCACTGACAGCTGGCGTCCATCTTGGTTTGTGCCTTTGGTTGCTATTCCCTTTCCCAAGTTCGCCTGTATGATCTAAAGCCTCGGAAAAAGATCGTATGCCTCGTTGTCCTTTCAGTCAACCTGAGATGATGAGACGTATGCCCAGCTGCTGGGGGATGAAGCCATGAACTGAAAGGGCTCTTAAAGGACGGAGGCGAGGAGGAGATGCTGGATAATGGAATAGCAGATTCGGGTCGCCGCGGCTTCCACCGGCAGACAAAGACTGCCAATGGCACGATCGAGGCTGCGTTGTCAGTCTTCTGCCGTCCGAAGACGGAGGTTCTACCGTTCGGCCGGGATCAGGAAAGCGTAAGCGTTGTTGGAGGTTATGGCGGAGGCTAATTGGCCCAATTGGCCCAGCCAAAACGAAGAGTATGCAGCTGGAAGGAGAGCAGAAATAAACGCGGCACGCTCGCTCTGTATGGAAAGAAGAGAAGGGAAAGAACAGGAATGCATTTCCTGAGGCCAACATGGCCGCCTTGAAATTATACCTGCTTTCCTCCACCGCGTCCCCGTGACGTGACTCACGAATGCCTGAGCTGACGACTCATCGTCGCGTGGTCACGTGATGACCTGTCGTCAGATAGATTGATCCAGGAAGGGACGCGCAGTTTCTGACCTTGCGTGTTTGGGAAGGTGACGTGCGTGCGAAACTCGCTAACCCACACCGCTTAGGGCTTGGCCTGGTGCTTATGTTGACCTCTGCAATGCCCAGTGCTCAACCATGTATCTCCTTTTCCACCTGTTGCGCAGTCACCCATTCACAGACCTGGTCAAGTAGAGAGCTCCCCAAGAGCAGAGCCCGACGACCGGGCCTTGGGCGGGTTTACTATGGGATATCCCGGGCCGATGTTGCACCGATAATACGGCTTTGTGTGGGGTCCACTTCCGTTTCGGGTGTCCGATTACGCCGATATTATCCCCGAATGCGCCGCCTTGTGTGGTTGAGACAAAAAGTGCCGGAACGGTAGAATGCTGGAGAATATTGTGACGTCTATAACGTGCCTATCACGAAAGTTTGAACCAGCCGCGTTCTGTTCAGTGTTGCTGTATAACTATGTAAGTACTTCAATGTCCAATACACCTCTGCCAAGACAACCTAATTGACTTGGGATTCAGTCGATGAATCTATGAACTAACGCCCAATAACGCCACCTTTTACCTGTTGGCTCGACCAATTAGCATTCAGGGGCCAACTCTAAAGAGTTGGTGCCAAAAATGCCGGAATTGCCAAAAATCCCGGGCAAGATAGTGCAATGTATGGAATTCCTATACAAAGACTAACATTGAGAGCACTCTCGAGGAGATCTTTTAGCTGCATTGCAAGTAATACTAAGCTTCTGGAAAAAACGAAGATAACTGTTAGATCCGCCTTGAAGAGGCGACTCGAATGATACCTGTTTTAATAGGTTGCATCCTATTCCTCCAGAGTTTTTGGCGAATCTTGGTGCGAAACTCGTGTTCTTGCCTGCATCTCGAAGTCGCGAGAATGCTCGATTTACACCAAGATTTGGCAACTTTCACCAAGAACTCTAAGAATAGTAGGATACAACCTACTATAATAGACATCATTCGCATCGCCTCTTCAAGGGGGATCTAACAGTTATCTTCGTTTTTCTAGAAGTATAGTATTGCTCGAGATGCAGGTTGCTCTATCCTTGGAATGTTCTTGGAATGTCCTAGGAATGTTAGTCTTAGTAAAGGAATCCTATACATTGCACTATCTTGTCCGGGAATTTTGGCATGTCCGGCCTTTTTGGCACCAACTCTTTAGAGTTGGCCCCCAGAGTGGAACCGAAGCTCGAGCCAACAGGTCCCGGGTATTCAATATCAAGTCTGGCATATGCAAATTCATCCTGCCAACGAATACCCCTGAGACTGGTGACTTGGCTCCGGATCATCCAAACACAGATTTTCCAACTTCCTGGCCAAATTGACGATCGGGCTGTCAATCGCTCGCCAGAAGACGTCGGCCGCCCACACCACAAGTGATCCAACAAGGCAGAGTCCGATGAACCAACTAATAATGACTTCGCGCGGTGTTTCGACACCGAAATATCCCTTAACACCTGCTGCCGGCACGGCAGGCTTAAAATTTGCCGCTGTCGGAGCGCCGTGTGCTGGCAATGGGGGATGGCCAAGCAGTCTTTCATGAAAGACATTCCCTACCGGGCCGTGGCAAATGTACACGGCATAACTGACGCGTCCACAGTATTGCGCGAAAGGGCCCTCGAAGAATTTCCGTACCCCATCCAGTTCGCCGGCTGCCCATACTATGGCCACGGCGGACAAGGCGAACCAGAACTTCTGCGGGGCGAGCGCGTCCATAGTTGCGAACGGCATCGGTGTGTGCTGCAGGAAGAATCGGATTCCCGGCGTCTTGTCCGCATTCTCATTTGGCCAGCCTCCGATGAACAGGCCGAAGAGGATAAGACTGATCTGGAGCACCGATATGAGCCAGTGGCCAGATGGATTCCTGACCCGACCTACGTCGGAAAGTTCTAGTGCTTTTGTACGCGTGGACTTGAGTATGTGTATCTCGGCCAGGAGCAAGCCCGCCAAAAACTCGAAGCCGGCCCACTTCCCGCAGGTAAGGCAATACATCATCAGACCAAAAACCGTCGCGATCCGTATGCCCAGGCGAACTCGGGAGAGCATCAACAATACCACGAAGAGTAGCATCGAATGGGCGAATTCGATCGGTATGGTCCAGAGATGTATGTCGTAGTTCGGCGCCAAATCACGATCCCAATCCCAGGGCCAAGTGATCTGATGAAACACAGCCTCCTTCCAGCTCCGAAACTCTTCAAGTAACGTCTTCTCGCCAGGTATGATGTAGCCCATCTGGCGCAGGCATAAGACCAGAAACGTCGATACGACACAGGGGCCAAACAAGCGAAGAGGCCGCCGGAAGGTCGACGAGGCGAGAGCGCTGTAGCATTTGTCGAGGTTCCGGGCGTGCAACTCCTTGACCGGCTTGTAGGAGAGGGCGAAGCCAGAGATGACAAAGAAGATGTGTACCATGGGTCGGCCGGAGAAGATGATTCGTAGATATGGTAGTTGTACTAACGATGAAGGCCTGTTATCGGGGTTCAGACCGTATGAAGGTGTCAAGGCTAGTCCGAAATTGATCTCTGTATAATGGCAAAAGAATACAATTAAGGCGGCGATGCCCCGAAGGCCGTCCAGGTAAGATGTCGGATGGATTCTCCATGTGGGCTTGTGCTCCGGAAACACGTAGTCGGCGACGAAGCTCGGCAAGAGGAACCTCACTATTGTGGCCCAGGTTCGTGGCAGACGAAGTCGGGACAGTCCAGCGATCGCCAGCAACCGAAGCCCTAGAAGTAGTCGCATGGCGTCGCCAGGGTAACTTCGACTACCGAGACTCTCAGAGCGGTGGCGGTGGTGTAAGTCTAGGGCAGCCGGCATCGCGGGTTGGGGTCTGCAGGTGCCTGGTTGTTCGATCGGACTCGACAATGATGTGCTCTAGCGACCCGGTTCGAGCATCATATCTAGCCGGCAGCCCTTAGATTTAGAGCAGCATTATCGGTCGGGAGTCGGCCGCGTGGATTTGCATTACACCACCCCTTAACTTCCCAACTCAAGTCCCCTCCACAACGGCGTGAATTAAGTATGCCGACCTAAAGACTGTGGCAATGCTGAGGAAAATCAGGGTCCAATAAG
This sequence comes from Canariomyces notabilis, assembly GCF_033297395.1. NCBI lineage: Eukaryota > Fungi > Ascomycota > Sordariomycetes > Sordariales > Chaetomiaceae > Canariomyces > Canariomyces notabilis. The sequence goes on from NW_027041824.1 coordinate 2,373,788, forward strand.
TAGTGAAGAGAAACTAGAGGAACGGAATTACGGAAATCTAAACAAAAGACGGGTCACATCGAAGGATATCCAGGGTTGGACTCCCACACCAATGGAAGGTAACATACAGGAGATAGCAACCATGGACGACGACCGAGGAGCACCTTCCCCCAAAAACGTGGTTGCCTAGATGGAGCCACGCGTTCCATCACCATCGTCGCGCAAGTACAAAATTGTATGAAGACGGGAATATACATGGGGTACTAATGTAAGGGGGCGTTGATCATCGGGAGCAGTCGAAGATTGCCATCTGGGACCACTGGGGCAAGCCCGGCTGCCTTTGGTAACGGGCGCCTGCATGTAGTATTGCCTGAGTGGAGTCTGTGGAAATTGTAAGAGGAAATGTTTCAGTGCCACAGTGGCCGCTGGTATTGAAGGGGTGTTTAATATCTCGGCGAGATCTGGGCATACCTAGCTGGACAGGATCGAGCGGTTATTTGCAGGATTTCATTATTATAATAGGACGCCGAACTGCATGAACAGGGACTCCAACAGCCCTGCTCTGGCTGCTCAGTCTTCGTTAACACTTGAAACCGTAGGGAGAAGGAAGGTTTTACTGGCCCTAAGATTACAGCCCTGGATTGGTGCGAGTCCGTAGGTAATCAAGGTAATCACTAGGTACCTTAGATAGTGAGATCCTACAGACCTACAGTACGGAGGAAGGTAAGATATGTGCCTGCACTTAAGGTACATAGCAGTGTACCTCGAGTGTACCTTCCACTCATACGACGGACTTAATTACCGCCTTGGCAATCGTCATCTCGATGCCAATCCCTACCATTATATGTAAGCAATGTGCTATCATTTATGTAAATAAGGTTGTGCAACTCGAGCTTACCTGGACTTCACAGCGTTCCTTTGATAGTCCTAAATAAGGTAGATAGATACCTTACCTACCTTAGGTAAGGTAGGCAAATATCGACTCTGACCAGGGCAGCTTGTGATACAGTCACAGAGGTATCCATAGTCCATATTTGTGGAAAAGGTTCTGCTCTCCCACCCGTTATTCTCGGATCTTTAATTCCGATCGTTCTTTCCATAACAGCCCCAAAAGTCACCCGGAAGATTGCAAAACAGCGATTTTCTTCCTTTCATCTCGTCCCTGATTCAGCCTCTCGCTCAGGCGCAGGCACCAGTCATTCTTCCCCTTCTCCCCTCCTTCCCCGGCAAATTCCACATCGAGAGCCTTGAGCCCTCTCAACCTCCTCAGCCCTACATCAACCCACTTCCACGACGCATCCTCTCTTTCCCCTTGCCTACAGGAGGTAGGACACGACCAACCCTCCTCATCGCGATTCCAGACCTCCTGCTCCATCTTCACCGGCCCGAGCTCAATTTTGAGCCTCAACCTTTGCAGCCCGTTCTCCCAGAAACCGCACAGCTCCTCCCACATGCGCACCCGCCCTTCCTCCACCAGATCCGCCGCCAGCACTTTCTCCAACCGCGCGAACCGCAGCCCATCGCGCTGCCATCCGGCCAGGCGCGCGACGAATGCCCGCGCAGCCGACAGGCCGGAGAAGAACCAACTCACAAAGGCAAACTCGTTGTGGTGGAAGGGAACCAGGCGCGCTTCGTTGTAGATTTGTCGGTTGGTGCACAGGAGCGATGACGGGAGGTAACCCGCAGCTGACGGAACTGCATGCGGATCATGTGGATATGGCGGATGTAGACCGGGGAGGCGTGGCCGGAGGAGCAAGTAGGTTGTGCCGTCGTGCTGGGGCTGGCCACTGCCATGATGGGGGAGCGGGTGGCTCGGGCCGCTGAGATCACGGGGCCACATTGGGGTTAAGGACAGGAGGTGGTGGTAAATGAGGAGGCGGACCTCGAGGGGGAGGGTAAGGAGGTGAATGCGGCGGCCCCGGCTGTTGTTGGGCTGAAGGAGCTGGTAAGAGATGTGGGAGAAGGTTGTTATGGGTGGTGAGTGAGCTGTTGTTGATCCGGTGGTCCAAGCTGGCGAACTTGGTAAGGGAGGATTGCTGGCCTGGTCTTTTTGATGAGGCGCACGCAACACCCCTGAGCTGTCGGAGAGCTCGATGCTAAGAGGTAAGATGGCGAGCATGCTGCTAACACACAGGTATTGGAATTCGGAAGAGACTGTCTTTACGACGTTTACGTGTATACTGGGAATGACTTTACATGCGTCTCACGGTCTCACTTCGCCAAGAACAGTCTCAATGTGAGTGTTGATACAGATGGCACGATACTTATGAGTTATGATGATATAAATATCTCGAGTCATTCACCGCGCGAGAAGGGTTCCAACCGGGGTGTCTCGAGGATGACGTTGGCTCGCAGTCTGAAGGAGATCCAATCAAATGGTACAGTACTTGGTAGTAGTCGCGACAAAGAGGGGTCGCACTTTCAGCTCAGCAGAAAGAGCTGCATTCCGTGCCTAATGCACCAGTCCTGCGGTGCTGAGAAGGATCCGAGTGACTAATGCTTAAGCATCGTTCAGCGCCGCCCACGGATGGCATATTCCTAGTTAGGTTGGTTACATGTCTAGCCAAGGAATAGGATGCTATGTCCTTGACTACCTATTGCCCGACTTTCATGCCCAACACTGCATCGATCTGCCAATGGCCGGCGTCTAGGAAATGCTGACATCAAATGATGGCTCTGGTCACATCGAGCCTACAGGGGTAGTAGGTACCTCGGGTCGTGCTTCAGATGGTCGATCAGCTCTATCACAGGTCCCCAAGTCGAGGATACAAACGAAATGGAATACTTGTGCCGACGTAAGCTGGGATAATCAAAGTACCCAATCCAATTCCTTTTTATTGCAGGATAGATAGCTCACGCTCTCCAGTGTGCATTATGTTCGCTGTCTTTCTTGTTGATCACCGGTGAATACTAATCTCCTCGCTTGCTCTTGATATGAGCGAGTCTCACTCTGTGAAGTACGCCGTATGTCAGATCGACGGAGATAGGTCGGCCAGAATTGAGCTGCCACACCCGTACGTAGTGTAGGTAGACTCTGTCCTGCGTATCATGGTCAGTAATGAGGTCGCTGGAACCAAACCAGGAGCCCGCACCTACGGTTGAATGCGGGTTCGGCCTGAGTTGCCCCTCGCACCACCCCTCCTCCCTCTCCAAGGGCATTCCGTTGGCCAAAACGAACAGATCCGTCCAAGGCTATGATGCTCCTCGTGACCTGCTACTCCAGGACTATGGGTGATTCCCGACGAAGGGCAACGGCACCTTCTTTGGGAGGTGCCAATCCTGGACAGTCAAGGATGGCTTGCGCTGGTATCGTAGACAACAAATGACACGCCCTGCCCGCCAAGGGATCACCTCGGAGGCGCCGGCCGCTTGGTCATTTGCGTTATCTTCCGCTGGGACTCGAATTCGACATTCCGAGGAAGGCTCAAGTCGCCCTTGACTGATATCCAAAACAAATGTTCTGGCTGCATTGGGAGCTTGGTGGTTCCCGACGTAGGCGGCGCTGCTCCAGTAGCCAGGCCGCCAGCACCGCTCTGCGCAGCAACGGCCTCTGGCCCTGCCCCCACTTCCTCTTCGTCCTCTTCGTCATCCTCCTCTTCATCGCTCTCTTCAAGATCCCTCCTCAGTCCCGTCCGGACATTCTCAATCCCAATCGCCTGCTCTTCAACAGTATACTTCTTCTTGACCTGCACCGTGACGTACTCGGTCAAGGACGCCTGAAAGGCATCGAGCATGTCGGCCCACTGCTCGTTGAACGGGTCCGAGGGCGCCTCGTCTTCCTGGTCGAGCAGGCCGTAGCCGTCCTCCTCGTCGCTCTCGTAGTAGCCGTTGCCAGTGCCGCCGCCAGCTCCTCCTCCTTTCCCCCCGGAGGCACGCGCGCCGCCACCTAGCTTGCTCGCGTCAAGTCCCGCAGCGCGCGCCGTCTCGCGCGCCTCCTCAACCCAGCTCTCTACATCCGGCTCGAGCTTCTTGCGCAGAAGCTGGAGAAGGACGTGCTCCTGTGTGCGACCGGGAAAGTTTGTCGACGGGTGAATAACGATGCGCCGGAAGAGGTCGGCGTTCTCGGTGGTGAGGTCTTGGATGGAGCGGATGTTTTGCTGCAGAATGGCGGATGACGCTTGGAGGGATTCTCTGACGCCGTGCGGAGAATGGTGAGTAGAGGTATGGTTAAATGGGGTAAATTGACTGTCCTCACCGGCTGGGAAGGGGGTTCGAGCTTAGGACGTTTGCGCGGAGACTTTGGAGGCTGCTGGTGAGCTGGGCGAACCGGTTGCGTAAGAGCTCCAGCTGCTTGAGCTCCTCTGGAGCTAGGTTCAGCGATGCCATGCCGCCTGGGGACGTAAGGGCTTTTTGGATAAGTAACTAAGGTATTGAGATGCGCAGTCAAAAATCCTAGAGAATCGCTTGCGTGGCTGAGCGGTTTACACAGAGGAGAGTTTTCCAGTTGCAGCTGCGTTGGATTCAGCCTCGCGACTGAAGCAGGAACAAAACCGTAGTTAGATACGGTTAGGTGGAGCAGCAATATTGAATTTGCTTAATCGGGTTAGCTCAGGACTGCAGTACTGCCTGTTAAAGTTAAGAAGCAAGCGAATTTTCTTTCCCATACCTTTGTTAAGGTACTCCGTAGCATAAGTAGGTAATTACTTCGTACTCTAGCCCCTTCCTTCAGCTCGATTACAGGGCCTGGCACCCTGTAGCACTTGAAGACGGTGATAGAACATCCGAGTTGGAACCGGTATATAACGGTAAACAGGCGCGAACACGCACGTCTGGTTTGCGTGCTAATTCCGGTTTCCGAGTTAGGTGAAACCGAGGGGTGTTCATCAATACCACCACAGCAGGTTACTGGGGTGGGTCAGGTAGTGTGGAACGTCCCCTCTTTCGGGAGGTGCATCCACTACGTGCAATACATCTGCCCCCTTGGCCTTGATGCAACCAGGCGGCGATGTCAAGACTCGCACATCAGCTGCATTTCAGCTGCATCTCAGAGCCCAATCCGGCCCAAGGCTTCACACCCTCCATACACCTATCCAATGAGTGGAGAGATGCTGCACAGCTGCAGTCTAATCACAATATGGTCGGCGAACGAGATGGTCGGCGACATCTCACTCGAACATGAGGGTGATGGGCCTGCTAGTGCCCATCCTCTCCTTGGATGGGATTCCCAGTATTGTGTTTTGTTTCTTCTTTCGTCTTATGCTAGATTTTCCTAGCACTGACTCCCGTTTCGTGACTCCATCGCTCCGTGAAGAGTGTGAGCAGCAATGGCGTCCCCACAGCCGTCGGCCCCGTTGCCAGCGCGGTCCTCGACGGCGCAAGAGGGCGACGACGATCCGGTGCTTCCAGCCTCGCCCCCAACACAGCATATTGTCGCAGAGAACAACAGCATTGAAGCCGGCTCGACATCGTCCGTCACGCCCCACGTCGAGTCATCGAAGCTGGAGAAACCTCATCTTGAGGTTACGATCGAGGAAATTGCCGTTAAAGTAGAGCCGGGTAGCCAGATGCCCCTTGATGCATCGACTCCATCGGGTGCGCCACAGCAAGCGCAAACCTCGTTGCTCAGTCCTAACCCCCAAGCCGGATGGTGGAAATGCGTTGGCAGCTTGAAGATCGTGACTCCGCGACCAAAGTCAACACCGTTTACCGCTTCTACGCAGAAGCCTGACTCGTCACAGGCTGGCAGCAGCAATGCAGCCAATGTCCAGCAGGAAGCGGTTGATTCAGGTGGAAGATCCAAAGCCTGACGCTCAACCGGCCGAATTTCCTGCCCTTGTGGATCTGTCCAACCTAGCAGCATCCGTCTTTCCTAGTGTCGATATCGTAGCAGTTCACGACCTCGGAGAGCAATTGCATACTGCATGGCTTTATTCCTACACCCCCGAAAAATCTTCCGCCAAGCGACCAGCCCCTCCGCAGACTTCACCCAAGCAACCACGCGACTTTAAGGCTGGATTGAAGGCCCTGGATGAGGCTAGATCCCGCGAGGAGCGAGTGGGGCGCGGCAGGAAAGACCACGTCTATGACTGGGCCACTCGGCTTGACCTGGATGTGCCTCCGCGCGCTTCGAAAACCGTCGAAGCCGAACTAGCTGCTTCGTCATCGATGGTGGTGCCAGACACCATAGATGTTGAGAAGGCCTTGATGACGCCAGCGGGGCAAATAGGTATTTCCACTGAAGGAAAGGGTAAAGGGAAAGCCGATGGAGACGATCATGTTCCTGCACAGGACATTGATGCACCGGAAGGTTTGAAAGGAGCCCCGGAAACGCCCCTCCAGCAAGAGACAATGGACGAACCGGACAAGAAGCCAGATGATGACGATCGTGTCTCGCGTCCGTCCAATCGTGCATCCTCTACCAAGGGATCAAAACTGCCGTCGGAAAGAGACAAGGGACTCAAGGTTGCCAACTGGCTGACAGACCCGAAGATGCTTGGCGGCGATCTCCATCGGGCACGAATTCTGGCCTTCACTTACAAACCACTCGAGCCAAAACCGTTAACCGATAACTCTTCTAAGCGCCCTGATTACGATAGGTATCTGAAAGAGACTACTGACGCGCTTCTCTCAAAACTGGAGACCAAGAGAACAGGAGAGTACGCCCAGGCTCCTCTCGTCTTCATTGCCACGGGATTCGGATGCCTCATCGTCGAGAAATTGATTGCTTCCTTTGTCGAAAGACAAGAAAAACAACAAGAAAAACAAGTAAAACCGGAAAAGAGCTCCGTCTTCAATTTGATCGCAGGGGTCATGCTCTTTGACGCTCCGGTTCCCGTGCTGAAAGGTGCCCCTAAGGCTGATGATGCTAAGAAGGTGCCCATCCTTCCACTGCCCTCCAATGCTAGTTGTACCCAGGTTAGAAGCATTTTGGAGTCAGGGGGGATTGATAGCTGGGACCTTTGGAAACGATTTCAGTCTTCTATTACAAAACACGTCCTTCCAACTGCCTGGTTCTATGCGACACCCCCGGTCCTCAATCGGACGGTTTGTGCCCCTCTCCGCTTCGAGTCGTGCACCTTGATCACACGTTTGTGACGATCGCTGACACGAGAGTTAGGTTGTGAAACCTCGCGCAGAGGGAATCGACTTCATCCAGTTGGAAGCTTCTTCATCCAAAGCTACCAGCCGGCTGCCATCGAGATTCAAAGGCCCGCAGGACGCCAATTACCGCTCCCTTGTGCAGCACATCAAGCGGTCCCTACTTCTTAAGGTCTCTACAGACACAGGTTTTGAGAAGCTGCTCATGGAGTTCATCGATTTGGGGTTCGAGCTAGGGATCACGGACTACAAGGGGCGCTGTCCCCTCCACAGAGCCGCCGATTGTGTCAATGACGTGGCGCTGATTCGCCTTGTCAGTGCCAGATCCGATCTCGTGGCAATGGGAGACGCAGAGGGGTATACCCCGCTGCACCTTGTGGTTACTCGGGCTGCTGAGAGGAGCCCCGGAGAGGACGATCGAGGCCCTTTCCGGATGATGATTGAGAAGTTGCTCTCTGCGTTGGCCGAGAACGAGCAGGATCACGATCTCCGCGATAAGCGTGGTAAAACGCCGTGGGACTATGGCGAGAATCATCCTTGGATCCAGGAGCTGAAAGAGTCGGGAAATCTACTCAACGGGGCGCGGGCGGCGAAGGTCGAGACTCTAGAAGATGTCGAGGGACCTCGCAATCGAGATCAAGAAGTTGCCTGCAGGAAGCTAGAGGCCACATTGGCTCAGTTTTACATCGCTAAAGACGGTAGCAGGGACTATCTAGACCCACAGCGTCCCAACATTCTTGCGACGATCTATGACAAGCGGTACGGTATTGACAAACTTTTCGACAGGAACCGCCGTCCGGATGAAGACAAGCAGGCCACATGCCGGTGGATCCACGTGCCTGCTAACAATGTACGTGGACTGCTCCAGGACTCTGCTGGGGCGTCGTAAACTAACAGTGTGTTCCAGGAGCAATGGGTTCACGTCAGTAAAGCTCACAAAAGGACAATCCAATAGTAATCAACTAACATCAAAACCGATGCAGGACCTGTTCCTCCAACTACACCGTATGGATAAGTCTACGACCGGGCGTAGGCATCGAGGTTCGTCGAACAATATGCTCGTGATAGCGGTGTTCTGCTTCTTCAAGTTGCTGACTACTGAAGGCTCGGCGCTTTATGACCGATATATTACTCCGGGGGTGTTCAAGGAGAAACAGGTAAGCTATGCGTTAGGCTACGGTACATGGCTCTCCTGGCTGACACTCATAGCTCTATGAGTCTCCAGTCAACGATATGCCTGTTCCCTCCCCCCATAGCGCTGCCTCCCCGTCATATTTCTCTTCGTCCCCGTCCTTCAGTTCCAAGACGACCGATGGGGCCGGAGCGGCCAAGAAAACTGTGACTGCTTTGTTTGTAAGCTGGGAACGTCAGGCCAAGTTCAGACTATGACAAAAGCTGATGTGCCATGCCATCAAGTTGCCTGTTTTCGGGTTTGAGAAGCACGAATACCGCAAAAGGTTAAGCTCGGCGTTGAAAGATGGCGAAAATTGCGCGGGCGAAGACGAGACTTCTCTTCTCATCCGCACGTATTTTAACGAAGACAAATTTCCACTTCATTGTCGCCGAACGCTAGATCAATTCACCTATCACATGTTGGAAGACACAGAGAAGCGGGACAATAGCCAAGTTGTCTTCAAATGGGCCAAGAGGCTAGACAGGCTCGCTCGACAAAAGCATCCAGAGTCAACCTCGGCTCGACGTCGTGGCCACGGGGACTATCCACTGATCATGGTTGATCAACTTTGGCTCTGGATTCTCCACGATGAACACCAAACTGTGATCACCAGTTTTCCTAACACATGGGACACTTCAGCGGATTACAACCTTGTGCGCCACCTAATGTGGCGCGAGCTGAAGGACAATGACAACCGGCCGCTGATCGAAGATGGGGCGGACCTCGCGAATTTAATCATTCGATGCAGTGTCGACTTTTTACACCGGCTAGGCCCAAACGATATTTCGCTTTATGAAAGTTTTCAGTCCAGCATCACGGACATCGCAAGTGCCACTATACACTTACGCCTCGATGAGTACAACTGACACCTTGCAGGCTGAGAAGCAAGCGTCGCAGTTTGACAAGTTCAAGTCTCTGGTCAAGAACTTGAACAAGGACGGGATAGACCAGAAAACACGGGCTACCTTGACCAACGCTCTTTTCCAGCTGACAACGGAGACTCGCCTTTTAGCTGAGATCATGGATATACAGGATGAACTCAAGACCATCAGCGAAGTCCTCACTAAGCAGAGGGATGTCCTCAAGAAGTTTGTTCAGTTGCTCTCGAAGGACCAACCGAATGACAAGGGAGATGATGAGAGCGATACCGTTGAAACTCCTGAATCTTCACAATCCGTTTTCCCTGATTTCGAATATTTCGAGTCCTTTGAATCACCCGACGTGGGCGTACATGGTCAAAAGAAGCCTCTGACATCGGCGTTCCAGAGGGTCAAGAGCAAGCAACGGGCCAAACGGACAGTCCAATTTGCTGATGAACAGATGCCACCCCAAAGATCCAAGTCCTGCAACTTAGCCATGGAAAACCTACATCTGGTGGAGTCCAACATAGCCACCATCAAAGAGATGGCCATGTATGCTGATCAAGTTCGGCTAGAGGTGAGCACTACCAATTTTTGTTCCATGGCTTGCTCCCTCTCTGAGAAGGGTTTTGGCTAATGCTGCCTTCAGATCAATGGGCTTCTCAGTCATCGGCAAAAGCAAGCCAATGCATGGGAAGCGAGATTCGCCCGCGAAGGCTCCGAGCATACACAGCGGCAAAGCAATGTATGAGCCGTGGTACATCGAAACACTTGGAGCTTGAAAAACACTGACAGGCGATCCCTGCTACAGATCACTTTAGTCTTCACGATAGTCACTGTCTTCTTCGTAAGTGTGACCTATGGCGATCCTTACACTACAGTACTAGCCAGCACAATACTTACGCTTCCGATAGCTGCCGCTTTCATTCATGTCCAGCGTCTTCGCTATTCAGATCGACGCCTTCCCTCACAACGCGGAAACCGGCGAGCTGAACTGGCCAATGAATGAAGTGATGGGTCTCCTCTGTGCGTCCCTTCCACCGTCTGGTTCTTCTCCGCAACTTGACTTTCGCTAATATTTGCTCTGGCAGTCGGTATCTCTCTCGTAATAATCCTCATTGTAGCGCTTCTAGGCTTCTACGTCAACAGGATATGGGCCTCCTTTACTGAGCACTTCCGCCATCTCACCCCTCCACCGGTCACATCAGAATCCACACATCACGGCTCGGATTCCGACTCGGATACTTCCACCACTATAATCGGCACCCACAGGAGCGGTAAGAGCAATAAATCTTCCCGCACTTCGTCGAACGGACTGCGGAGCAGGAGCTCCAGCCATGCTGGGAGCTCGCTAGGTTTTTCCGACTTGCTAAACTTTCTTCGATCACGCGACTTCGCCCCGCTTTTCGGCCGCTGGTACTTCCACCAAAACATCCCGTTTGTCAGGAAGCTATGGGAGTATCAGTATTACGAGGCTCACAGTACAGGGATGAACGACTTGGACATTCGCTCAGAGAGGAGAGATGCCGATGGCAGAGCCTCTAGCTCAGGCAGCTGGGGCGACGATATATGGAATGACCGACCGCATAGAATTGAGAGAGACTATCCGCTCCACCGAGCACGCGTGGTGATTACGCTGTTCGTCAAGGCTCGGGTGCAACGTCTGGTGGCAAGTCTAACCCCGCGGTGGTACTGGACGAAAGAGAAATCCGATGGAGAGGAAGTGGAGGAGGAACAGCAATCTGGTTACGGAGCTGACGACGACGTGGTGATGGTGATGGAGGAGAACCCGGTAAGATCAGGCACAGGGTCGGTGAGATCACGCGCATGGTCGATAAGATCGAGCATGCGACGCAATACATCCAGTCTGAGATCGAGAACGAGCGAGGATAGCTGGGGCATGCCGATGGAGCCGCCAATCAGGAGAAAGACGCCGCCGAAAAACCGTATGAAAGACAGTGTCGCTGCTTTGTGGCCCAAGTTGCGTCCATGGGAACGGAAAGCCGACAGTACCGATCCGTCAAGGACTAGCGACTATGTTGGGACGAGTTTGGATGCTGTGGATGACCCAGACGACTGGGAGGTCCGCCGCAGCTGGGTGCAACGGATTGGACAAGGGATTTTGCCGCCATCTTCGGGGAGAAACAAGGTCAAGGTGGACGATTTGGAGAGTGGAAGGCCGTCTGCGTCCCGAGCTGGCGGTATAGATTAATGTTCAGGAAGGGCGAGAGGGCTTGCTCGGTCTTGCTAACAATCAGGGTTGTATTATATACTCTGGTAGCGACGAAGGTATCGGTCTGTGGTTGGCTTTGGAGGGTTGTTGTTACCTGTTGACCCTAACCCTAAGATGACCCTGCCCCTTTTCCTTACCCCTTTTTTGTACTGAAGCATGAGATCAGTGAATATTGTTCATGCCCCTAAACCTTTCCCACCTTCAGTGTCCCCTATGTAAACCTCCCCCCTTCCCTGTGCAAAGCTCCTCCGGCGAGCCCATCTCCACCACCTCACCGTCCTGTATAACAACAACAGCATCATAACCCGTCCGTGGGCAAATCTTCAGGCGTCAGGTGGTGGTGTCCGCAAAGAGCGAGCAGAGAAAGAGAAAGGTGAATTTCAGCATGAGAATTACCGATTCTTCACCGTCTTGCATGTTCACCATCTTGATGCCGGGACAACATGGTGGTGCGAATATATGCTTCGGATGCAAAAGACCATTCTCAAGATCTCAAGATTGGGGCGGGCCTCCATCTGCTCCTTGCTCAACGGCACGTTGGGGTCTGCGGTGCTGGCTCAGAATGTAATATAAACCCTAGGAAGAGTCTATTCACTAGGGGGTTTAATATCACGGTGAAAGCAAAGAGGCCTAACCATTCGCAATTCCTTCAATACTGTGTGCGGTATTAGATTGTGATGAACGCAAAGAATAGAGCGAAATCTTTCACACAAAGAGAGTGTCTTTTTTGTACTTTGTGATTACAAGTTAATAAGCCAAGTCCAACTTCAGACTTCTAACCCCCCCTCGGTGGCACGGCATAGTGGTAAAGTCCAATTCCTGAGACAAGAGGTCACCTGTTCAAGTCCCGTGAAAGTCATGAAAGTCACCTGAAATGCACCTTCCAATTTCCATCACTAAAACACACTTTCCATCCCAACTTGAGTTAGTCTAATTCAAGTCATCATTGGCTGGTCCGTCATCGATGCATGACCATGGAGGTTATCGTTGCTACCGTATAACCTCGCCAAATTGGCCTTATTCTACTGCACAGTCTAAGCCAAGGGACGTCTCTTGCCATGTATTCCACCCACTTCAAACCCTAACTTCAACCTCGCAACACATCAGCAAGGTTGTGCCAGGCCAGCAACAGGTAACCGGCAACTATTTTCCTCAGTTTGCGCGTCTCCCTGTCGAACTCCAAATCATGGCAACACATCAGCAAGGTTGAAGCGCATTGCATAGTTCAGACTGGGATTGGTCACCAGGCTTAGACTATGCAGTAGAATAAGGCCAATTTAGCGAGATTATACGGTAGTCTTCAAGCCCAGAGTCTTGAAGACCAGGAGAAGCTCAAGGTATATAGGAACACCAGAAGTTAAAGGGATCTGTACAAATCAGGACGTGATAGAGCGGTGAGTCAAAGCCGAATGCTACCCGCGCTATACCAGGGTATTGAGGCTGAGATGAGCAGACTTGATATCAAAAACAAGGTGAGAATTGACCAGCTCGACTCTACAATTGAACATGAGCGTGAACATGTCTGGTTCAGTTTCTCCAAAGCCAGCTCGACACGGTACAACCCTTGGCGGTTGGCATTCTCCAATCTCCAGGACCTTGTACGAGGTGAGTTCATGAGACGCTTGTGCATTTTTGACTGGGCTTAAGCCAAGGAGATTCTGTAGACTCGTGGTTGTTGGACAAACACGATTCCACGAACAAGCTAGGGGCGAGGGTATCACACAAAGCTGTGGCAGCGACAAGGAACTCGAACAAGGAACTTGAGGCAGGTTAAAAACGAACGGCATGATTCACCGCCAAGTGAAATTAGTGAACAGCGGGACAGTTTCTACGGTACTGTGGTGGGGTTCTTGCTATGGTGGGGTTGCAAGGGAGGGGCTCCCAAACTGGCGGATCCGTTGTCGGAGCACAACATAAACTCACTGTGCCGTTCCGCACATTGTCACCCCTCCAACCAAAAAGAAAAAAAACCTCGTGCCCCCAAAGTAAAAGTGACAATCGCACCGCGTCGAGCTCTCTCATTGACAATTTGCATCCAATTGCTGTATGCTTCTCGACAATGGCTCAGTTGCCCGATCCAACCGTCGACCTTGACTGGTCGGGCTACGTCGGCTCGATCCAGGACCACTTTCGTGCTCAGGCCGAGGCCCACCCAGAGCGCACCTGCGTCGTCGAAACCAAGTCGTCGACTACTCCCGAAAGGAGATTTACCTACCGCCAGATATTCGAGGCCTCTAACACATTAGCATGGTATTTGCACAATGCCGGGGTTACCAATGGGGATGTGGTCATGATCTGGGCGCATCGCTCGGTAGACTTGGTTGTGGCCCTGATGGGTATTTTGGTACTTCCAACCTTTGAACCATGTGCCCAATGCTATGACGCCGCCTTCTAATCCTCTTTTCGTTAGGCTTCCGGCGCTACTATGACGGTCCTCGACCCAGCCTATCCGCCCGCGAGACAAAAGATCTACCTCGAAGTCTCCCAGCCGCGTGCCCTGCTGAGGATCGGCCGAGCCACCGACGAGAATGGCCAGCTAGCTCCGCTGGTGCAGAAGTACATTGACGACGAGCTACAACTAAAGACCGACGTGCCCGAAATGAGGCTCCGAGATGACGGCGTCCTGTACGGCGGCGAAGTGGACGGCCAGGATATATTCGCTAGTGTCAGGCAGCTGGCGTCGTCCCCTCCCGATGTAATTGTTGGTCCTGACTCAAACCCCACGCTTTCCTTCACATCGGGGAGCGAGGGGCGGCCCAAGGGCGTGCTAGGCCGGCACTTCAGCTTGGTCAAGTACTTTGGCTGGATGGCCGAGCGATTCAACCTCTCCTCAGAGAGCAGGTATACCCTGCTCTCCGGAATTGCTCACGATCCGGTGCAGCGCGACATTTTCACGCCGCTGTTCCTCGGTGCGCAGCTGCTAGTTCCTTCACGGGAGGACATACAACACGAGAAACTTGCCGAGTGGATGCGTGAACATAAGCCGACTGTCACCCACCTCACACCCGCCATGGGCCAGATCCTGGTTGGCGGCGCGACAGCCGAGTTTCCTAGCCTGGAGCACGTCTTCTTTGTAGGCGACGTGCTGACGACGAGAGATTGTCGAGCCCTCAGAAGGCTTGCCGTCAATGCCAACATTATCAACATGTACGGGACGACCGAAACACAAAGAGCAGTCAGCTACTACGAGATCCCAAGTCGGGCGAGGGACCCCGACTTTCTTGATAAGCTGAAGGACACTGTGCCCGCGGGAAAGGGCATGCAAAATGTCCAGCTGCTGGTTGTTAACCGGGACAACCTGAAAGAGCAGTGTAAGGTTGGCGAAGTGGGCGAGATCTTTGTCCGAGCCGCCGGGCTTGCAGAGTAAGTTGTCTCTTTGGTCGTTCCCAGTTTGCAACTGACATGGCGAAACTTAGGGGCTACCTAGGAGATCAGGCGCTGAACGAGCAGAAGTTCGTGATGAACTGGTTCGTCGACAATCAGAAGTGGGTCGAGGCGGATCACAAGGCCAACAAGAACGAGGCCTGGCGGCGCTATTACAAAGGGCCGAGAGACAGGCTTTATCGTACTGGGGATCTTGGTCGATACCTCGAGTCGGGCGATGTTGAATGCGTCGGTCGGGCCGACGATCAGGTCAAGATCCGCGGGTTCCGCATCGAGCTGAACGACATTGACAGCAATCTGAGCCAAAACCCGCTGATTCGAGACTGCAGGACACTAGTCCGTAGGGACCGTAACGAGGAACCCACCCTGGTCAGTTACATCGTCCCTGAAGATAGAGAATGGCGCCGTTGGCTCCATGACCGGGGACTGGAAGATGTCGAGGACAACGGTGTTGAAATGGGTCCCGTCACCGTGTTCCTTAAGAAGTACAGGAGAATGCAGACAGAGGTGCGAGACCACCTCAAGTCTCGGCTGCCGGCCTATGCAGTGCCGACAATCTATATCGTCCTCAACAAGCTCCCATTGAACCCGAACGGCAAGGTTGACAAGCCGAACCTTCCATTCCCCGACGTTGCCGAACGAGTCGAGGATGCTTCAGAGGAGGACGTCAAAAGCTGGGAATCCCTAACAGAAACAGAACGGACAGTCGCACACCTTTGGGCTGACGTCATCCGTGGTCTCAATCCGCAGACTATCAAGAGGGACAATGGGTTTTTTGATCTCGGTGGACACAGTCTTTTGGCTCAGCAGTTCCTGTTGACTGTGCGCAAAAGACTGGGCACTGATGTGCCAATCAGCACGCTCTATGAGCACCCCAGTCTCGCCGGTTTTAGCGCACAGGTAGACAAACTCCTGAGCCATGATACCGGCAAGGTGGGACCCGAAGCTGGCGAGGCTGCGTATTCCAAGTCTTTGGATGAGCTGCTGCATCAGCTTCCCGCCAAGTATCAATCTGCCGACACAGTCGCCCTGAGCTCGACAGAACAACTCACGGTCTTCCTCACAGGTGCAACGGGTTTCTTGGGTTCGTATCTAGTACAGGACGTGCTCGGCCGGACGGCTCGGGCCGTCAAGCTCATTGCGCACGTACGGGGTGCCAAGGAGCCGTCGGCAGCCCTAGCACGCCTTCAGCGATCTCTCCGGGGGTACGGGCTTTGGCAGGATGAGTGGTCTGGGAGGTTAAGCGCCGTCGTGGGCGACCTATCCCAGCCTAACCTAGGCATGGACGACAATACTTGGCAACGCCTAGCGCAAGAGGTCGATGTGGTGATCCACAACGGTGCTACCGTCCACTGGGTCAAGAGATACCAGGACATGATGGCATCGAACGTTCTGTCAACCATTGACGCCATGAAGCTCTGCAACGAGGGAAAGCCGAAGGCTTTCTGCTTTGTCAGCTCGACGAGCGTCCTAGACAACGACTATTACATCAAGCTCTCCGAGCAGCAAACGAGCACGGGCCAAGGAGCAGTTATGGAAGACGACGACATGGAAGGAAGTCGCACTGGCCTTGGCACTGGCTATGGCCAGACCAAATGGGTGTCAGAGCAGCTGGTGCGCGAGGCAGGCAGACGTGGACTCCTCGGGTCCGTCGTCCGGCCAGGCTACATACTTGGCGATTCGGAGACGGGCGTTTGCAACGTTGACGACTTTTTGGTCCGGATGCTAAAGGGCTGTATTCAGCTTTCGTCCCGTCCGCACATTATCAACACGGTCAACGCGGTACCCGTGAACCACGTTGCGAGGGTCGTGGTTGCCGCGGCGCTCAATCCACTGCCTGGTGGCGTGCACGTCGTGCATGTCACGGCTCATCCACGTCTCCGCATGAACGAATACCTTTCTATCCTGGAATACTACGGGTACAAGGCTCCCGAGGTCAGCTACGAGGCGTGGAAAGAGGAACTTGAAAAGTTTGTCTCTGCCGGTGCACTCGAGAAGGACCAAGAGCAACACGCGCTGATGCCCTTGTACCACTTTTGCATGAATGATCTACCGGCCAACACGCGGGCACCCGAGATGAATGATCGGAACGCAGTGGCCGTATTGAAGGCGGATGCGGATAAGTGGACGGGCGTGGACGACAGCACGGGCCATGGAATCAGCAGGGAGGATGTCGGCAGGTTCTTGGCCTATCTGGCCGAGATCAAGTTCATTGGTCGGCCGTCCGGAAGGGGAAGGCCGCTCCCGGAAATGAAGCCGGAGGTGTTGCGAGCACTGGCGGTGGGGGGCACGGGAGGCCGTGGAGGAGCTCATTGAGATTGCACGGTATCTACCTCCGAAGTAAGTGCGGTTCGACTAGACAAAAGTCGGACATAGACATATTGCGATTTGCGATAGATGTCAAGATTATATAGCCCCTGGGCGTACGCCATACGAATGACAGGGGGAGCCAGGGCTGGAGATCATTCCTGCCTTGGATCGTCTGAGTATTAACCTATGCATCGAGAATTTGTACCACTTTTTAGTTTTCCTCTTTTTCAGGACAGCCCCTTGCTGCGAGTGGCAATGGTATTGCCTGAGCTCAGAACTTATCCCAGTTGTCATCAAACTTCCTAAGTGTCTCTTTCGCAACCCTCTCACCGAGAGCAATCCCCTCCACTCCCGCAAACGCAAAGTGTATCTGTTCATTCACCAACCAGTCAGTCAACCAACCCATCCCGTGATTTTTCCATTTCACTAATCGCACACCAGTACCACTAGTACCTAGGAGACAAGAGGAACTTACACCGCCAAAGACGCGACTCTGCGCATTCTCTTCAGCCGCCTCCCGCAAACTGGTATAAGCCCTGGTGATGACCCCGCGGTTGTCAATCGTGACATTGCTGCTCCACGTCGTGCGCTCGATGGTGTCATTGTTGTTGTTGAATGCCACCCGCAGCACGGCCGTGGCCGCCCCGCCAAAGGTTGCGTGTGTCGAGACATAGTCTGGGTGGCTTGGTGTTGGCCGCAAAAGGGGTGTCCAGGACGGGTGGTATATGTCGTTGCGGCCGCTGTGCACCCAGGGGGAGGGATACTGAATTGCTGTTTGCGGACGCCAGACTTGGTAGTGATACCTTGGTATCGATTGCATCGTGTTAGAGGTTTAGAGTAGGGGGTGGGTTTCAAAGAAGGACTTCAAGAAGAAGATGGGAAAAGGGGCCCGGGGAGGGGGGTTCAGTATAATACTGACTTGGTGTCCCACGCGGCGAAACCGGCGTTGGCCAGGGCGTAGTTGAGCTGCGCATAGAACTTGGCTGATGCGGGTACGTTTGTGGCGAGCTTGTTGCCGATTATGGCGCCGGCGAAGCGGTTCCAGGCACTTTATGTTTTGTTTCAGGAGTTTAGCTCTAGTCTGTCCGGTGCGGAGTATGGGCCAGCGGGAGGAAAGGCAAGACTCACGTTATGGAGGATTCGCGCCAAAAGTAGGCCGTGTCGGTGTCGTATTGTGTCCGTACCGTCGAGTTGAGCGAGCCCTGCTCTTTGACGTATCGCACTTCGGCTTCGAACTCCTCCGAGTTGGTCGGCGGAGGCGGCGGCGCCCGGAAGCGGGTTATATCACCCAGCGCGGCGAACGGGGTGATGAACCTGGCTTGCGGGACGTCGGGGAGTGGATTCGACCCGGGGGTTTGCTGGTAGACGCCGGGATTCTGGGGCCCGTAGGTGAAGTCGACAAAGTTGGTGATCTTGTCGTCGGCGCGAGCCTCTGCCACCTTGGCCGCCGCGTTCTGGCCCGTCCGAACGGCGTCCGTCCCTTTGGATGAGCTTGGGTCAAGGCCAATGGCGGGTATGACTGCCCGCAGCGCTGCGTCGACCGAGTTGTAGAGCCGGGTTCCGTGAAAAACCCAGAGTATGGCATTGTGAGCGGCATGCGACACGGCAAGCTGCTGGAACTCGAGGCTCTCGCGCCGCGACTTGACTGCAGCTTGATAGACTGCCGCCTGCAAGATGGCTTGGTACCACGCACCCACCGGAGACTGCAGTCCTCCGATTACCGTTCCGTTGACGAAGGAGGCTGATTGATCTACCCTACATGAGGTCAGAGAAGCATTCTTCATATGTATGAGTGGTATGGGTGCTATCTTACTTACCAATAGTAAACAATGTCCCCTGGGTAAGCCGCGTTTGCGACTGCAGCGGCAGTGGCAGTGACGATGAGGGGTAATCTCATGATGGGGCGAGGGAGAGAACTATTCTAGGATTAGGAAGAAGTATGTTTTTCTTGATGATGAACTTGGAACTTCAGCGTTGCTAAAATTCAAGTTGTCTTGTTTTCAAGCTTTGGAAGTCTCGGCAGGTGCCAGTGACTTTAAACCACCTTCTCCCAGCGCTAGGTTGTTGTCACGTAGGCAGCAGTAGCTTCGATGTGCTCGCGGTTCTGGGGATGCAACTTGAAAGAGACGAGGAATGGCGTCAGTTGCTACCCCAATCACTCAAATATCAACAAGAGAACCTATCGATTCCCCATTCTCCGACTTCCTGCCACATTGGGTACGCTTGGCGTGCCACGACGCCAGTGCCTGCATATTCGTCCCGCCGCTCCGCGCAAACCCCTGTGCTTATTGCAGTCCTGGGCCGGCCGGGCCTTGTATCCCTTCTAGGTTACTACGATCTCTTGTAAGAAACCTAATGCATCGCACCATCTAGTACCCAGTCCTATACCGACAACTTGACTTCTCCTATCGGTGACGTTCTGTTGGCGCCATCTGTCGAAATCTTGGAGAGATCAGACAGTCTCCCGAGTACAGCTAGATGCCTGAGTCCAGTCCTGGTGCTTTTTGCTGGAATAGACACTAGTAATTGTGGTCCTCGAGAAAGGGATGCGCAGGGAGTACATAGAGACATCCAGGCACAAAGAGCGACACACCCAAGCACAAAGACACTGTAGGGGATCATGGGGATGGGGGAGATCATTGGAAGAGTATTGATCACGACTCATGACTTCCGGTTCCTGGTCACAATTGGCATGGCTAACTCCTCTGGGATAGACCCGTAAGTGTCTTCTTGCCAACAAGACCCGACGGCTTTTGACAACCTGGATCCATTACGGATGACCGATGATCAAGCAAGGAGGCTCGGGTGGTGATCTAAGTACCTAGGTTGCATCTAGTGCTCTGTTGATTTCATTTGTTGCTGTTATGTTAGCCCGCTATGGTCCATGAGCAGTCGTAGGGTTACATTAATTGTAGCGTCTTCAAGTCCGTCAGGTGTCACTCCTCAACCCCAAGAGAGAACAGCCCCTGGCAGAGTCATCTCAGTTGACTAAAGTGCGTTTGAGTTGAAAAGTGCACATCTCCTACCACCTTGAAGCGTTTAGAATTGCATTACTTACATCTCCTAGCTATACCAGGACACGAATCTAGATCAATATTGTGTCAATGCTGTTCGTCTTCTTCCAACCCCTTAAGCTTCATATCCGACCTCTTTGGCAGGCCTCCAATATGTTGGAGAACGAATGCCCAGTTTCTCGTTGGCCAAGGTTCAAGTCGTAGCCTGGATCAGAAACCGGAAGGGCTGGGCTGATAACCTATAACTAGTACTAGCAGCAATTCACCCTTATCATTGGGACGGACCTCGACCAAGTTGAACATGGTTTGAGTCTGCCCGTGATGCTCTCATGATCGTCCGTAGATCTAGCACCCGACAATTACCTCTAAAGCTCTCAGTGAAAGTCTCTCGCAACCCGGCGCTTCCCCGCAAGGGAACTCCAATCGCGGCCAGGGTCCGCAATATCAAGGCCATCATCTGCCGCGAAGGAGTAGACCTAGTGGGAGCCTGGCCCATTGTTTTAGATTGCTTCTTCTTTTTCGACAACCAAAGCGCCTGATCTGGTGCCGTATAAGATGGCAAAGTTAAGCTGCCCTATATTATTTAATAAGGCCAGCAGTATCTTGAGCATCAGCAACGGCTCGCAACTTTAGCCGGGCGAACCGGAATCTTCATATACAGATCAGCATTCAGCAGATCCCGGATCACCAGTGCAGGGAAGCTATCTTGCACTACCGTACCTACAGCAGACCTTGACCCTCGTGATTGTTGGTAAAATATCTCCGATATAGACTCATGGTTACAACGGCGCGCCCACACAATCGCGTATTGGCTGAAAGAATCTGGATCTAGAACGACTGGCACGTACCCATATCGAGCGCCGGCCAGGAAGCTCGATAATTTAGCCTCATCCCATTTGGGAACACCCACGGGAGCCGTGGTCTTCAACCATGGAGCGTTACACATCTTCCCCACAATCTTCCCTCTGCTCGGTACTTGGGATCGTGGTGCTGCCGGGTTCGATTATTCGATACTATATGTGAACCTGTTCCCCTTCCCCCCGAGGTCCCTTGTATACCTGCAGAACCGACTGGACTTGACAAACTCCTTGAGCGGTGAAAGGAGTTCCCAGTTGCCCACCATGAAGATCCCGGCAGGCACCGTACTGCCCTTTGCCTCGTGGATCGCACCCAAGGCGACGATAAAGGGCATCGCAGATGTCACCAACGAGTCTGCTCTGGATGTCATCCGTGCCGCCGGCGCCGGAGCGTCGTGCCAATGGTTCGAGCAGCCCATCGACCACGGCAACCCCGAGATTGGGACATGGCAGCAGCTGTACTGTGTGAACCCGCAATGGTGGGAGGGTCCGGGCTCCCCTGTGAGACTTGACTTTTGAAGATGATGATGTTATGAGAGATTGCTGGTTGCTGAGATTTTGTGCTCTGTGCTCTACAGGTGGTGCTCATGACCCCCGGAGAGGTACCCATCGGGCGTTCGATATCATCCGGCCTCGGGTACACGTACCTGGATAACACCACCATGCCCGGCATGTACGCTCAGGCACTTGGGGCGGCGACGGTGGTTATTGAACGTGGGTAGTATTCTTCACCTGGTATGTTGAACGGTACTGAAATCGACGTCAGATCGGTACTTTGGGAGCTCATCTCCCTACGACGGGTTCGACTCAGAAACGCTGCAGTACCTCACCATGGAGCAGGCTGCCGCCGACATTGTGAACTTTGCCAAGAATGTGCAATTCCCGTTCGACGAGAAGAAGACCAGCGTGTCTACAAAGACAGTAGGTGCCTGACTAGTATGCCTGGCGTGGTCTGTTGACTAACAGCAGAGTCAGCCGTGGGTGTACTGGGGAGCGTCATATTCGGCCACGCTCGGGAGCTGGATCGAGCACTTCCATCCCGGCGTGTTCTACGCGTTCCATCTCAGCAGCGCCACCGTCGAAGCGAACACTAACAACTGGTACTACTATGATACCATCAGGAAAGGGATCGATGCCTACCGGAAGGATACGAGCTGCAGTCTCGCCCTGAACGAGGTGTCGGAATATGTAGACCGCTTTCTTCTGGCCAAATCTCGGAACGAGACAGAGGTGCAGGCCTTGAAGTTGTTCTTTGGCTCGACGTTTGCCATTGAAGACGACGATTTTGCCTAGTACGTCCTTCGCCTCGCCTCGACTAAGAGGTAACCACCCCCAAACTCTCTCCGCTGATTGTCTTCACCTGTAGTGCCATTGCCACGCCGTTCAGATACTGGCAAGAGCGAGAAGGCTACCGCGACGTCCTCGAGATGTGCGACGCAGTAGTTGGCGCCTTCGAGACGGTCCAAGACCCGGTGCTCGGCACCATTCCAGCCTCGGTGGTGAACTATGCGGCCTACTTCCGGCTGAACTTTCGCGACGACAGTAAGATCACCCTCCCCTCCCCTCATGTCCCCCACCATCCCAGCACTAACCAATGTCCACCGCAGCCTGCACCTACCTCGACACCTGGGGCCAAGAAGACCCCCTGTGGTGCCTCAACACGCACGATCTGCTGAATCCCTACTTCGAGGCACGCACCCTCGGCAACCCCTGGCGGACGTGGTACTGGTTCCTGTGCAACGAACCTCTCGCCTCATGGGCCACGGGCGCTCCGCCTGGTAACCCGTCCATCGTCTCGCGCAAGATCGACTCGGCGTACTGGCAGCGCCAGTGCGAGATGCACTTCCCGCCGCTCAACGGCGAGCGGTACGGCAGCTCGCGGGGTTTGACGCCCGACAGCCTCAACAAGCAGACTGGTGGATGGTTGAGGAACTCGACTAGGGTCATCTGGACTAACGGGTAAGTTCCATCGAGGTCGTACTGTGCTCAGAATTTACTGGTTGCGTGCCGCCGTGCCGGGTGGTTGTCTGACATGGTACTAATCATCATGTTTATGTGCCAGTGAATTCGACCCGTGGCGCGCAACCACCATGTCGAGCGAGGTGCGCCCCGGTGGGCCGCTGCAGTCCACCGACGACGCCGCCGTCTTCCTAATCAGGAACGCCGAGCACGCCGACGACGCCCTCACGGCGAGGGGTTTGTCCAACCTCAGAATCAGGGTCAACCCGGACGTGATCAGGGTGCAGGAGCAATCGGTGGAGATCATGAAGAACTGGGTTGGCCAGTACAAAGCAGGTGCAGGTGGAGCAAGTACGTGAGCAGTGAGCTGTTTCAGGGGAAAGAGCGAGACGTCGTTATCCCCGGGCAGTGGTGAGTGGTGGAATGTCACATCATGATTTTCTGGTAGCCATGAAGGATCAGCTCCCGGTGTCAATGAGGCTTCTTCAAGCCATTCCAAGTGCATAGAGACTCTGTCAACTTCAGATCGTCTTGGCGACCTCGAGTTACCAACCAGACGCGCGATCATCCACTGCTCAGGCTCTAGGTGGTCTTAGCAGAACAGATGAAACCTTCTCTGGCCTCAAGGGCATTGGCAAGTCTGCCAGTGGAGAGCGCGACATGAAAGTTTGGGAATTGCGCAGGGAGGTGAGGGACAATGGTGTTGGGGGTCGGGCGAGTTGGAGGGGGGGGGGTTTATACTCGTGAAACAGGAAAGCCCAGGTTGCACTTGCACTTGCTCCTGTTGTGGGCATCCAGGTCGTAGGCAGCAAGAGCAACGCGCTCCTCGCTCCTGAGCATACTTGAACCAACCCAAGTTCCTGGTGCGCAACCAAAGGCGTTTCTAAGACCAAACCTCAAAGCCAACCACAACTCGCAGGTATTTGCGGGGAGTGCATTCTCACACAACCCAGTTTCGCCAGGGCCAACTAAGAACAGGTAGGCACTTGTATAATAGCCTCTGTGTGAATGCTAGATACATGCAAGTTAAGAACCTGATCGCGCTCCCATGCAAATAAAAACTGTGACCACCATGAGAGTATAGAATGAGAAGCCTTGTTACCCTAGCACAGGCCTTGACAAACCCCGACCTACTCAACGCATTCCATGGAACAAAACGACTGAACAGTAGTGTCATAACCGCCTTGGCAACAAACGAAAGATGCTAAGAAAGAAGGAGTAGGTATATCTAGAATTTGCATCTTGCCGGCTGACTCGTTTTACCGTTTACCCCGCCCTGCGTAGACTACTTCCTCGACAAACCCGTCTTTGAGAGTCCTACAACCCAGAGTTCCAACCCATAATTCCACCTCCAATATGAAATGTCATTGCCGTTGCCACAATCATCGGAATGTATCGTTTTCGGAAGAGGCACACCGCCGTGGTGTCAGATCCGCACCCAAATCTCCGGAGCACGCTGGCGTAACCACCTCATCACCAATTACAGGGCAGTCGTGCATATCCATCCTGAACACCCCGTCTTTCGGAACCCCCGTAGCACTCTATGCTACACGAGCCGACGGCTTCATGCCTCGCCGTCCAAGAAGCGTCGCTCCGTCAAGGTTGAGCTCGAACGCGCCTTTCTGCCGGTTGCGCTCGCGAACCTGCTGCCTGGCGGCGGCCGCAACAGCTGCCGAATGCTGGCCGTACCCGCGCTGCTCGGCAGCGGCTGGCGGCGGTTGTGCCTTTCTCTCGCGGTCACGACCACGGTGCTCTTGATCTCGAATCTGCGTGTTCCGCATGCTCTGTTCAAGCTGCTGCGTGGGATTCCTGTTGTTGCCGGCCGCCTCGTGAACATATTCGGCGGTATCTTCGTCAGTCATCTCGGCGTCCTCGTCAACGCCGCCCAGCCGTGACACACCGGCCTTGGCGCCGATTTGCTTCCGGCGCTTGCCCTCCTCCTCCTGTCTGTGGACGGCGTATCCGACATCAAACACCTCACGCAGGTTGATGGCGGCAGGGGACCGGAAATCGTAGCGCTTGTCGCCCTCTACAAGCGTGGCCATATCGAAAGCGCGCAATGGCCCCTCTCCTAGCGCCTTTCTCTCTTCACGCGGCGTCGGCCCTGACTCACGGATCCAGGGATGCGCAAGGAACTCTCTGATCGTATATCTCTTCTCGGGATCGACGCAGAGAAGGTGGGAGATCAGATCTTGAGCGGATTTGCTGATGTCGTCCCACCATGGCGATAGAAAAGTGAACTGGCCCTTGGCTACCTTCTCTGTAAGCACTTCAATGCTCTCGTCGTAAAATGGAGGGAATCCGCAAAGCAACGTGTATAGCACGCAACCTAGCGCCCACATGTCGACCGACTTGGAGTAGCGCTCATCCTTGACAATCTCTGGCGCAGTGTACCCGACAGTTCCGCAGGGTGTCATTGTCTGGTTATCCCATACGATCTTGGAGAGACCGAAATCAGCAATTTTAATTTGCCCAATACCACCAGAGCCGACCCCCTTAATGAATTCGCCTTCGTCAACCTTGTCTTCATCACCAGGTTGCTTAGGCTTTGGATGTTTTGAAGGAATGAAGGGAATCGGGGTGAACAAGATATTTTCGGGCTTGATGTCGCTACAGGAATCGTCAGCACGTCGCCTTCTCTCAAGACAGCATGGAGGGGTAGAGATTTACCGATGGACAATTCCCCTTTCTTCATGAAGGTATTCCAGGGCTTTGGCTACCTGGACGATGACATGGCGGGACAAATCCTCGCTAAAGTATGTCAGACGCACAATCTGATGAAAGAGTTCACCACCCGGTGCAAGCTCGAGAATAATGTAATAATAATGCCGAGATTCGGAGAAATCGATCAGCTTGATGATATTCGGATGGTCGATCTGGCGCATGATTTGCACCTCCTTCAAGATATTCGCTCTCTAAAGCCAGGGTCAGTCTTCGACGACATACTGAGCTGCTTACAGCATCCCCAGCGCTTGACTTGGGGGTCAAACAGAGCGCGGCAGGCTGCCGGCACCCTAACAGGAACTCGAGCCCAATCTCTGCAAACAGACGACTCCTCATGCGATAGATAGAAAAGGAAATTCTCGCACCTCTGCAGCCTTTTGGGCCTTTGGCTTGAAGTCGGGATGGAGATGTTTGTTGCTCTAGAACGAGACCTAGAGTTGGTAAAGGGAACTTGGATAAAAGCGGAAGAAAAAGAAAGCGAGTAAGGAAAGGGGGGAGAGTTGGCGGAGAGTGCACCCCCCCGTAAGTCACATACCTGCATACTGTTCATCTCGAATTTGCGGACGACCTTGATGGCCACCTCCCCGAGGCTCCCTTCCCGGTCGCGGGCACGGTAGACATTGCTGAAAGCCCCATCTCCCATCTTCTCCAGGAGCTCCCACCGTTCCAAGCCTGGGTAGACAGGGAACTTGCTCTTACTCTCGTTCTCCTCGGCCACAAGTTTGGCAATATTCTCGTCGGGGATGCGCTTATGCTTCGCTTTGACGTCGGCTGAGTCGACGGCGTGAGCGGTGGCATGGTTGTGCCCGGCCGCGGAGCCACTGAGCAGAGGCTCAGAGGCCTGAGGCACCATGGCCTTAACCGGCTGTTGCTGTTCCTTTGGCGGCGAGTTGTCGTGTTTTGCGCGCGGAGGGTCGTCCAGATTTGCAACCCGGGCTTGCTTGCCTGTGTCGATAACAAAGAGTATCAGTCTCTGACGCCTTGCCAGCAGCGAACCACCCAACGGGGCCGTTTCCTGTTCCTGCTCGACTAGTCTGCGGAAAGGGAAGACGAACCGTGACGGATGAAATTCTTAAGTTGCTGTATTGTCGACATCTTTACGTCCTCTCCTTGTTTTTCTTCCCACTTGTTCCTTATCGGTCTCCGCAATCGTCAGTTCCTGCAGCGACGACAGCTAAACGCCCGACCGCACAAAAACTCTGGACTCGACAAAGCGGCCCAGCGGCGTGGAGCGGGTCGAGAAGTGATCTGAAAAATTCTGCTCCCAGTTGAAGAGGGGCCTTGCGCAATGTCTAATGACAATGTTCCTCGTAGTTGTCAATGACGATCAGGTCAATACCAAGCCAGCAAAGAAGGGAGGTGAGATGCAGCAGGCGGCCCTAATGGGTTGGTGGAGATGGCGGCAGAGAGAGAATTTGAGAAGCGGTGGATGGCGGAAGAGCAAGACGTTGGTGCAAAAGCTGGTAGGGACGAGACAAAAATACGGGGATGGATTGAGGTCACTGTCGGGTGCTGCAACCAAGGAACTGCGCTCTGAAAGGACCTAACCGGCCAGTGGCTGATTTAGCGAGGTGTATTTTCCAAACTTTCTTCAATCAGGCACTCGCTTTCATCATCGGTTAGACGGCAGACAAATCCTCAGCAGAGCCACGACGTCCGTTGAACAAATCGCGGCGATGGTATCGGGGGTTAGTAGGTGTTTGGACAGGAATGCCGCCTCTGCGTCGAGCGGGGATAGATGGCAGCGTCAAAAGATGAGACAGCTTGACACACAGCAAAGATTGGAGAGAAAATGCCGACGTCGACAAGAATGGTCGCTCAACCAAATGAGCGGATGCCAATTTGTTTGGTGGGGATTTCAACGCGGGGCGGCCGATCTAGGTAGCTTCCAGGTTGCTGGTCCCCTTCGTTCTGCTGCAGTGACGGCCACAGCAGGTTCCTTGGCTGAAGGGACCCTCGCGATGACGTAGTGCGCAGCGTCATGGGTACTGGCCTGGAAATTGGCGTCGCTTAGCGCACGGCGCGTCACACGTTCCCCACTCATTCAAGAGCTGCAGTCGACTTCAAAACTGCTGCATCTCCTGCGCGGGTTTCCATCATTTGGGTTCTTTTCTTCGCCCTCTGGAGTCAGCAGCGCTGCTCTTCGTCAAGGAATGCGCTATTGTGCAATGCAATCAGCTTAATCACCCTACCAGACACTTCGTGCTCACACTGACTTGGCTGTGACGAACGGGAGCTCAGGCACTTGGCAGCTGACTCAAGCCTTCATGCAGGCTGGCCAATGGCCTGAACAGCTTAGCCTGGCACGCCTGGGTTACTAGGTAGCTCCAGCAGCCCGGCACTTCACGCATCGTACGGCGATGCAGAGACAGAGCGGAGGGGGAAATCTCATTTGATGGTCCAGTTTCTCCTCAGTCACATCGGTAGGAATTAGTTAATCGAACAGCAGTCGTACAGTACATACATTCAGTCACCCTCATCGCACCTCGTTTTTCTACAGCGTGTAGTTGTTTGTAGGCCACCCGGGCGTGCCGGGTCTGGATTCCATGGTACGAAGTAACTTCGTACACACTGCAATAGGTACTCCGTATGCGACCTGCTATGCACTTAGAGGGCCCACTCTCACCAGTTGTGGTGGGGCCGTGGGCAACGCTTGAAGCAAACGTGATCAACTTTCTCCATAGCGCAGTCCACCGTCCCAGATATTCGACAGCAATACTTTAGTACTTGCAGAGTATTGAAATGTCGATGCGGTACCGATGTGTATAAGTAACGGGCCCCTTGAGCTGGGCGAAGTCGCTGCCATTAGTACTTCGCACATGATCCCAACTCACCCCATTATCGATGGTGGCTGGGTGGTTGGGTGGCTGTTAGCTTGTAGTGTACGGAGTACGGTGCATATGAATTGGTTTTCTCTCCTATTCAATTCTCTTCTCATTATGGATACTCTGTATTACCTAGCAAACCGTCACCCTCCAAGGTAGGGCACGTCGATCAGTCTAGCCTCGCGTCGCCCGCCGCAAGCGTACCTTAGATTCACAAGTATGGCTTAAGGGCTTTCCTCTTGTAGCCACGGATAAGACAATTGGGCTTCGGGACCCAACATCAGGCGCTCTAGTACGTATCAGGTACTCTTGACGATCCTACTAGCGCTGTCAATTCAGTGGCATTCTACTACTAGAGGGACTGCAGTCAATTGCGCCCCATTTCGAGGCACTACTAGGTATGTTAATCGAAGGTATGGAGCTTATAAACCCTAGACTACGACATGGCGCACGCCTACTAGTACCTAAGGCTGCTCAACGACCAGCTCGGCCGGCGCTGCCTTGTCTTCGTTCATGTCTTGTAACCTTGTTTCTCGCGCTTGGTAGTGATAGCCTCCTTAATTCCTCCTGTCCCTTCTCCCTAGTGACTCGCTCCCCGCCGCTACCCTCCTGGATGCCCTCCAGCCCCCGTTTGTTAAGCATCAGGGGAGGGGGCCTTATCTTGCAGACTCCCTTGGCCAGGGCTCGGGTAGATTATCAGATATCTCCCAAATCAAACCAGCAGTTGGGGAATGGTTGGGAAAGGGGTTGCTTGATGCCCACTCCCACAGGGACATCATCCACGCCTACGCCAGACCTTTGAATGACTTTACCCCTGACGAATAGGAGCAGCAAAGAGGCCAAGCCGCGAGTATGATGCAGTTAGACTGATGTTAGGCCCGTATCTCCAACCTGCGATTGAATTCTACTATCGTTACGCTGGCTCTAACAGACAATGGCGCGCTACGCAATCCAAAACCATATCTTTTGCAAGACTGTCCACGAATCGGTCAGCATCCTGGAGTGTCTCCGTATAACTTTCAAGTTCATTGGGACTCACAGTTCTTCGGCACCGGCGGCACATCGTTAGCACAAAGCTCATCCATCTCCTTCTTCCCCGTGACGACATCAATATCTTGCACCGGCTTGGCAAATTGGAAATAAGTCCTCGACCAAAGCTTGTGGCCGATGTACAAAACCAGAAAAGCGGGCAACGTGATGTACGCTGCCAGGAAGTCCTTGTAGTTCCACTTGCCGGCTACAAAGACCTGGAAGCCGTTGGTGAGGGTAAGTAACGACACGATCAGCAGGTTGAACCATGTCGCGTACGGCTGCCCAAACGTCTTGAATGGCAGTGTGTCCAGCAGGCCGTTATAAGACAGGGCGGCTCTGAACCGGAGGTACTAACGGATAGTCAGTAATGATCTAAAACACGACGGGGCCGGAGGCGATCAACTTACGGTGATCATGACAACGATCCACCCGATAAAGCCCGAAATTGTCGAGACATTCATGAACCAGGCGAACACCTGCGCGCCATTCTCGGACACGTTCAGGTACGCGAGCAGGCCGACAGCCCAGGTGGCTAACACTGCCATGTATGGCACGCCGCGCCGCGTCGTCTTGGTAAAAATCCGAGGAGCCCTGTGGCAGAGAGAGTTAGCAAAATGACAGTTGTTGGGCACAGCCGACGTGAAACTCACTGCCCCGTTGCTGCCATGCTAAACAGAACGCGCGAACCCGAGTACAGAAAGGCGTTCCCCGCCGACCACGCCGACGTCAAGATTGCCGCGTTGATGACGTGGTTAAATCCATGGATACCCGCGCGCTGTATGCCGATGACCCAGGGGCTGGCGTTTGCGTTCGACTCGGGGTTGAGCAAATTTGGGTCGGTCGACGGCACAAGGGCGCCGAGGATCAAGCTGCTTACGCCGTAGAAGACGGCGAGGCGATAGAGAAACCGACGGGCGGCTTTTGGGAGGTTGCGGCGTGGGGCAACGGTTTCGCCAGCCGCGAGTCCGACAAGCTCGGGCGAAGTGACGAAACTGAAGCCTGCGCGCTGTCCCCAAGAGTTACTTTGGTCAGCTGAGGCAATGTGCAACATCTGGGGGTTCTTACAATGAATGCAGTCCAGTAGGCGAGGAACCTACCGGTCGACCCCGTCGACATGTATTCCTTGAAAGCACCGGGATCGTTCCAATAGGTGAAGCCAATTGCCTGGTGATTTGGCGCGCCACCAGCCATGATCACAATGCCCATGATGATTAGGCCGATGATAGTGATGAATTTTATGCTGGCGAACCAAAACTCGGCCTCGCCAAACACCTCGACGGCGATGATATTCAGGGCGAGGCAGACAACCATGATGAGCGTAATCCAGACGCCGCTTGGGACGGGCGAGTCCCAATAATTGAGCAAGATGGCGCCTGCCGACGCCTCAGCCGCCAAGAGGATGGCATACGCATACCAGTAGTTCCAACCCAGGGCAAAGGCCAAGCTCTTGTCGACGAAGCGCTCGGTAAAATAGGGAAGTGTAATTCCCTTAAGTGGAAGGTAGCCTTACCAAGCCAGTCAGCAGAGTTGTGCCGGAAGAGGGAAGGCAGCGTTCTCAGCAACAAACTTACAAGCTAGCCTTGGGACCAAGCCAGTTAGCAGAGTTGTGCCGGAAGAAGGAAGGTAGCATTCAGCAACAAACTTGTGATACTACTCACTCGGCTATGACGTTCATGATGATCCAGACGACAAGCATCATGGACAGGTAGCCCAGCCAGAGCGGCGCGGGCCCCGTCAGAGAAAGGATCAGGCCAGATCCGACGAACAGGCCCGTTCCGATACTGTCCCAAGGCCATGTCAGCGGTCAGAGCCGGAGTGAGACAGGATGAACCTACGCGCCACCCAGGGCCAGAAACTGGATGTGTCGGCTCTTGAGGCCCCGCTGCAGCTGCGCATCGGGGGAGAGCGAAATGCCGCCATCGATGACAACGCTATCGGAGTTCTGGGCCTCGTCGGCGACCCAGGTTTGTTCGTCCTTCATCTTGAAGATTTGGAGAGTTGGCTGGACAGGAGCATCAACGTCGGGGGCAAAGCGTAGTGACTATAATAAATTTCCGAGATCGCATCGGACTCTCCGCCCTTCCCAGTTTATCTCGTGCTGACCCCAGGTCCACAGTCTACAGCGGATTTGATAGGCGTAATGCGTCTGGGGAAGCGGGAGTTCACCGCGTCAAAGGTTGGCGGCTCTTGACGGTCTTGTTGGATCCGTTAGCGGGTGTTCTGGGCCTGGTGAACTTGGAATTTTCCAAAAATCGGTGGCGCTTCGGGTTGCTTAACGGGAATTACCCTTATTCCGAGGATTGTCGATCCACTCTCAAATGGTCTGGCAGTGCAACGTTGGCCTTTTGCTAAGTCATCTCAGCCGCGGCTATCCGAAGGCCTCAGAAAGGCATTGAGATGGCTTCAGGGGGTAAACGCAAAAAGGGAGCATTTCGGTGGAGTTACCGTGCTGGGTTGCACCTTGTTCATGTTGCGTCAACTTGCGTGTGTTGAAGGACTTAAATTCTCAAGTTCTCCGCGTTCTCGCTAGCGGCTGACTAGTCCGATGCCTCGCCCGAGGGAGTCAAGTGCCGTGAACAGACGACACGAACTACGGGGTTTTGCCAGGGCACTGCCATGGCCAATGGCTCTAGCTATGAACTGAAGGATTCCAGAAAATTCGTGGTGCTGCACTGCTGAGTTTGGAGAACGAGCTGGGGTTCGAGGTTTTCGACCCTAGTGCAGGGTTTGTTTCTCTGCCGTCGTCACGTCGTGGGGTTCGTCTCCGCAAATCCGCCGGTGTGTCTGACTGGACCAGGGACTGTCTATTCCAAGATCGGTAATGTAGTCCCAGATCACGTATTTATAATGTCTCTGACTATCATTTACGGACGACATCAAACGATAAGTACTGGCATGCCTCACGAAGTCTAACCAACTCCTTGACCGAACCAAGGACTCGTTCTGCTTTGCGTGAGGTGAGGGACCGATAAAGGGCCGGCTGGCAGTTCAATTAGGGACACAGCTGAGCTCGAGCTGAGTTATTCGTGCAGAAGTGATAGGATAAAAAGTACCTATCAGTGAAGGCCTGTCTTGTTGTTTTCCTAGACCAGCACAGTTGGTTGGGCGGACTGGAAGGTGCCACCGCCATCCGTGGGCAATTGAGTCACAGGTTCCCCTGCTGCAGGCCACATCCCCATTTATCATAAGGCAATTTCCCCAGTCGACCAGGTCTTGACAACGGCCTGACATTTGATCTCGACATTCAGCCTCTCATTTGGCAACGCAGCGACTTGCACGCACGTTCGGGTCGGGGCCTTGCTCCGGTCCGGCCAGACCTTGTTCCACTCAGCGTTCATAGCAGCATAATCGGCCTTCATGTTGGTCAAGAAGACAGTCGCATCCACGACGCTCTCCAGCCCGCACCTGCCGCCCGTAGCGCCTCGTATGATGGTCCCGATGTTCCTCAGAACCGCCGCAGTCTGAACCCCACAATCGAGGACGAACGTCCCGTCAGGCTTTTCCTCGCAGCCTTCGAAGGTCCCATCGCTTCGCCTGCTGGACGTCCCTGAGACGAATACCGTCCTGTCTGTGTTGAAATTGTCAATGAGGCGTGCGTGCACGTAGTTAGCGAGCCCCGGGGCGGCTCCCGGGGCCAGATAACCCCATCCGTTGCGACATGCCATTTCGCTGCTTTGCGTTGTGCCCATGATGCAACAGACCGCCGCGGAACTGCGTATTGAGATCGAGAATGACTGTCGTTTTAAGAGTCCGGTATTTAAATGGATTTCGCAGTTGGCTTTGTTACACAGATAAGCAACTGACAGAAATGAGGTAGGTGTCGCTTCGCTTCAGCAGTGAGGCGGGGTTTCAACTCACCGTCTTACTTGGCCCGCGGAGCCAGCCTACTGACTCACTGAGCTACCGCTTCTCCTGATTCTACGATGATACGAGGAATTTGCCAGCCCGCCGAGCCCGGCATCCCACGCGACCTTTATTTGGCTCAAGCCGGAAGGACCCTACACTCGATGGGTCTTGCTACTGTAGCTATACGGATCCCCGCATCCGGCGCCGTGCCCAGGCCCCGTGTAGCCCAGTTATCCGCTATCCGATCCGCGTTCCGCAGTTTGCCGAGTCAGTGCAACGGCAACTACTGCACGTTACCGGTACCAGCCATCAAACAGGTTGTTTGACACTCTTGCAACACCTATACCGGCTGGGCGGTTCGGTTCCCGTCGGCGTGAGTTGTGATAACAGCAATGCTCCAGCCAGGAACCACTTTGCTATGCCTCCAGTTCACGGTCCACGCCGATTTCTTCGCCGCGCCAATTCATGCAACAGTATATTTTATATGAGTTGCCATTCACAGGATAGCACATGGCGCTTGAACTCGTCGAAACTCTAGATTCCCTCTGGAGTTGTGACACGCTCGACAAGGCGACCTCGTTCCTGCACTCTCGGCCACAGCCGTTTTGTCTCCCCAATTATGTGAGGGGTGAACTAAGCGTGCCGCATTCGCCTTCGACCCAATTTTTCGACTCTTTTGAGCCAAAAACTGGTTCTATTCTCTGCAGAGTTCCATGCACACAGCCCGATGAGGTTGATGGAGCAATTCGACATGCCAGGGCTGCCTTTCCGACCTGGAGCCGGACCTCCCGTGCGGAAAGATCTCGCTATCTCCGCCGTGTGAGCGAGTTGATGCAAGAGCACCGTGAGGTGTTTGCAGTCTGGGAGAGCATTGATCAAGGAAAGACACTTCAAAGGGCAAGAGTCGAGGTGGATCGGGCAATCTCAAACTTCGCGTGCGTCATCCATCCCATGCTTCCAGTGCTCAACTTGGATTCATACAAACCCCAGCTATTTCTCGACATACATCCTCCACGAGCAGACAGCGGCGCGTATGATTGACGGAGTCGCCCTCACCTACGAGCACCGCTCCCCAGCCGGCGTGATGGCCCTCATCTCGCCGTGGAACATGCCATTGTATCTTCTGACCTGGAAAATTGCTCCATGTGTTGCCTTTGGGTGCACAGCAATTTCCAAGCCCAGTGAGATTACCAGCATGTCTGCTGTTCGTAAGTTTCGCAACCAGTGGCTTGCTTCCTGCTTGTAATTTAGGCTCACACTATGCAGTCTTGAGCATCCTCCTCCGCAAGGCGGAGCTCCCCCCGGGAGTTGTGAACATCATCTTAGGGGACGGTCCGACGACTGGCGCCGCTCTGGTTGCATCACCACTGATTGACGGTGTCTCGTTCACAGGGGGAACACAGACTGGCATCGATATCCGCCGTGCAACCGCTCATCAAATTAGGAAACACTTGTCACTCGAATTAGGCGGCAAGAATCCTACCCTGGTATTCGCAGACTCGATGGCCTCTTCCGCCCGAGAAAAAACCGTCCAGGTTGCCGCGACTGCGGCTTTTGAAAACCAGGGCGAGATCTGCCTCTGTGGTTCTCGCATCTATGTCGAGTCTGCCGTATACGCCAAGTTTGTTGACGAGTTCGAAAAGTATGTGGCCGAAAAGTACATTCTCGGGCAGACTGTCAGCGCGGTGGCCAGCCTTCAGCACTACAATAAAATCAGGCGCTACTTACAGCTCGCAGTTGAGGAGAAGGCTACGTTCCGTTTAGGAGGGGTTCCTCCTCCTTTGGACAAAGAGAGCAACCAAGGCTACTGGATTGTGCCTACCATTCTCACCGACGTGGCTCCGGAATCTGCCTTGCAAAAGGACGAGATATTTGGCCCCGTTGTGACCATTGCTCCATTCGAGGACGAGACGGAAGCGGTGCGACTTGCTAATGACAGTGAGTACGGGCTCGCCGCTGTGATACTTACCACCGATGGGGCGCGAATGAGGCGCGTCGGAGAACAGATTGAAGCAGGGATGGTGTGGGTTAACTGCTGGCTCGTCCGAGAACTGGGAACGCCCTTTGGCGGGATGAAGAGCAGCGGTATTGGCAGAGAAGGAGGCCAGTACTCCCGAGATATATTTACAGTAGTCCGCACATTGCATCTGCCGGCCTAGAATTCCAAAATCAGAGCCCGGCGTTCTGCAGACAAATACTGGAGATTGAAATGCAATACACCAATATTGATTACCAGCTAGATCGGTAGCTCTCTACCAATTTGACGACGGAGCCGGGCGCAGTACCCCGGTTTCAGCCGGGACTGGCCCGGCAGCGGTACGGCAGCGTACGGCCGGGCGGATGCATGAACCAATCACAGAGCGGTATCTACATCCGTTCCGTGGATCCGCCTTCCGCACCCGGCGGAGCGGATCTGGACGGCTTAGACAAATGAGTGTCGGACGGTACGACATATACTGTGACATCATGTTGACCCTGTACCACGATGATAATGTTGAATTGCGTCTGACGGTGAACACCCAGAAGTGTAACTCCTTACTCCTCTCCTCTGCTCCGCGAAAGACATCGCCCTTGACCTTCAGTAAGTCTATCGTGCCCTCGATAACTGTGGGTATCTAGCATTCAGCACTCATAACGGTTCGAACCAAACAGAATGGCACCACACTCAATGGAAGACACGCAGCGGCCTTGTTGCTGCTCCTCCGTTCCCTCGGACTCCTCAATCAACACTCTCAACTCCGTGTCGTCCTCCACAGGCTTCGAAGGCGGGTCAGATTCTTGCTCCACCCTTCCCTCCCCATCACCACCGCTACACCCGTCCTCTCAAGACAACCCAGCATCCTCCCTTTACCGAATCGATCTGCACACCCACATCATGCCCCCCTCCTTGCCGGACCTGGCCTCCCTCAGCCCCAGCACCCCGGAATACGCGTGGCCGGCCTTGCGCCCCACGGCCGACCGCGCCGAGACGGGCGCCGTGGACATGTACGTCGGAGACACCTTCTTCCGGCGAGTAACGCGATCGTGCTACGACCCGGCAGCGCGCGTGGCCGACATGGACGCGGCCGGGGTGGACGTCCAGGTGCTCAGCACAGTGCCAGTTCTGTTCTGTTACGACGCGCCGGCGGCGGCTTCGGCGGCGACAGCAGTACTGGCGCGGGTCCTCAACGACCACATTGCGGCCGTGTGCGCGCAGTTCCCGCAGCGTTTCGTGGGCTTGGCTACGGTGCCTCTACAGGACCCCATTGCGGCCGTTCGGGAGCTTGAGAGGGTTATGGCGCTCCCCGGCATCCGCGGCGTGCAGATCGGCACGAGTGTCGAAGGTCAGAGTCAAGGGGATGGGTCTGGGCCCGAGACGGTCATGCTGGATGACTCTCGGCTCGAGCCGTTTTGGACAGCGTGCGAGGAGCTCGACTGCCCCGTCTTTGTCCACCCGCTCGGGTACGCGCTCACGGGGGAGAACAAGGCGCGCTGGGGTAGGTACTGGGCGTCGTGGCTCGTGGGGATGCCGTGCGAGACGGCGCTGGCCATGCACGCGCTCACTGCCGGCGGGGTGCTGATCAGGCATCCGAGGCTGCGTGTGTGCTTTGCCCATGGCGGCGGGGCGTTCCCCGCGCTGCTGGGCAGGATCCAGCGCGGGTTCGACTGCCGACCGGATTTGGTTGCGACGCGGGCGTGTGGTGTGACACCGACGGAGCATCTCAGGGGGGAGGTGCCCGCGTTGAGCCCGTCTTCCGGGGGATTGGAGGATCGAAGACAGAGCCAGGGACACGGTCAGGGGCAGATCTGGATCGACTCCCTGACTCACGATCCGGATTTGCTGGAGTATGTTCTTAAAAAGTTGGGACCGGGCGGCCCAGAGCGGATCGTGCTGGGGAGTGATTATCCTTTTCCTTTGGGCGAGGTGCCCGTTGCTGGCAAAATGCTCATTGAAGACGAGCGCGTCAGGCAATTCTTGAGTCTGGACGAGGTGGCGAGGATTCTCGCGGGCAATGCTATTCGGTTTCTGAAGCTTGGACACGAGTTTGAGGACCGGTTCGGGATGCGGCTAAGGGTCGTGCAAAGTCGGATGCAGTCAAGGGGCTTGTTGCAGAGTCCAAGGTCAAAAGCTGAGGGAGCTGGCTGGGGTGGCTTTCATCGCGGAGTGCCAGTCATGCATGAAGGTAAAGTGCAAGATGGAGGGAAATCATATGATGCGAAGGTGAGAATTGTCGACGATGACTGGGAGCTGTCCTCGATCAGCCACAGCTTTTAGTCTGGCCAGAGTTGAGATTAGTGTGTCCTTTTGGAGAATTGGGATGCTCGTTTTGGCTCGATTGCCACGGCGATTGGAAGAGATAACAAGTTGAAGTTAGTTCCTGGGTTCAGTGGGTTGAGTGGTTTCGGTATATCTTCAGACAGCATCGATACCTACTACGTCCCTTCCAATACGGAGGAGCTACTGAATGGTTCAGTCTCATGCCCTCCTCAGTTTCAAGCCTTCAGTATCTCAACACACTCTATTGGATGAAAGTGTCATATCTTCCCCCTGGCTTGGCCTCCCCGTCCATTGTATCGAATCTGATCTGCAATTTTGTCGGTGGCCAGTCCGTAACGCCCAGCTTCCTCGACAGCACACAGCACAGTTGATCTAAGTACTGTCCAGAAAGTACTAGTATGTTGCTAGGCGAGGGTTTTTAGGAAGGAACAAAGGAACGGTTGAAACTTCTGTTTTCATACGGGCCCAGGCCCCAGGGAGAGGTTTCTTGTTACTTCTTCTGGTCACTGAACAACCCTCTTGGAATTTTTCAACCTCTCAATCGAATCACCCAGCTACTCAATGTGGATTCTCAGTTTTCAGGCCAGCAGCATCCACCTCTCTTCCGAGACTAGGAATCGAATTGACCCTATACCGACTACGGATCGAGCTCCGGTCATCGGCCCATCTGAACCCCGCTTTATAAACCTGCCATTAACGTTAATGATCTCCGATTATCTTATCAGATCATCTCCCATCTCCGAAGCCACTCAATCTGTTGTTATTACGGCCAAGTTGCCCAACTTTTCAAACCACATGCATTGTGGAGCAGCAGGCGAGAATACGCGAAGGGTAACACTGCATTCCTTCCCAAATCCTATCACTGTTCCACCCCCGTGTAACTGAAAGTACCGTACCTAGGTACAAAAACACATAACTCGCGCGACATCATGGCCGCTGCCGCTCCTGCTCCCGCAACCCTTTTCACCAACGGCCGCGTCTTTCTCTCCGGCGTCGAGCCAGGCACCAACGCCGGTTTGCATCGCCAACCGATCTTTGCCGAGTGCATCCTCATCCGCGGCTCGCAAATCGAGCATGTCGGTTCCACATCAGACGAACCCATCACCGCCGCCCTCGCTGCAGGATCTTCTGCCGTGGCCGTGCACGACCTGCAGGGCAAAACCGTCCTCCCGGGTTTTATCGATGGCCACATGCACTTAATGCTCCTCGGCCAGGCGCTAAACAAGCTTGACCTCGGCCGGTGCAAGTCCCTCGACGGCATCCGTTCCACCATCCGGGAATATGCCGCCGCCAACCCGGACGCGCCCCGCATTCTTTGCCGCGGCTACATGCACCAAATGACCCCCAACGGCGTGCGGGCATCCGACCTGGACGGCCTCGACGGCGAAAAGAACCGGCCCATCCTGGTCGACTCAAAGGACCTGCACTCGACGTGGTGCAACACGGCCGGCATCGCCGATCTCGGCGCCGAGGCTTGGGCCGACGTGCCCGGCGGCATCATTGAGCGCGACGCCGACGGCAGGCTGACGGGCGTGTTCAGCGAAGCCGCAAACATCACCTACGTCTGGCCCTACCTTGCGCGTGTGGCGTCCGTGGACGAGCGGACGACCGCCATCAAGGCCGCTGTGAACGCGTACCACGAGGCCGGGTA
The DNA here is from genome assembly GCF_033297395.1 of Canariomyces notabilis. Classification (NCBI taxonomy): domain Eukaryota; kingdom Fungi; phylum Ascomycota; class Sordariomycetes; order Sordariales; family Chaetomiaceae; genus Canariomyces; species Canariomyces notabilis. Next base: position 2,412,932 of record NW_027041824.1, read on the forward strand.
CACAGGGCTGATCGATATGGCCATGGATGAGGGGAGCTGGGAGGCGTTGCAAACGCTGCGGGCCGCTGAGGGAACCATCCCGATGCGCATCGCCGCGTACTGGCTTGTGAAGCCGTGCGCGACGAGCGAAGAGACGCTGGCGCAGGTTGAGCGCGCCGTCGAGTTGGCGCGGGAATACAACGCGAGCAGTTCTCCGGATTGCCGCATTGTCGGCATCAAGGTCATCTGTGATGGGATTATCGATGCGTGCACGGCCGGCCTATCGGAGCCGTATTCGCACAATGGGCACCTCGAGGTGCCGCTGTGGACGGCCGCGCAGCTAGAACCGGTCGTCCGCCGTGCTGACGAGGCGGGATTGCAGGTCGCGCTGCACGCCATCGGGGACGCGACGGTCACCATGGTCGTGGATGTCTTGTCGAAGTATGCGAGCCCGAACCGACGGCCACGGGTGGAACATCTCGAATTGGCGGGTGAGCAGGACGCTACCAGGTTGGGGAAGAACCGCATCACCGCGTCCATCCAGCCGGTTCATGCCGATCCGGCTATTCTGAGGGCCTGGCCGCGGCTGCTGGGAGAGCACAGGTGTGGGAGGGCGTTTGCCTATCGCGAGTTTGCGGACCTCGGCGCACCGCTTGCCCTAGGCAGCGATGCACCCACCGCACCCCACGCGCCGTTAGGCAATATCTACGTCGGGACGACGAGGAAATCATACCGGGAGCCTGACATGCAGACCACGGTCAACCCGCATTTTGCGCTGGGCCTGTGCGAGGCCGTGGCTGCGGCCACAGAAGGCGCTGCATACAGCTGTTTTGACGACCATAGGATAGGTTCGCTGAAGAGGGGGCACAAGGCGGACTTTGTCATTGTGGATATGGAGTGGGATAAGGAGAAGTTGATGGCAGCAAAGGTGACGCAGACGTGGTTCGATGGGAAAAGAGTATGGCCCGCGCACAAATAGGGGCTGGCTGGAATCATTCTGCGAGGTCAATGAATTGAATCGCCCTAAAGTGCATTACAGTACCTCCTCATTCGTAGGGGTAGTAATGCCGCGGCCAGATATTCATCGCCGTCTTCAACCCCCTTTCCAGCGGCAAGCCAGCATGAACCGTCCGCCAATCTCCGGTCCCATTGTTATGCAGGTTTATCCAGAAGATGGCGTTGCCAGCGACGGGCCTGAACGCGAGCCCCCCATTCTCGTGCTCTCTCCACAGCGGTTTCGCCTTCTCGTCATCCTCTTCTTGCTGCTGCTGCTGGCTCCGTGTTTGCGTTTGCCTCCCACCCTGCCACGCTGCCTCGCCCCGCGGACTCGGTGGTGCTATGGGCCTGGCGTGCGGGAAGTGCGTCTCCCCTCCCGTGCAGTTGTCCTGCAGGATGGCGAAGAAGCTGGCCACGCGGTTCCACTTGCGCTCGCCGTCGGCCGCCCACTGCGGGTAGTCGAACCAGTCGTGGTGCACATTGAACCGCTGGCCGGACGTGTACCGCACCAGCTGCGGCGGGCCCATCTCATCCCATCCGTCGCGCAGCATCGTGCCCATGAAGTTGCGTGCTCGGTTCAGCACGCACACGACGGTCGGGTCGTCGCGCGGCAGCCCCGCCGAGCTCGACGTCCGGTCTGATGTTTGTTGTTGCCGCCCGTGCTTGGTCACCTGGGACGGGGCAAATCTGGGTTCGGCGGTTTCGAGCAGTGAAGCGATCTCGATGGGCGTTATGAGGTCGTGGATGTAGATTATCAGGGGATCGAGCGAGACGAGCTCGGTGCGGTATGAGTGCATCGTGTCGCAGACGAAAGGCGTGTTTGCTGCTGACTCGGTCCTGTTCTTCAGGAAGGGGAAGGCGAGTGGGTAGTCTGGCACCGGAAAGTCGCCGATGAAGGACGCCAGTTTTGGAGACGGAAGGCTTGAGAGGTATGGTATGCCGATGCCAACGAGGAAGGCGCCGATGGAGACGACGGTCATCTTTGCTAAGCCACCGGCTGCCATGTTGACTGTCGAGTTCTTCGTCAAGTTTGGACTACCCCTTAGCTAAGTACTAACACTGCAAACAGGTTGCAGGCTGCATCCTCCAAAGGAGAAGGAACTAGAGGAGGTGGCCCTGTAATATCATGGTGCGTGCCAGACTTGGTGACACTGATACCCTCCTTGGTCATCTCGTTCAACCAGTACTGAGTGCCCTTAACCCAGGAGCTTGACCCTCCGAGGATCAGATGTTAGTTGCTAGGCGAAGCAAGAGCCGATGCTCTCTTGTGGCCGTTCAAGTCAAACGTCTGCATGATCCCAGGGGCTCGTTGGAGGGTGTCGCAGGGATGTGACTGGCTCGGGAAGCATAGCCGTTACCGTTGCAATCATGCCCTCTGGCCATTGGATGGCCGGTCAGAGATGAAGCCCAGAAACGGTTAATATCCCGGGAACCCGTTAACGACGTGTGGGTGCGCCGCCCAGACTGGAAAATGCGGAGGCCGGCCTAGTCCCGTCCGGGTATTTCGGAAGGAGATGGATCCAACGCCGGCCTTGGTGCTCCACCTACCGCCTTCTTGGCCGGCATCGCGCGTCTTGGCCTGCTCCTGACCGGGTTTTCCCCCAGCGCCATGGTAGAGGCACATGTGCCTCACAGTTTACTTGGCTCAAGAGGAATGTGGGGTCGTCTCCTCGGATGCATACAAGTTACAACTCCAGGATGTTCGGTATGCTTTGAAATCAACTGTTGTAGCTGAATCCTTGAGACCGTGAAAAATACCTACCTGAGGTAAAAGTTACTTTGGTGGGCATATTCCATTACTTACGCCGCAACTTTGCTACTCGGTCTTGGAGCGGAGAGAGTTCCGGTATCAGCATTGTCCTAGGCTAGGAACCCCCGGCGTCCCCGACAAAGACACAATAGCATGGAGTGCATTGAACAAAGAATGGAGGTTAATGGATCCTGAATGAATCCTATTTCGAGAACTACTATGGTCCTACTAATTTCAGCCAGGAACCCTCCCATCACTTCAAATTGTCGAGACGGCATGTTATGGTACAGTTCATGATTCAAAATGCGGGATCGTCATGACATAAGACTCAAGAGACGGACAAGACACCGCATGTTTACTTCATATAGACCTGGCGCTACCTTGCCTCGGAGAGTTCTAACTGGTAGGCGAGGCGCTATGAGCAGACTACATGTACGGAGGCACACTACTATAATGGCCATGGAATGCGCTCGGCTGGTCTGATGTCTTCGTTTTTTGAACTTGGCTTACAGTAGAGGGTTGACAAGTAGGTAGACCATGATAGGAAAATTCCAATAGATTGAATAGAAAGAGCACAAGGTTAGTATCTATAACACCTTCGTTACGTACTACTAGTACTGAACTCGGGTCGGTTTAAGCCCGGTCTATTCGTACAGGTAGACTCCCAATCTCCATGGATACTGAGTCCAAATGTCCAGATAACTCTCAATCTAGAGGTTTGCTGGCCTTTTTCACTGCATTCAAGATGCTACTTATTGTTCTCCACGGCGATATAGACACTTGTGGTTTTGTTCAATGTTTACATGCCCTATTTCCGTGCGAACGCCACTGCAGCCACATACGCACTCCAAGGGCTCAGGGAGGCGTCCCCTTTATTCCATGCCTCGCCTCCGAACAATGAAGGAGACGTGTATAGCAAGTGTCCCGATCACTCGGGTCTCGAAGCACCGTGGCGTTCTAGAAAACTGTCGAGTATGTCAGGTGATTTCTTTGTTCAGATTTACTACGGCCGTATTGTTGGCTAGGAGCTCTATTGTTGGCTGAAAACTCTATTGTTGACTAGGAACTCTATTGTTGGACGGGGAACAATAGGTATGTCCGCTAGAATATCACACTGTTCCAATAATTCCCAGGCTTGATGGAGGAGGAAGTAGGGATATCAACATCTATAAAAATGCAGATCGTGCCCTCGTGGCCTACGTGGTTCTCATCAAAACTCAGAATCACTTTCAGAAAATACTCTCGACTGAAAGCGGCAAGACTTTGATAACTTTTCAACACCATCATCATTGGCCCCGGGCCATTCTCAACTCAACCTCCTGTGGCAAGCCCCTGAGTGGGTAGACCACCATCAAGATGGCGCCAGCGTCATCCAAGGAAGCCGTCCTGAATCTGGGTGCCATGGCGGCCACAGTAGTCGCCTTGAATTCCCTCTTCACCCGGATGGCAGGCGGTGACTCCTACCTCTACGATTTCTTTTGGCTCTTTGCGTGGCGCTACCTGCGCTTCTTCGTCAACTTCATCGCCTTTTGGTGCTACTCCCCTTCACCAAAGCCCAAAGGTGAGCCCACCTACCTGCCGTCCCGGGACGTTACAGTGGTGATCCCAACCGTCGACCCCATGGGGGCGGCCTTCCTTGACTGCCTCACGTCTTGCGCGGCCAACCAGCCCGCCAAGATTGTCATCATCACGGCCGGCGAGGATCTCTACGCCAAGACCCTTGCCCAAGTGCGCAGGGTCAGGGACCAGTTCAAGGCCACGCAGTTTGGTGTTGACCGCACACAGGCTGCTAGCAAGCGTGCCCAAGTGGCTCATGCTGTTCCCCACGTCGAGACCGACATCACGGTGCTGCTCGATGACCACGTCTTCTGGAAGCCGCAATTCCTGGCTTCGGTTCTCTGCCCCTTTGAAAAACCCAACGTCGGCTTGGTCGGCACCAACAAAGTGGTGCGAAGGCTCGAGGGCCTGACTGTCTGGAGACGCATCTGGAACATGATCGGCGCTACCTATCTCTGCCGCCACAACTTCGAGATTCGGGCAACAAACACCGTCGACGGCGGGGTCTTTGTCATCTCTGGCCGGACCTGCGCCATTCGCACCTGCATCTTGAAGCACCCGGAATTCCTCCGGGGATACAACAACGAGATGTTCTTCTTTGGCCTCCTCGGCCCCATCAAGCCCGACGACGACAACTACATCACCCGCTTTGTCGTCCGCCACGGCTGGGACATCAAGATCCAATACACGGATGATTCCCTGATGGAGACGGTCATTGGCGTTGAAGACCCCTTGGTCAAGAAATACCTTGGCCAATGCAAGCGGTGGGCGAGAACAACCTGGCGATCCAATCCCTGCAGTCTTTTTACTGACCGCACCGTCTGGTCTAGACAGCCCTACTGCGTCTACGCAGTCTATCTCACGTCGCTGACCAACTTCGCAGCCATCATCGACCCGCTGCTCATCTACCTCTTCACGCACTCGTCGGCGTACGTCTCAGCCAAGTCCCTGGCTTGTCTGGTAGGCTGGATTCTGCTAACCAAAGTCCCAAAGATCTTTGCCTATTTCCGCCAGCACCCGCAAGACATCTGGCTGTTCCCGGTCTACGTCTTGTTTGCCTACTTCCACAGCTTCATCAAGCTCTGGGCTCTGCTGACTTTCTATGACTGCGGTTGGAGCGGGCGGCAGCTGAATGACATGAAGGTCAACCCTTGAGCAGCTAACAATACCTCTTTGAGGTATTCAGGGGCCGGGACTTCTAACCGGAAGCCCAGCCAACACCCCATCATTCTCGGGGGCAGACACCGAGCCGGCCGGTGATAGCCGTCGGCATTATCTACTATGGCCACAGGCCAGCGAATGCAACAAGCACGCTGGGGGCCCGATAGGAACTCGAGGAGGTCCTCAAGAAACAGAGGAGGACAATGACAGATTGCTTTGATACCTAGGAAAGGTAGGTAGTATGATTAGGCCAATAGACTGGGCATTTACCGAAACAGTACCATCAATGATAATTCCAGTGATTTCGTGACAAAAGTAAACAACCACTAGTAACTTAAGTCTTGTTGTTTTACCCTAAAGTTGCCCTCGCCCCCGGGGCCACCGGGCGGTCTCCCTTCCCCAACATAATTCATATCCCCTATTAGGTCTCTATATGCGGGTACCTACCTGCATGCTTAATGGAGGAATTACCTAAGCCGTGAGTTACACGTCCGAAAGACATGAGGTAGAGTTGCGCCCATCACAACTTGAAGCCCCTTTAGGTAGGGCTTGAAATTGCGGTGATGGAGGATTAACGCAGTCAATAGGTTGATTCCTGTGGGACTGTTATCTCACCGTGTTATTGATTCTCAGGGCCAGTTTCTTTGGAGATGACCGACTCTCGACAAGATGGAAGGTTATAGAGTGCTCATCAGACCCGACACTGCGCAAGCTCCGCCGCGATCCTCGCACAAAGCTCCTGATGCTCTGCCTCTTCGGCCCGCTGAGAGTCTCCCCGCTCAACACTCAGACACGAGACTGTGACTTGTGTGTACAAGTCGCCACAGACTGGTGGCAGCGCCTCTCTTGCGGCTCGAATCAGCTTCCGTCTCACCTGGAAGTAATTATTGTCCCTATCTTTGCCTTTGTATTTTTTCCAGACACGGTCTACCCGCATCCACAAACCAATCTCGAGTAGGGTAACGCCCAGAGAATAGACGTCGAAGGCGTAACAATAGCGGCTGTAGGGGTATGTACGCTTGAAGGGGTGTTGGTAGATGTCGTTTGTGATGCGACCCTTTACAGGGGTCTTGTCATCGCCCTTGCTATCATCATCCTCATCGTCAGTGGGGGCTAGAGCTGCGCGCGCTTCCGATGCCGCTAGAACTTTCCGAATCATGGACTGATGAGTCGTCATGCTCGTTGTTTAACGCTTGTCTAGCTCTTCGGTTCCCTCTTGCCCGAAGGGTTGTTCCTCGGATTGCTGCCTGTCGCTCAACTTTCAAGTTCATCTCTTCAGTGTCTTCTACTTCGCTCGGTCTCGCGTACATATGGCCGATGAGGAAAGGATTCTCCATGTCGATGTGTTCCGATTTGCGCCCCAGCTCCGGGCCGGACTTGGGAAAAAGGTACAGCGTGCTGCTCCGGATATTCTTGTGCAGCCACCCGCTTGCATGCAGAAAGGCAACGCTGCGCACCAACTCCCGCGCCAGATCAAACCACAGCCCAAGTGCCGGCGAGTGTGTCCAGCTTTTTAGCAACTCAAACATACTTATCGGTTCCCGGATCCTCAGATCATGGACGGGATAGCTTGGCTGCGGCTGACCCAACGAGTTTGGAAGATGGTAAACAAACCCGATTTCCATTTTGTTAGGGAATTCGACTAGGCCCAGAAACTCCAGCGCATGGAGGTGGCGACGAAAGACGGGGAGATGAAGCAGTTGTCCAAGCTTAATGATGCTGGTCCGAACTCGTTGACGATCCTTCTGGTTGAAATCGATATACCCAATCCGCTCAAGGAAGACAGTTTCATTCAGCCGTTGATAAACTGCCGTCTTCTCGGCTTTGGGGTGAGTTTTTAGCTCGTTTGCCCTGATGGAAAGCAGCTCCTTCTCTTGGACGAGAGTTAAAGGTCCCTTGGTCCTTGTGCGGGTGATTTCTTCCCGCAGGTTGAGGAAGTCGTCCAGGGTCTCCATGGCGAGCTGTATGGGTGAAGGATTCATTTCGCTTGGTTCATCCATGTTCTCTCGGCATGCCGGATCAAGATGTTGGGCGGTCTCTTGGGGCAGTCTTGGCTCTTCCACGTTTTGTTGGAATGGAGTGAACTGCTCTGGATTTTGTCGGGGAAGGCCAAGCTGTTCTGTGTCTTGTTCCCCCTCCAGTACAGACGCTTCTGGATTTTGTTGGCGTGACGGATCAGGTACGGGGTGATCTCGCAAGTACGTCGCTACCAGATTGACTGGAAGTTCATCACGGACCGACTGCGGGCCGAGTTGGTACAGTGAGTTGTTGTACTCGACGAGTAGTGCAATCAGGTCTTTGAACTTCTTGCCATCCCTCAGTGCCCAAGTGATTCTATGCTTGTCTCTGACGCGTCCAAGAATCGCCTTGGATTTTTCCTTCATTTCCGTCTTCAGCGCCGTGAGGTTGCGGGTCGGCTCGGTGTAGGCTAGCTAGGCGTCCGTCAGTCGGGCCGCTTGTGTGAGATGGAAATGGACCAAATGGTCTGTAGGCAGTGTAAGGACTACAGACTACTACCGGCAATTGACTCTCGTCGTTTAGCTCCACACTCAGCCCATAGTCATCGTGCAGCTTCTTCCGATCCGACAGTATCTCGCCAACACAATACAAGACGCCGGCGATGCCATGTGCCGCATGTGGATTCTTCTTCAGGTAACGACCCAACTTCGTCTCGGCCGCTTCGGCTTCTTGGAGCCCCGAGTCTGATCTGACATCCCAGTGCCACATCCATGCTCGGAGAACCGATTCTTGAATCCGCAGTCGATGTGCCGTAAGATCGGCATCGCGACCCGCGCCCTTGACATCCGTGAAGACTTTGTAGCAGGTGCTACAGGCCGAGTAAAGACCAACGATGCCGACGACAAGCCCGGCGACTTCCATTATGATTTGTTGCTGAAGGATTGGAGGTTTGATAGGATGAGGGGGTTTCCTGTTGTCTTACGTATTTTAAGGTACCTAGGTATTCGGGCGGTAGTCGCGGCTGAGCAAATATGAGCAAGGCCACGTGCTGAAAATACATATATGGAAACTTCGTTCACCCAGATCCGTTCCTCTCAGATTATTGACTTGTACAAAACAAATCAACCCTTCTTCCCCATCGCCACCCTCAACGCCAAATTCTCAACACTCCTCACCCGGCCATCTCTCCCGATCTCAAACACAAACTGATCCAGCGGATACGTCCCATACGTGACACCCGTTAGAGACACCCACGTGCCACAATCAGTCGAGAACATCGAGTCCGGCCTGCTCGGTAGATTCAAATCCTCAAAAACCCCCTTAAACGCCACCCTCTTACTCCCATCTTCCCTCACCGTCTCCAGCCCCGTCGGATACAACCTAATACTCGGGTCCACGGGCTGATACCCCGCCGACAGGACTACCCCGACTAATTTCATATCCGTCCCGTTACTAACCCAACTCTCCACCCCCAACCCGGGTCTATCACTCTGCGTAGTCAACCGTATCGACGAATTACCCGCCGAGTAGGTGTACTCCCCCGCGTACCGTGCATCAGCCTGCTCCCTCGCAGCCGCCTCCAGCGCAGGGACCATGTGCGTCCCGACAAGGTCGGCAAGATTCCAGTTGGTGTTGCCCGGTATGTTTGGCCCTGCAACAAGAATGGACAAGCCCGCGTCGTAGTCCGGTAGCAAGACGAGCAGTGAGGCGTAGTACCCGATGCGGCCGGCCTTGTTGTACGCGTCCACGACGCGCTTGCCGTTGGCGCCGTATGATGACAGTGGGATCCGACGGACACCCCACGGGTAGCCCACCCCTGCTATCAGTTCCGAGGAGTAGGATGCGGGTTTCAGCCAGCGTCGGGTTAGGGATGGTGGAATCAGGTCGGAGCGGAGGATGGCGCGGCCGAGGGCGGAGATGTCGGCGATGGAGGAGAACATGTTCCCGGCGCTGTATTGGTGATTGTAAGTCCAAGTGGTCTATTTTTGGGAGGCAGAATCAAGGGTGTGTACTCACGGGTTTTCGTCGCCAAGATGGTAGTTCCATCCTGCTGCGGACAGGTTGCCGCCAGGGATGATGCCCACCTCTGCCGGCGCCGCAGTGTAAAACGTGTGGTTGAGGCCTAATGGGCGCAGGACGCTCTCCTGCATCATCGACTCAAAGCTTTTGCCCTTGATGCTTTCAAGGGCGTATGCAAGGATTTGAAAGCCCGTGTTGGTGTATGCCGGCGTGGTAAACGGGGCGTAGGACGGAGGTGCCTGGAGAAGGCCGCGGAAGAATTCTGATTTCCGTCAATACCTTGCATAGCTCTGCCCTGGAAGCCTGTTCGCCCATACCAGTTCGATTGCACAACGGCCAGGCCCCGCACGGCGGCAGCGTCAGGTCGGAGCTGTTCAGGGGTGGGAACCCTAGGGCCGCGAGCATGCTCCCGTTGAACTGCTGTGTCGTTTCGCCCATCACGGCATCTAACCTCAATCAGAAACTACACTCTGCTCACCCTTATAAGAACGCCGGACGCTCACAGTCTCGTATAGCCCCTGACAACTGTCCCGCCAGTGACCCGATCGTCACCTCGTCCCACGGGACATTCCCCACAGGATCTAACTTCGCTCTTTCCGCCGCCGCCGCGAGTTCTGGCACATACTTCGTAATCGGTTCGTCCCATTTCGAGTCCCCGTCTTGCACGAGCCATGTGTAGATGGTGAAGGTCTTAGTCAGGCTGCCGAGCCGGTACACCGTGTCGGCGTCGACCTTGGTTACGCCCACGGTGGCGTTGCCGTCGTCGGTAGCTGTGAGAGAAGATGCTGTGTGGTGCCAGCTGAATATCACCGGAGTCTCTTGGCTCGTGCTGAACACCTCGATGCTGTAGCTTGTCAAGTTCGCGAGGACAGAGGGTGAGTTGTCTTGGTCTCGCGATCGGAGGGTCTCGGTCAGGTTGGCAATGGCGGCACGTATGGCTCCGCTCCTGGCAAAATTGCGTGGTGGTTCAAAGGTCGGACCCAGCGGAGGGCAGTTAGGCGCCGCCAGGCCGGCTGTGGCTGCGGTGAGGGCCACCAGCAGGAGATGCCCCGTTGCCCACATGGTTCCTCCTGTGTACTAATACTCCCTCCAGGTGAAGCTCGGGCTCGCCGGATGATGCTACCGAGGGTATTCAAGCTATTATGATCAGGAGTTCCGAGGCTTTCGCCAAGGTGCTGCCGCTATCTTATAGAGTGACCTTCCTCAGCTTGACCTGGTTACACCGGGCCACCTGTCCCTTGCATCAGTTATGGGTAGTATCGTGCGGCAGCCACGACGGCAGTCTTCCGACTGACGAGAATCCTGTCCCCGCAGCTGCGTGGTTGGTCAAGACATGCATTCTCTCTCTTGGCTGGTCATCTCCGGAGGTCAGGGGTATAAGCTCCGACCAGAATAGCAAATCTGGTGCAGGCATCCGGGCTTTTGGAAATGCGTACAGATCTGGCCAGCCAAGGCTGCCCTGAATACAGCACATCCATATCATTTACATGCACAATTATTTTTAGGGATATAGCTTCTATCTTAATATCTGTCAGTCCATACAATCCAGCATGCGGAACTGATAATCAAGCACTCACCTCCACAGTTACGAAGGACCAGCACCACGGCCCGGGCCCTAGATTGCAGATCTAGCAATATCAGCCTTCATATTAATAAGGACTCGGTCGGCTAAATCTTTGATATTGCTAGCCTCCGTGTGCGTTGAGTCTCTTTTGATTCCAGGGAGCGCCATCCGGGTAAATCAGATAAGCATCCAGGGAATTTCGTAGAACGCGGGTAGTATCATCGGAAGACCTACCTAACATTGAACATATTCGCTCGACGGTCGAGACATTGTTCAACAGATGCCTGGTCGAGGCTTTTAGCAGATGCAAGTGTATTGTCCTCAGCTAGCCTTAATCATAAACTCATAATACGTGTCTCCAAACTCTCCTAAATATGTCCCCTATTCCGCGTATACGGTCAAGAGGACACCACGGCATCAGGACACAGATTGCAACTCTCAAACAAAAGCCCGTAGAGCTTCCATGCCCATGTCAGAACGCACATGTAGCCTCACATGCGTGTTGATTAGCCCATAGTTAGGCCCGGCGTCAAATGGCTGGACAATCCATACTGTCCGTCGCTTCACCCCCGGAGACAAAGGCTCTGCGACTACTGGAATGAGTGGCCATGGTAAGCCTTTCGAGACCATAGAGGACCGGAAAAAAAAAAAAAAAAATTGGATATGGGTAATACTTGCTCTTGTCTCGTTGTGTCTGCCCAGTGTTCTTCAAGGCCTTCGTTGATTCCCTGTTTTCTTCTTGTGACTGAGAGGAGCTTGCCAGACGATTGGACCCAACATCGGCACCCACTTCTGGGTCGTCCGGCATGGAAAGGTATGAGTGTGGATTCTCTGACCATTGGAAGGTCCCATGTATATCGGACTTGACTATCTCGGTCCGCATATTGGCGGTGACGGCGGGCAAAAGAGAGCCGGGGATGTTGTCGTCTGCGAACCTTGTTCTGACACGGTAGCAGAACGAGGGGACAACTTTCTCTCGCAGCCCGGCCTCTGACGGCTGATTGGAAGCACGGTTGATAGCGATTTTGACGGAGAACTTTGGGCTGTGTTAGCGAGGATCTAGCACGACGTGACGAACGCTTCTTCGTAGGCTGTAGGGAAATTTGAGAGCAGAGAGATGAGCCTAGATCTAGAAAATCCTACACCTCAGAGATTCCCTTGCCGCCGTTCTTGTTTTTGCGATTGAGAACGTGGGTCTTGACCGTTGAGGCTTGTCAAGATCGACTGTTCGGAATAACTGAAACTGGTGGAATGGAACACTTAAGGGACCTCGGGGAGTCGGGGGTAAGGCCAGGAGATATCCCGGATTCTGCGAGTGCGGGTGCTGGATATCACAGCGAGATTTTATTCCAACCCGTCACCCACTGGTTAGATGTCGGACCAATGATCAATTATAGAATCATAGTACAAGAGATGATGGATTCATCGGAGTGGCAGTGGAAACCCGGCGCGCCCAAGGGCAGCTGAGCCGTATGCCAGCGACGGTTTCTAGGCATGTTAGAACAATGGAATCTGCCTAGCGCCCAACTCTGGTACATTGCATACGCTAGAGAGGCTGGCTGATGGTTGCACGATGCATTGGAGATTTGAGACGAGCCGCTCCGATCAAAGCCACCTGAGTGAGACAGGCACCACCGGGGTTCTAGAGCGGGTTAGACTCCGTGCATGATGATTGCGTACCCGCAACAAGGCGTTACCCTGCATGAACTAGGGATACATTGTACTTGTGCCTCTGACAGAATGATGCCGCGCCGTACAAGTATTGTACGTGTAGCCAAGACATGTTGTGATTTGAGCAGGAGTCTCCATTGATGACTTGAGTATGAGAACGAATACAGACGTCGAGACCCTGCAATCAACGTTTCGGCAGAGGCAAGGAATCGAGGCTCATGTAACTTTGTGTATGAGCGAACCATGCCGCGTTTCCAAGGCTTGCGCGCCACTGTGGGGAGCCGCTAGATTTGGGCCAATAGGACGGTGAACCATCGTTTGAACCAGCTGAATCGGGCGTCGAGACCGTCCATGGCCAGCTGAAAACCTGCACGGTGCTGCACCAAGTGCCGGCAGGTTCCGCCGTTCCGGTTCTGGGCAATACGACCAGGCTTCCATCAACTTCACTTCTTGCATGACGAGAGCAAGATCGAGCAGGTAGGCACGATCCTGTCCGGGATTGGTGTGCGGATAGCATTGTGGCAGCACTGGCAGCACTGGACTCTGACCATGTATGTACCATTCCTCTGCATCTCCGGAAAATCCGACCGCAGAACGAACTTCAACAGAGTGATAGTCGGCAGCCACCCCTGGTAGCAGTTTTGGTTGGATGCTTGATCGCGGGAACGAACACGCTACAGCTGGAAATCCAGAACCGCAACATTTCGCTCCCGAGAGCCCCCCTCACCTTCCACAAGAACCAGCAGAGACAGGACATTGCCATGCTCCAGCCTGGCAAGGTCGACAAGGGGTTCGCCCGTCAAGCCATGCCCCTTCCAAACCTCGTCGTAGCTGGCATAGCCACTCGCCTTCGAAGCCTTCAGGATATGCATTTCGGACGCCGCGGTGTTCGGGAGGATAACAAAGAGATCACCTGATTTGCTCACCGCCAGCCGCCCACGACTGTTGCCACTCACAGGTCGTATTGGTCTCTGGGTCCACTTCCCTAGACAAGCCATCAACAGCTTTTAGCAACCATTGGCCTCATGTGCCGTCTGCGGTCAGCACTTACCAGCAGGAGACCTATAGTAGTGTTTCCATGTCGGATGATCGCCACCGTCTGTGGTATCTCTGTTCAGGACGTGGACGCCACCTTCGTTGTCGATCGCTTGGGCCTCTTGATTTGTGAGCCCAGAGTGCTTTGGAATCTCAAACGCAACGATGCCCTCTGCATCGTTGGTAATGGTTCCCCCATTCTTGAGATCCGCAACAACCTGGTGCGCGCCGTTCTTCCAAGTGTAGCCCTTGTCATCGCTGTACGCATAGCAAATGTTGTGGTTGTTCTCGGCACCATTAGGACCTGCCTGCTGCTTGTGCTTCATATCCAGGGGGTCATCCCAGCCCTCATAGGGGACAAACCCGCGGTATACCCAGGTGACATGGAACCTGCCATTCCTGTACTCCATGCCATGGACGTAGGGGTTGCTCTGGATACCTGTCAGGTGGGCGCCGGCATAGGTGAACTGGCCTGTACTGCCGCGGTAAAGGTACAGGTGGTCGTTGCCGAGCCCAGCCTTACCGTCGCGGAAGGAGCAAAACATGTCTTCGCCCATGGACCCGAACCGTGGGTAGGTCACATATCCGAAGTGAGGATGAGTCGACGGAAGCCCTGGGAGGTAATCTAGGGTCGGACTGAAAAGCGAGGAACTCCATTCGAATTTATCAGGATTGCTGGCAAGCCCGCGCACAGAATACCGGTATCTCAGTCTCGAAGACTGTCAGCATCTTCGATCCCTGGCGGCGATGCCGGATAGATGGCGGCTACTCACACATCACAGTGGTGGTCGTACGAAAGATGTATCGTGCCGTCTCCGGGGCAGATGCCCATCTGGACCGTGTTGTGGCCATCGTCTGCAGTCTGCGGGTAGTCGCGAAACACCAGCACCTCCCATTGTTCAGAGGATAACCGCCTTCGAGCGAGATGGATGTAGAGAGGGTCTGAGGGCGCGTCCGATTGGAGGAAACTGTAGAAAGTGGCATACTGCCAACCTTTGAACGAGACAATAGCGTCCTGCTGGAAGGCGTAGCCGTTAATCCTGCATCTACGGTGGCTCGGATCCCGCCCCAAGACCATGACAGCGGGGTTGGATAGCATCATGGCGTTCCAGCCGAAATTGATAGGGGGCCGCTACCCGGTTTCCTGGGCCAAGAGTCACAAACATCTTAAACAAGGGGGTTTTCCATCTTTTGGGCTCCAGCCAACCACACCGTCTGTCAGCCTACTTTTTGAGTGAATGTGCACCACGGCAGCCTGAGCTCACCCCAGATGTTGGTATTCGTCAGGCGGTTCTCTGATTCGTTGGTATTCGTCAGGCGGTTCTCTGATTCGTGGATAAATCTCCAACAGGATCATCAAAGAAGGTGATCCGGGGGTGACCCACTTCGTCGTCCCCGGCGGAGTGGCGAAACTGGGGTAAGAAACTGGGGTAACTGGGGTCAAAATGCTGGTTAGCTGGGGAAAATGGAAGATGCTGTTGGGGATGATGCAAAAAGGACCAGTATTGGGCAACCACCTGATGGTATTGAAGTGTATTGTATCGCGTGCAACCATAATGTAAAGTTGTGCCTGGTCACTCCAACGTTTGGCTGAGTAATGTAAAAAAAATGAAGTGCCAGGGGAAAGAAGGCCGTTGGAGAAGCGCGAGAAGGAAACGTGGACGCAGTCCGGTACCGAACCATTGAGGCTCCACTCCTCGCTGGCGAAATGGGTTCTGCTCTCAAACTGTCTCGAGAAGGCGTCTCGAGCTTATCTGTTGAGCTTTCTTAAGCTCACTTTTTGTTGAATAACAGCTCGTTTCTCAATGTTAGTATAGCAAACGTCCCTAAATCGTACATACTACATACCTCAAATACCTTGTTCTTCTGGCATTGAGGATCTGGCCAACCTTCGTTTGGCAAGCATTCACCGCTGAGTCAACTTAAGATAGCACAGATACTCCATTGAGTCCATTCGTTGGAGAGCTGGTGGAATCTTGGGGCAAGAGCAAAGGGAACCCTCACCACGGTGGATCCTTCCCCGCCTTGATCCCCTCACTAACCCTTGAATCCTTGACTTGCTCGCCCTCAAACTCCGTTGTTGCACCGAACCATCCCTCCCAACGATAGGTACAGGTTCATCCACATCCGAGATAGCACACAGGCTAATTGATACGCAGCGTGCAGAATATGCATCCTACGGCATCACCTTAGGTCTCAAACGACGCTATCTGCATGCTTGGGTCTCAGCTCCAAGAAAACAGATACAACACCGAGCTGCTTGATCAGAGTTTTCCCAGGATAACGTGAAGCTCCTCGCTCGGGGCATTGCAGTTTTTGGGTTGGCAGATCCAGACCAGCCCAGCTCATTGGACAGCCTCTCGCGCCAAATCGCCTTGGCAGCCGGACAGGAGCCGTTGTCATCGTTGGTGGAAAAAAGCGACGGGAATGTATGGGAATACCTGCTTAGCGCAACTACGCTCGCTTGCAAACGAAAATACCAACCTCCTGGTTCCTCTCCGCTCGCTTCCCTTGTCTCCTATACCGCCAATTGGCCTTTTCGCTTGAAACCAACTACGCTTACTCCACGCCATCAGATTGTGGGCTATGGAGCATGTGGAATGGGGAACGGCCCGGGATCCATCCCAGTCCCAAGTTCCCAATCAGACACGAGGATGCAGAAGGGGGTACCGGATGGAGTCGCAGACCCGTTCACCCGCGTCGATGTAGTGTACAGTAGATTGCCCGTCGCACTGACGAGGCCGCATGGCGAGTACAAAAAGGCCCGAGATGCTCCCGTCGAATCCCACCCCCGACTTCCGTCACCTGGGAACTGTGTTTTCTCTGAGTGTCCAGCTTGAGACCTCAGATTCCCTCTGAACAACACTCACGGGAGGTCCAAAACACCGTGGCAGATCGAGATGTCGTTCGGGACGAGGATATTGCGAAAAATCGTGCGGAACGAGGCCATGGCCTCGGATCCGCCCGAGATCTATGGCTGGCGTGTGTACTTGCTCGCTTGCTCGGTAAGTCTCATCTCCTCATGAACCACGATGTATATCCCATTGTTCGGAATGCTAATTTTCACGGCGACCGATAGGCATGCTTCGGAGCCATGTCGTTCGGCTGGGACTCTTCGGTCATCGGAGGCGTCATTGTCCTGGACCCCTTTATCCAAGACTTCGGCCTCGGTGCCAAAGACTCAGTTGAGTCCGCCAATCTGTCCGCCAACATCGTCTCCACGCTCCAAGCCGGTTGCTTCCTCGGTGCTTTGCTCGCTTCTCCCTTAACCGATCGCTTCGGCCGCAAGTGGTGTCTCATCGGAATCTCGCTGGTTATCATTGTGGGTATTATCATGCAGGCAGCTGCCAACGGCAACCTTGGGCCCATGTACGCCGGTCGCTTCATCTCGGGTGTCGGTGTCGGCGCCGCCAGTACCATCAACCCCATCTACGTCTCCGAGAACTCGCCACGCGCCATCCGCGGTCTGCTCACCGGTCTATACCAGCTCTTTATTGTGACGGGTGGCATGATTGCCTTCTGGATCAACTATTCAGTTAGCATCCACATGACCGGCAAGATCCAGTACATCTTTCCGCTTGCCATTCAAGCTCTCCCAGCCGCGCTGCTGTGCGGCTGCATGCTACTGTGCCACGAATCGCCGCGGTGGCTTGCTCGCCAGGACCGATGGGAGGACACGAAGCGGGTGCTGGCGCGGATCCGTCACCTGGAACCGACCCACCCCTACGTTGAGGAGGAGTTCAAGGAGATTGTCGACCAGCTGGAGCACGAACGGCAGCTCATTGGCGACGCGACATTCTGGAACCTGCAGCGCGAGATGTGGACCATCAAGGGGAACCGCAACCGCGTGCTCATCAGCATCATCCTGATGATCTGCCAGCAAATGACGGGTACCAACGCCATCAACACGTACGCTCCCACCATCTTCAAGAACCTTGGTCTCAAGGGCACCTCGGTCAGCTTGTTCAGCACGGGCATCTACGGCATCGTCAAGGTGACGAGCTGCATCTGTTTCCTGCTCTTCATGGCCGACTCGCTGGGCCGTCGCCGCAGTCTGCTCTGGACTTCTATCGCTCAAGGTCTTGCCATGTTCTATATTGGTCTCTACGTGCGCATCTCGCCGCCCGTCGAGGGTGACACGGTGCCGCCCGCCGGTTACTTTGCCCTCGTGTGCATCTTCCTCTTTGCTGCGTGAGTAACCCTTGTTCAAAGTTTCCCACTCGGCGACAATACAATGCTGACTGCCCATGATCTAGCTTCTTCCAATTCGGCTGGGGCCCTGCCTGCTGGATCTACGCAAGCGAGATTCCTGCCGCCCGCCTCCGCTCTCTCAACGTGTCCTACGCCGCCGCCACGCAGTGGCTTTTCAACTTTGTCGTTGCCCGCGCCGTGCCGACCATGCTCGTGACCGTGGGCGATCACGGATATGGGTGAGTAACCCCTACACTTAACAAGCCAACAAAACAGAACACAACAAACTAACCTCCCTAATCTTCGACAGAACCTACCTCATATTTGGCAGCTTCTGCTTCTCCATGTTCGTGTTCGTCTGGTTCTTCGTGCCCGAGACAAAGGGCATCTCGCTGGAGGCCATGGACAAGCTGTTTGGCGTTACCGACGCCAGCGCAAAGTCGCTGGTCACTGATGAAGAGACCAAGGAAGCGCCCAAGGTGCGCGAGGCCGAGGTTGCATAGACGCTCTGCTCTCGAGGGTTTAGTTGGTAAATTATATCTTTGCGCAAATCTGGCGAACTAGATATCTAAATGGCATGCATCCCATATGGAGAGCTCTTGGGCATTGTTCAAGTTCATTACGATGGTTCATGGCAGGCAGCTACACAGTAGTAGCGTGATGTGTCCAGTTCAACACTCTCCTGCTTGATGGCCTAGAGCCCAGCAAGCAGTAGGCATACCTCGAAGGAGAGAGGTGAAATTCCAATCTGAGGGCGGAAACGGTGGACCGTCAGCCATATACATCAGTCTGCACAACTACGGCTGCTAAGTGGGTGATTATCAGGCATCAAGCCTTATTATGTGATTCTCATCATCGCTATCATTGCTAACTGCATGTTGCGAAACAAAAACGGCAGAGGGTATATGAGACGTGTGGCGGTGTACGACCTGGTTTGATGAAAAGCCCCCCCAAGCAAGCCAGGCCGTTCTTCCTAACGATTGTGCGTTTAGCACGAGTTCAAGGGGCAGGCGATCATTGTGCCTTTGACAGAGCCGTCTACACCGGCAAGCGTGAGGATGGCACCGACGACGCCACCGAGACCCTCGCCAGCAATGAAACCTGCGACGAAGAGGCGACAGTTTAGTCCACGTCCCGGAAGGTCGGGCGATTCCAAGAGAAAACTCACCAGCAGCAACGGCATAACCGTAAATGTCCCAGGTCCTCATGCTGTACTTCCTCCAGACTGCGGCAATGATGGCGCCAAGAAGGGCAGCATTGGCGAAGACTGGTGCAGGAATGACCCAGGACAGGGCGATGGCGCCCCAGTTGGGTAGCCATTCACGGTACTTTTCGCGCGGCCCAACCAGGTAAAAGTGCCTCACAACAACCTGGATGATGGAGACGACGCCCATGACAATAGCAAAAATGCCGCTGGTTAGTGGGATCTTGACGTTCGGATCAGTCACGGCCTGCGCGACAGCTGCCCATGCCGACACGGAGGGAACCTGGAACTGGCAGTGATCCGCATCCGCATTGGGGTCCCAGATGCAGGGATAAGCTGAGGTGAATAGGACAAAAAGCCCGGGCCCGAGCCACACGGAGATAAAGCTGCCGATGGACTGGGCAATCCACTGCTTGATGGGCGAAGTGCCTATGAGGAAGCCCGTTCTAAAGTCGCTCACCAGCGCATTGGACATATCGGCACCGCCCGAGGCAAGTGCACCAGCTGCCAAGTTGAGTTTCTGGGCGTGTTGGATCGTGTAACCATGATTCGCTGTGGCAGCGCCAAAGACAAGCTGCGACGCTTTGGCGGCGGCCGTGAGTGGCGTGGTGTCGGTAACAGCACCAATCTGGATGGCAAGAAACGAGAAGAGAAAGGCGAGAAGGATGCCCAGAATTGTCAGGCCCGGATGCATCTCCCACTGGAAGTGGAAGACGATCATGCCGAGAACCAGCGTGACCAGCAGACCGACAAGCCACATCCAGTTCCTGACCTGCTGCTCGGGTGGGAAGGGGTCTTCGACATGATCCTCTGACTTGACCATAGGGGCGCCGTGCTTGGCAAAGAAGGCGCTCGACTTGCCCTTAGCTGTGAGAGTGTCGTTAATGGACTCGCACGATGAATGCCAGAGCGACTTGACGCCGCTCCAAATGACTTTGTACTGCACAAATAGCTCGGCCATTGAGCAGCAAACCATGACCATGACACCCGGCCAGAGGAGCCAGTACCGAGGGGACGGTGGCCCCTTGCCGAGGTTGCTCAGGGAAGTGAATGAGTATAGCGAATCCCACTGAGGGTCTTCCGGCGCGAGCTGTTTCCCAATGCACTCGCCGTAGTGTACCAGGGTGGGGCCAATAATACCCCAAGCGATGACGGAGCCGGCAAACATGGAGATGGCGGGATTCAGACCGATGAGGATGCCCGAACCAATAAAGGCCGGTGTCCACTCGAAATACCAACCCCACGACTCGATATTCAGCGCCCAGCTGGTGTATCCACTCCAAATATGGATCCAGGTGAAGACGTGCCAGTCGTAGAGAATGCCAATAGCATAGTAGGATGCGACTCGGTGGCACATTGCGCCGACGAAGCAGATCATGAGGCATTTGAGCTTCTTGATGGCGTTGATGCTGCCAGTGGCACCAGCATGCATGGAGCGGATGGTCAAAGCAACGGCAGTCGCCGTGGGAAACATGAGCTTAAGCTCCCGGGCAACCTGGATGATGAAGAACTTGCGGAGCGGCGTGGCATAAAAGATGCCAATAAAGGAGCAGACCAGAGTGATGGTGAAGATGGCACCGATATCGGTCGAGGGCGTGTGTCCCTCGCCCATCACACCAAGGCGATACATGGCGGGAATCGCAGCGACGAAGATGCCGCCGGTGCCGCCAGCACCCGTAGCCGCGGCCTGGACAATCGAGTTCTCTTGGGGACCGAAGACGCCGCCAATGATGGGCATCTTCCCGGCTTTGTCGAGGAATTTCAAAATGCCATAGCCGAAGATGGCGCCGAACATGTTGGCGCTAAAGGTGAAGCCTGTCTTTAAACCTGCCATGGGCATTAGCACTGCTGCCGACAAGAGTGCCCGACAGCCCAGGACTTACCCAGGTACAAGTTGGAGGCGCAAACCAGGGCGCCGAGAATGCAGCCGACTACCACAGCCCTGATGGTTAACGGGTTCTCCTCGTGGGGAATACCGGGGTCCATCAGCAAGGGCCGGTAGAGGTCTTCCTCAATCTCCTCCTCCTCGGTCGCGGCCTTCTCGACCTCGACATTGTGATGCTTGAGGTCTGCGGTGTGCTCGATGGGCGGGTTGCTTTCGGCGAACGGATGGACCGTCCCCGCGGCCGCAGTGGCCTGTATCACCGTCTTCTCGTCCATAGCACGCTGTCTCTCTCTGTGCGAGAGAAGGTCTCTGGGATGGGGTTGAGATTCAGACCACCAAAGGCGGACTCCGGGCCTGGGTGTCGGTGGCGGAGGGGATGGTACAGACGGGAGAACCTCGAGAACAGCGGAATTGCGTTCCGCGCGTGGTATTTAAACTCGTGCGCCTGGTTCAAGGTCGAGTACAGGGAACCGAAGGAAAGAGCTCCCGAGGCAACGGAGCTCCTGCCCGTTCTGCTTGGCACGTTTCGCACCACCACCATTGTCGAACCCAAAAAGCAGTGGAGCACCGTTTCTTCCGCCGCCGATATGTGCCCGTCTTACCCCGTATCCTGCCATGTGCTCTGGCTGGCCCCATGATAAGGGGAAGGAATATCAAGCACGATGCAACCGTCAAATCACGCAAGCCAATTGGCGGTTCAACGCGCTTCGACAAGGGGGGCTCTCGATCAGACCGATCCAAACAGACAACCGACCCAAACCTTCAATTCAATTGATTTGACGGAGCGAGGGGGCACGGCCGTATCAGGCAGGTCGATAGCCATCGCCCACTATGTGGTCCCGGTGGTGTAAAGAGTAGGAGACCAGGGCCCGCCGATTTCTGGTGTTCGACCGTCTGCCGATCTGGCAAGTGCGTAATGCAGGTGGGGTGCTTTTAGCCTGCAGTCTCTGGGGCAAAAAAACGGCCTTCCTTGATTGTGCTAGGTACTCACGGTTAAGGTACAGGGATGATCATCTTGCGCGCTGCAAGCGGTACTGTCTCACCCAAATCTACCGACCATTTGGATGGCATTGCTCTGTATTGTGCATGATGCTTAATTGAATGTAATGATCATTGGTGAAGCCAAGTCTTTGTCGAACTTGACACCACCTCTGTATCATAAAGCAACTTGGCGGTGGCAAGTAGCACTGTGCTAAAGATAACTACCGGTACTAGTAAATACGCAGTTTTACGGTACCATGAGTACCTTATGTATTACTGTACATTACATACGGGATGCATCTAGAACGTACTCCGTGTATGGTAAGCACTGAACTCACGACTAGTACGCCTCGACATTGATAGGCAAGAGGCAAGATAGATCTCACAGCTAAGGCGTCTGGACAATAAGGAAGGTTTGCGCCTTTGACCCTGCAGGACAGACCAGACCATGCCGAGAGAAGCAGGAAGCTTGGCTAGCGGGATCGGCCCCACTGCTGGTGAAACGTGGCCATGGGGAATCCGCCTTCCAGACGGCCCACTGAACATGATGGGCATACAACATCCATACGCGACCCAATTGTGATCCTGGGCATATCCCGTCCCTTTCGCAAAGTCTTCTAGGGCTTTTTATCCGGGTAGACCCTTTTTCGTATTTGGGTAGACCTTTCCCACCCACATGTCTGCAACCAATGGGCGCGCTCCTTTGCCCACCCATTTTTGCAGGGCAGAAGAGCAAGCCACAGGCCAGGCGCATTGGAGGTACATACATAACTGCCAGGTGTCCACGCCGTCTTTGACTCTCTAACTCTCTAGCTCTCTAAGTCTCTGGCTCTTTGGCTCTCTTTCTCTTTGGCTCTATAGCTCTCTGGCTCTCTAGCCCTCTGGAGCTCTGAAAAGCTCAAATCTGCAGTCAAAATCAAGTGCGTGCGATTTCAGCAAAGCTGACATAAGCAGCCCCTTTTCGCCTAGCTCCCGAACCGCCCGCCCTCTCTTACCTTTGCCAACCATACTCGTACAGCTGATTTGACTGCAGGTACTGTAGCCACGGAGCTAGTGCGTTATAGCCGCATGGTGATAACTTGAATGACAATTGTAGGTAGTCATCGACGCTGGGCTTACGCTGGGCTGTTAGATATGTCCGCCTGAAAATGTTAGGCAGAGAGGCTGTGGCTTGCTCTTCTGCCCTGCCAAAATGGGTGGGGAGAAGAGCATGCCATTGGTTGCAGACATGTGGGCGGGAAAGGTCTACCCAAATACGAAAAAAGGTCTACCCGAATAAAAAAAGTGTTCCTGGGTGGGCGACAAGGCGAGCTTGAGACCCGTATAACGGCAATACCTTATATGAAGCCTGAAGGCCCGCATCGAGGGCTGAAGGTAGGGAAGGGTAGAGTTGTACCGTACAGCTTTGTCCTGGGGGGAGAGTATCATTCCATGCACAATATATCGGGCACTTTGCCATATGAATTGCCCTTCTTGTCTCTCATGAAAGGAGACGGGAGCTATGTACACAGGTTCTCGTCTACATATTGACCGTGAAACCCACCGTCGGCTATCCTCCGCCGAGTCCACTCTCCGCCTCCCACAGACCCGGTTTCCATGTGAAATTGCCGGCGGTCTCGCTTCCTAACCTTTCCCAGGTCCATCGGATCCAATATTGCCTCCCCTTCGCAACTGGAGGATCAGGGTACAGCTCCAAAAAGGGTAGCATCCCCGCGTCCTGGGCCCAACCTCCTTCCCTGGTAGGCTAGAGTACAGTAGTATGTACACTGCGGTACGAAGGCACTTAGACATCTGATGATCCCACATTCCCACAATGAGTTACGGGGTTAAAAGTGCCTCAAGAAAGACTGCTAACATCTTCACTGCATACCTATGTATATATGTAGCTGTGTTTGAACCAACCGGTGGTTATGGCTTTCAGAGGCCGCGCCGTGAGGCTAATTCATTTTCTGCCCGAGTCTCTACGAAGACGCATTCCCGGCTCTTCTCTTTCTGCAAGGCAGATTGCGTTGAGCAATTATGAAAATCAGAGTCATCAGAACACAGTGCTATCAAAAATCGACTACCGGTTATTTCTGTATGCCCGTGTCCAAACTTGCTTAACTTCCCGTAGGAATCTGCCGGGTGGCCAAATGTCATTATCTCGATAGTGTTGGCGCGCACCTGAGAGAACCTATGATTTTTATTGCTAACCACTTGCCAAATCCAGGCTTCGGCTCCAGCGCTTGCCACCAACTGTTGGCCAACAGCGCATGTGTGTGCGTGTGTGCCCTGTGTGGAAATGTACCCGACAGTGCGTGCTGTACATAACATCCATGCCGCCGCGCGCCCTTGCGTAAACTAGCAGAGCGAACATCGAACAATCCCGCATCAACTCGGCATCGGAGAGGAATCCATAATCCATAGCAGGAGGCCGCACTGAGCGATTCCGCTCTACTGTGTAAGGTATTTGAGTTTTTGTTGAAAAAACGACCAGCCGGCACCGGCCCCGTCCTCGCTGTGCTTGTGCAACTGCTCCGGAATTCTCCGCAAATGACCCCATAGCACTGCATGTACCGTCCGAGAAAGCTTGTCTCCTGCCGTTCCGGGAATAATGTCGCAAGACTCATACATTTTGAAGGAACACCGAGTTTTTCGAAGGAACCAAGGTACATACATTAGCTTGCTCCGCCAATGATCCCATCACCGTGGATCATGATTATACGGGCCAGTTCCACTCTCGAGCTCCGAATCTGATCAATCGAGCCGCAAGTTATCCACGTCAATGTAATCGTCCGACGGCATACCTGACGTGTTCTTCTTCTCCCTATTCTAAGTTCTAAGATCTTGTACTTCACCGCTGAGAACCTGCAGGCTACCTAGATTAACCAAACATAAAGCTGAGAAGATGGATGAGACCGACCTATCCATTCTAATCACTCACCTTTTGGACCTTTTCAAAGGGAATTCGGAGTCTTGGCCGTACTGCATCTGCTATCTCAGCCGTATATGATGCCTCGTCGTAGTATTTCAAAACTTTCCTTGCCGTTCTGCGGTTTGGCTGAAGGCTCATCTTAGGTAATCACTAACTCAATGTACAGTACATAAGCTTTGCAAGATACTGCATATACCATCATCCGCAGGGTTCTTAACCACCGTCAGTTCTTAACCGGCCCCACATTTTTGCCAGCTGTGCCAAGACTTGACAGATGCAAGGCCAATTCCCATTGGCCGTGGTTAAGAACTGACGGTGGTTAAGAACCCTACGTATGATGGTACTCACTGGAAACACATTTACGCTAAACCTATTACTGCTAGCGAGAACTTGATCCCGCCGATTCCCCGACATTCCCGCGCGACTGCTCAAAAAATTAGTTGGGTACCATTGTAAGTAGGGTTCTGGAACACCGTCAGACATGGAACAGGCCCCACTTACGCCACACTATTAGCCACATCCACCATAGGGGTCAGCTTCCACAGCAACGGCCCATACAACAATAACTACCACAACAACT